>NC_056751.1:701882244-702182244 GCF_019279795.1 Protopterus annectens | reverse complement strand
ACTTTAAACCAGTGAAAGGAGTAGCGATGGGGGAAAGTAGCACCCTTATATACTGTAATTTGTTGAGGTTTTCTTGGGAAAAGAAACATGTTTTTCAAAATCAATTTAAAGAACTGCAGAATAGTTATTTATGTTACCTGAATATTTTTATTTTATTGAAGGACAAGGGACACGAGGATTTTGTTACGTACATCAATAATGCATTACACTACTTCAAGTTTACTTACATAAATGGAAAGAACAGTATAGATTATCTTGATGTCACCCTTTACAAAGATGGTGCTAACCAAAACTTTGCTTCAAAAATTTATAGAACAACTTTTTCCAATAGTTATCTGGATTATCAGAGTTGCCACCCTCAAAACATAAAGAATATTTTCAAGGGGCAACCTGTACGAGCTGCAAGAATGTGTTCAACCAAGCTAACTTTAAAAATGGAACTAGGTAATCTAATACAGATTGTTTCAAGAAAGGGGTTTACCCACATAACCTCCTCCTAAAAGTAAGTGAGAAGTCTTGGTAGGGTGGGGGACGAAATTTAAATCCCTGTTAAGTGCAGAAACACTGATACAACATTTACTAGATAGAAATATGGATAGCGAGGACAATAAATTTACCAACAGTACGGTAGTTCCTTTTGGTGGATATGGTAGACAAATTAAGGAGATTTTATTTAAAAACTGTGTGACTTTTAAGGGCAACCCAAAGATTTTTAACACTGTGCAGACAACCAGTAAAAATCTTAAATTTTTGTCTCAACACACAAAACCTATTCTACACCTGAAACAAAGGGGAACTATGCTGTGTGGAACATCTAGACAATGCAAGTATGTGCTAGAAACAAATGTGACTGCAGGAACCCATTATTTGGCTTACATCTCAAATAATGTAATTGTGCAACTACAGGTTGATTTATACTGCTATTTGCCAAAGATGTGTCTATTTTATATGGATAAGACAGAGAGGCAATTTAGAACACGGACTTATGAACACCTGTATGCCGTTTATACGAAAAACATGAATAATACCCCTTTTAAACACACCCTTAGCTGCACAGGTAATCCCAAATTTAAGTTTACGATCATTGATATCATCCCTAGAAATGAAAGGGGTGGGTGGTGGAAGCTGGAAATAGAAAGAAAAAAAAAAAGAGAACATTTTTGGAAATTTAAATTGAATGCCAGTGTCTCAGTAGGTTTTAAAGACAATGTGCCCATTTTGCCTATTCTAAAACTTAAAGCCCAAGAGGACATCTGGACATCTGGATTCAGCTTAGATATGTAATCAAGTGGACGTTTTCCAAGTAGGTGATTTTAAGGAATTATTTTATGGGTTTATGACAGTCTGATCATTCTTAGTTTTAAACCTTGGTATGACGCTTTTTTGTACTAAAAAAGTGGGAGGGGGACAAATACCATAATGTTCTGGGGATGCTATTTTATGCACTTTTTATCCAAATGTGGTTGTTTTAAAACAAACATTGTTTTTAAAAGTTACTGTAAATTTAAATATATTTTATTTTTACAAGCTTCAACACCAATGCTTTAGAACACCTTGTAACTAGTACCACAGGAAATTGCAAATGTTAAGTTGCTTTTCTGTGACATTACTTAGGCCTTGAAAAGTTACAAGAAAAGGTTTTAAGCAATAGTGCTGTATAATACTATACATTCAAATATATTGTACTTTTTTCAAGTTTTAAACACTACTATTTTAGACATTTTTGTATTTAGTATCACAGGAAATGTTAATAATGTTACTTGCTATTCTTTAAACATGACTTTGCACTTTAAAAGTTACATGAAAGGGTTTCAAGAAACACTGCTGCATAATACACTAGTAGCCATTTTAATTGATGCGAGTCGCATGACCTTTTAAATTGAAGGGTTGTATGTATATTTAAAAGCTTGTTAGTGTTATAAGGTTTTATGGTTCTGAAAAAGTCCCACAAAAATTTCAGGGATGAAAGCGCTTGACTATTTGTTACTCGGATTTCTTTTTGGATTTTCCTACCTCTTCATATTCTGTATGTTTTATTAAATTTATTCATAGGTTCATAGGTAACTACCAGGCTATCGGCCCAAGGGCCTATATAAGCCTAGCCAACCAGGTTCCCTGGCTTACTCCACCCAAGAAAGTTATTTTCCTGTGCCCCTGTCGAGCAGAGCTAAAGAAGTGATCCCCGGGATGTATTTCCTATTTCCCATTCACTCAGGATTTTTCTTGAAGAGTGCTAATGAGGAACTTTGCTTGACATAGATGGGTAGCTTGCTCCAGAGTATGGGAAGTGTCTGGGACATAAATCTATCCCTCCAGCATGTCCTGTTTATTGTGGTGGCAAGGTTTAGGTCCATAGAGCGTGTAGCTCAGAGAGATTGGGATTTCTTTAGGTGTAGCATGTCCAACAGCTCTGGGTTTGACATAGCTTTATATCTTAGGCAGAGATCACCTCAGAGAAGGTGATATGCTATGGAGTAAAGCTGGAGTTTTTTGAGATGGTCAGTGTAGGGCATCTGTCTGAGGCCAGTAATCCTCTTTGTGAGGTACTTCTGTGGCCTTTCCAGCTGCTGCAGATGTCTTGTGAGGTACATTCCAAATGGGGCATTGTACTCTATAATGGGTCTAATGAGTGTCGAGTAGAGGGGAACAATGACCTCTTTTTTCTTGGATGAGAACCCTTTTGTGATGGTGTGCCACGTAGAAGGATTTCCTGACTACTGTGGCGATGTGATTATCAAAGAACAGACTACTGTCCACCTGGGTCCCGAGGTCTCTTATCACACATTCAGCGTTAAGTAGACTGTCGCTTATGTGGTAGTTCATGGGTACAGAGGTTTTTGACACCGAGCTTGAGGCCATGGCTCTGACACCAGGCATCTGTCTCAGAGAGGCCCTTCTGTAGGATGTCCACATCATTTGGGGACTCGACTATGGCTCCTAGTTTGCAGTCATCTGTGGACTTCGTTAGCCAAAGGCCTTCTGTGTTAGCCTGTACTTCAGAGAAGTAGATACCAAACAGGAGAGGTCCCAGGACTGAACCCTGTGGTACTCCACTTGTCACTGGTTTGAAGTCAGATTTGGAGTCTGCAACTTTTACAGTGTGGGTTCCATCAGTGAGCCAGTTGGCAACCCATCTTGGGATGTAGGGATTTATACCTAGCTTAGTGAGTTTAGCTATAATTCCAGAATGGGAGATGGTGTCTAAAGCCTTGGCGAGGTCAAGAGAGGCTGTGTGAACCACCTTACCCTCATCTACAGCTTTGGTGACTGCCTCAAAGAAGTCGATCAGGCTCAGGAGGCACGATCTGTCTTTCACAAACCCAAACTGGGTGAGGTCCAGAGTTTAGAGGTTACCACTGTCTTTGTTTAGGAGTTCCATGATGATACGTTCCATGGCCTTACAGACCAGGCTCATCAGGATAATAGGGCGATAGTTGCCGGTATCAGTGGTGGCTCCCCCTTTGTGGAGTGGGATAACTGTTGCTCTGCACCATTCAGTGGGCACAAAGCCTGATGTGAGGCTATGACTGAACATGGCGCTTAGGTGGGGAGCCAGTTTGTTCTGAGGTTCATGTTAAACACAGCCTGGGATGTTGTCTGGTCCCCATGGATGCTGTGTTTTAGGCTCTAGAGAGTGCAGCTTTTACCTGCATAGCTGTGATTACAGGGACTCCACATTCTTCCTGTATAGATATGGGTCCTTTAGGGGGTGAGAGGGGGGTAAAGTTAGCAATGAACCTATCTGCCAGGATGTTGGCAATATCAGCTGGTTCTGTAATTTTCGTGGCATTGTGCTGTAGCTCGGAGCAGATCTGTGTGTTGCCATTAAGATTCTTGACATAGCTATAGAATGCTTGTGGCTGTCCCTAGAATCAGTGGCAATTTTGTTTTTGTAGCTAGCTTTGGAGGATTTTATAAGGGATCTCAACTTCTTACTGAGGCTGACCAGGGAGATTCTCCACTCATGAGATTTTACTCTCTTTTGCAACATTTTTTTCCTTTGTTGTAGAGTTTGTTTTTGGCAGGGGACCACCAGATTGGCTTCCCTTTTTTTGGAGGATAGCATGATCCATGCACTCGTGTAAGTGCTTATCAAGTGCATCTGTGTAAGATTCAGCAGTCGTAACTGTATTGTCCATCTGCATGGGTGTCATGAAGTTTGCCACTTCTGTCTTAAGAAGCATGAAATTGGCTTTGGAGAAATTTTTTACCATGGCTTCCTTAATGGGGGGTGGAGGCGGGATGTGGATATCTAGAGTGATTAGCTTATGGTTGGATCTGACCAATGAAGAGTTGACTTCAGGTGTGGAACACCGGTCACTCGTGTTGGTAATGACTAGGATATTGTTGTCCCTGGAGGGGGTGTGGATAAGTTGATCTAGGGCATTGGAATTTATGAATTCCAGAAAGCATTGAGCGAAGGAGTTGGTACGCGAGTAGTTTTCCCAGTTAATGATGGGGTAGTTGAAATCACTCATTATTAGGTTGTTTGGTTGAACCCTAATATTTTCCAGTATATCAAGAAAAGAGGAATGGGAATCCTGAGGCATGGTGGGGGATCTGTAGCAAGCTACAATTTGGATTGCTGTTTTGCCCAGAGTTAGTTGCACTTGGATAACCTCAGATACAGTATACTGAGCAACTAGCCTGGAGGTGTAAATATCCTTAATGAATACGGACACACCTCTGCCTTTGGTGTTCTGGTCCAGGTTAGGTGGCCAAAAAGTGTGGCATGAGTTATAGCCTGGTAATGGAGGGGTGCTCTCTGGAGCCTTGAACCAGGTCTCAGTCACTCTTTTGGACTTTGGTATACATTTTGTGGAGAGTACCCTTGTTGGACTACAAAGATATTTTTACTGCCATTTTCTGCTTATTACACACAGTGTGAAATTTTTCCTGTGTACTGCTTTTGTTTCTACATCACAACATTCACACTTATTTTTTCAGAAGTGTTTTCATGACTTGAAAATGGATTGTCTCCAGTCTTTATGGGAGAAGGGAAGCTACTGTGGTCTTTGGGTTTACCTATGAAATCTTTTAGTTATGTACTTACCATAACTTTAGATGTTTGAGATCCATCTCGCCTACATTCTGTACTGATGGACTCAGAGCCGATCCCTCGGCTCCGACTCTGCACGCTATGCTATAGAGCGAAGCCTCTTATTGGCTGAGCTATTTTCTATCCCAGGATGCACCACCACTAATCCTCCAGATCTTGTTTGTCCGCATTCATGCACACATACATAACTTGTTTATATAACATTGCCAGATGTTTCAAGATGAAACAACAGGATTCGGACCTTCTGATCTCTTCTGATCTCCAAGGAAGGGGGAAGGAGGGTGGGTTATTGGGAATGTAGGCGAGATGGATCCCAAACATCTAAAGTTATGTTAAGTACATAACTAAAAGATGTTATGTGATCCTATCTTGCCTACATTCTGTACTGATGGGACAGCGTCCCTAGCACCTAAATCCTGGGTGGCTCACTGGAAAACACTCCTGAGCACTGTGGAACCAAATGAAGCTCGCCCCCGAGATGCCACATCCAATTTGTAGTGAGAAATGAAAGTGTGCGGGGAAGACCACGTAGCTGCAGCACAAATGTCACTAATGGCAAGCTTAGAATGGAATGCTATTGAAGTAGCCATAGCTCTTGTAGAGTGAGCTTTGACAGAGGTCGTAAGCTCTTTATTAGAAGAGGAATAAGCTTGAGTAATACAGTCCCTGATCCATTTGGCAATAGTGACCTTTGTGACGGCTTTGCCCAATTTATTATCCGAAAAGGATACAAATTGATCTGTTTTCCTTGTTTGTTTGGTCCTATCTAAATAAAAACGCAATTGCCTGTGGACATCTAATGTGTGGAATATGTATTCCGCTTTGTTTGAGTACTTTGGAAAGAAAACTGGAAGTTCTAATGACTGTTGTAGGCAAAAACTGGAACAAACCTTAGGGACAAAGGATGGATTTGGCCTGAGAGATACTCTATCTTTGTGAAAAACCAGGTACGGAGGTTTTACAGACAAAGCTTGAAGCTCTGAAACCCTTCTGGCAGAAGTAATCGCAACCAGAAAGGCAGTTTTCCATGATAGAAATCTCAAATCACATGTTGCTGCCGGTTCGAAGGGGGAGGAAGTTAAGGCACGTAACACCACATCGAGATCCCATGGAGGAGCAAGATGAGAAATCGGAGGTCGTAAAAGCGCAGCACTTTTCATGAAGGTCTTACACAATCTGTTGCTCATTAAAGGTGGGTTTATAGACTCGTGAAAATTGGAAATAGCTGCCAATTGAACCTTGATGGTAGAGACTGAAGAACCTTGATTGAATAGGGAAGTTAGAAATTTCAGGACTTCTGATACGGGAATAGTGATGGGATCCAGGCCCCGGAGTTGAGCCCAAATAGCAAATCTCTTCCATTTGCTAGAATACAATTTCTTAGTGGCAGACTTGTGGGCCGAAGATAAGATATGTAGAACTTCCGGGTCTAAGGTATGATTCCTGACTATAGTCGGAAGAGGAGGAGCCAAGCTGTTAATTTCAAGGTGTGGAGGGACTGGTGGAGTAGTCCCGACTGATGAACTAATAGGTCTGGGATATGATCCAGGAACCATGGACCGTCCAGTGCATATTTCCGAAGATAGGGGAACCATACCTGATGAGGCCAGTAAGGAGCAACTAAGATCATTTTGCTCCCCAAGTGAGACGCCTTTTGGATCACTCTGGGAAGGAGGGGAACTGGGGGAAAAGCATATAGCAAGCCGGTGGGCCACGGATGGGCTAGTCGTCCATAGGGCTCTCCCGGGCGAGGAGAAGAACTTTTTGCACTTCGCATTCAGCGGGGTTGCGAAGAGGTCGCAACAAGGAATTCCCCATTTGCTGAAAATCTGATTTGCAACCGTAATGTTGAGAGACCACTCGTGTGGAGAGAGGATAGTTCTGCTCAGTCTGTCGGCTATCACATTGGCCTTGCCAGGGATACGAGTCGCCACTAGAAATCGTTTGGTCGACACTGCCCATTCCCAAACTCTCATGGCCTCTCTGCAAAGGGGGTAGGATCTGGTCTCTCCCTGCTTGTTCAGGTACCAGACTACTGACATGTTGTAGGAGTGAACGGCAATAACGCCCTGAGGGAGGTAATCGTGAAGGGCTTGTAGGGACAGAAACACCGCCCTCATTTCTAAGATGTTGATATGAAGTAGGGACTCTTCCAAATGCCACTTGCCTTGGACTGACCTGCCCAGGGAATGCCCCCCCCCCACCCCATCTGGGAGGCGTCCGTAGTCAAAGTGGCCAGAGGAGGAGGTGGAACAAAGGGTCGCCCCTGATCCAGGTTGGAGGGCACCAGCCACCAGCGAAGGTCCCGTTTGCAGGTTTCCGTGATCCATATGAGGTGACTGAGAGGGAGATCCTGAAAGGACCACTGTGTTGAAAGAAGCCACTGGAGAATTCTCATGTGCAACCTTGCTAGGGGAACTAGAAGAACCGTGGCAGACATAGATCCCAATAGCTGCAGGACCATTCTGGCTGGGGCTTTGGATCTGGGAAGTAAGGCTCGAACTTGAGCCTGTATGGTTTGTATCCTTTCTGTAGGTAGATAGACCAAGACTCGGTTTGAGTCTATCTCTACTCCGATGAATCTTATGCGTTGAGATGGCAGCAACACAGACTTTGGCCAATTGAAGGTGATTCCAAGGGAAGTGCCCAGTGATATTGTGGCTTGTAGGCTCTGCAATAGTAGATGCTTGGAGGTGACAGTTAGGAGCCAGTCGTCTAGATACGGAAACACCTGGAATCCTAGACTTCTCAGGTGAGCAGTCACGACCGCCAAACATTTGGTGAACACCCTGGGGGCTGTGGTGAGACCAAAGGGCAGCCTTGGAACTGAAAATGACTGTCTCCTAGGCTGAAGCGCAGATGTCTCCTGGACGCTTGATGTACCATGATATGGTAATAAGCGTCCTTGAGATCTATGGAGCACATCCAAACACCTTTCTCCAGTAGTGGGAGAATGGATTGTAGGGTGACCATTCGGAACTTGGACTTTTTGACTGAACAATTTAGAATGCTGAGATCCAAAATGGGCCTCAAGTCCCCGGTCTTTTTTGGCACCAAAAAGAATCTTGAGTAAGTCCCTAATCTGATCTGGTCTGCGGGGACCGGTTGGATGACTCCTTTTTGAAGCAGCTTTGAAACTTCTAGGGCTGCAATTTCCTGTTGACTGGGTGGCAGGTCCGGGATTTTTTTGGACTGAGGTGGGGAGAGAGAAAAGGGGATGGCGTAACCTCCGGCGATAATTCGAAGCACCCATCGGTCCTGAGTGATACCTTCCCAGGCTTTTAGGTGCCTCGAAAAACGACCCCCGACTGGCTCCGGAGCTGCACAGTCGGGCAATCCATCAGGGACTGTGAAAGGCTGAAGAGCCACGAAATGATTCGTGGTCTCCAGTGTTGCGGGGGCCTCTGCCGCCTCTGGGACGGCGTCTTCCAGAAGAATTTCCCCCTCCTCTGCCTCTAGAAGGGGGATCGTCCTGCTGTGAGGGATAAGACTTCTGAGATCTACGGAACCACATTTTCCCTTCTCTTTTAGCCTTGGGGTAAGGCCGAAAGGGAGTGGAAAATCGTGCCCCTACGGCAGTCAAAGTCTTACCTTCTTGCTCGCAGCGGGTCAATGTGCCCTTTACCTTGGGTCCAAACAAAGAGGACCCATCAAAGGGGGCATCGGCAAAGGAAGACTTGAAGGCTTCCGCAAAATGACACAGGCGGAGCCAGGCTTGCCTCCGTAGAGCAATACCTGTACCCGCCGCTCTACTCGCCCCTTCGGCCGCATAAGAAATGAGCCACATGGATGAGTTTGATATGGATGACAGTGTAGCCAACTGAGAGCCAACCGTCTGGGCCAGCTGCTCAGGTAGGTTACCTAAGAGGGTATCTGAAAGCTCCTTGATCAGATCCCTCTGAAACCTGGTGAAGTGCGTTAGATAGTTCAGGGACCTTAAAGTAAAGGCCACTGAACTTAGGGTGCACTTACCGTACCGATCCATGCTCCTAGACTCCTTATTAGGAGGATGGACGGACGTCGAACCCTCTGCTACATCTTGCTGGGTAGCAGATGCCACCACCAAGGCATCTACAGCCACACCTTTCGTCAAAAACTCCTTTTCTGGGGGTGCTGACAGGAACTTGTTTGGGCGAGCAGGCACCGGTTCCACAGAGTCTGGGTGTTCCCACGCCCTTCGACAGATCAAATCTAGAAGCTCGTCGAAGGGCGGAGACACCCAGGAGGCGGAGGGCTGAGCCCCGAAGGCCTTAAGGAACACCAACTCGTCAGCAGAAGGGGGTTTTGATTGCCAGCTGCCTCGTTGTTTGAGGGCTTCCAGGATGTCTGCAAAGGAGACATCTTCTGAGGACGACTTAGGGGACCCCTCTGCATCATCAAGATCAGTGTCTGACGTGAGAGACTCATCGGGGGAGTCAACGTGCTTCCTCTTGCACGATCTTTTCCTTGGAGGTTCCTCCGAAGAGGCTTCATAGGGACCTCCAGGAGGGGGGGAACCCCCAGTGGGGGTGACCTCAGGCCCCGGGGCTCTGCTGTCTAAGGACAGGGGGACTGCCAAAGACCCAGTCTCCGTATGTAGGGAAGGTGCTGGAGAGACCGTGGAGGTAGCCAAAGAGGATTTGGCTAAAGCACTCCTCATGGCCCTGAAGGCCGGACCACCAGAATCCTGGGAAGGTCCCACCTCCGTGGCCACAACAGTAGACAGTACCCCCGCAGCTGACGCACCGAGAGGAAGGCTTGGGACCGAAAACATCAGTCCCGAAGCGCCCCCCCCGGGGCCGACAGAGGAGGTCCGCGTACCGAACTCCGACTCGAGAGCCGGAGTTGGAGTAAGGGTCGGGCCTGACCCGAAAACCTCCATCGGCTCCACCAGCACCGGCTCCAACGGTGCCGAGGCTGTTGGAGGAGGAACCATAACTACAGGGTGGACTATCGGCTCCGAAGCCGAATGGGCTGGAGCTGAAACTAACCTTTGGAGCACAGGAGACTGGAAAAGTCTTAGGAGCACCCTGTCGATGTCCGAATCAGACATCTTGGAGGATCTAGATGAGACCGATCGGGTCCGAACCGACTTCTCCATAGGCTCCAAAGGACTGGGGGACCGGCTCCGAATGGACTCGACCAATATCGGTTCCGAGGGAGATCCCAAAACAATTTCCCTCGGTGCCGAGGAGGGCTTCGGCGCCGAAGGGGAAGAGTCTGAGCCGGCAACCCTCATCGGCTCCAAAATCAGTGGAGCCGATGAAGGTGACCCGCCTCTCGACGCCCCAGTCCTCAGCTCCGAAACCAGAGGAGTCGAGACTGGAGGCATCGAGGCAGACCGTTCCGCCCTCGGCTCCGAAGTCCGTGGAGCCGATGGAGAAGCCTTCCTAGGTTTCTTGGCAGTCGGTTCCGACGGGCTGGTCGGAGCCGACGCTTTTTTCTTCTTTTTAGTAGGAGAGGAAGAGGAAGATAAGGCCTCCTCAAAGGAGGGTTTAATCAGCCCTTTCAATATTAATTTATTCTTCCTCTCTTGGAGGACTCCAGATGAAAAGGTGTGACACACGCTACAGGACTCCTGTAGGTGCTTGGCGCCTAAACAATATATGCACGAGGAGTGGTCATCGGTTATAGACATTTTATAACCACACCTCGTGCACTTTTTGAACCCGGACGGTCTATGTTCTTTCGACATAATGTATTATCAAAAGACTAAAACTAGTAAAAATAGCACTATCTATATGAAGATTTTACCACAATACAAAAAATTTTAACCAACTTTTTTTTTTTTTTTTTTTTTTTTTTTTTAAACACACAATACAAGTAATATCAGACAAGAACAAAATACTGAAAAGGAGGGTCAAGACCCTCTAACTTAAACGGGTACTTGACCTTCTTGAAAAAATAAAGATACTAGCTGAATAATAGGGGAAGGCCCCTCTAACTTAAACGGGAAACCTTTCCCTTAATCAAACACACAATTTTCACAACAAAAAGTACCAAAACACACTCGTACGACAAAAATAGCTGTTAAAACAGCTTTTTGGGTAATAATAAGAGATTTCCTGACAGGAAATTTAGAAAGAAAACAGTACTTAGCTCAGCCAAGTTGAGACCACGTCTTAGCTTGTAAGCGGCAAACGAGATCTGGAGGATTAGTGGTGGTGCATCCTGGGATAGAAAATAGCTCAGCCAATAAGAGGCTTCGCTCTATAGCATAGCGTGCCGAGTCGGAGCCGAGGGATCGGCTCCGAGCCCATCAGTACAGAATGTAGGCGAGATAGGATCACATAACATCCAGTGTTTGTGTTGGCTGGAGGTAAGATAGGTTTAATAATTTATGGTTATGTCCAAGTAAGAGCATATTTGGAGAACTTTTTCTCATCTCTAACAACTGATGCCAGGTGATAGAGGTCTTGAGACAGTTGTCCAAATATGGAAACACCTGGAATCCTTGCAGTCTCAAGTGAGCTGCTACTACTGCCATGCAGTTGGTGAACACCCTGGCAGCTGTGGTGAGGCCAAAAGGCAGTATTCTTTATTGGTCGTGACTTGCTGCCAGCTGGAAGCGCAAGAACCTTCTGGATCACTTGTGTAGCTTTATGTGGTAGTACACATCCTGAAAGTCTATCAAGCACATCCAGTCCTGTTCCAAAAAAGCAAGCAAGGACTGAACTGTGACCATCTGGAACTGGGCTCACCGAACTGATTTAAATTGCTGAGATCAAAAATCGGTCTCCAGTCCCCTGACTTTTTTGGCACTAAAAAGAACCTTGAGTAAATTCTGGATTCTCTGCTGGGACCTCTTGGATGACTCCTTTCTAGCAGTTTTTGTATTTGCAGTGCTGCTTGTTCCCCCTGACTAGTGGAACATCTAGGATTTTTTTGCAAGTGGGTGGAGGAAGGGAAAATGGTATAATATGGCCTCTGCATATTATCCTCTGCACCCATGTATTGGAAGTTATCTGTAGCCAGGATCTCTGATGCATTGACCAGCGACCCCCGACTGTCTCCAAAGGAAGACAATCGGGCCTCCTTTCAGGAGCAGTGAAATGGTTTACCAAAGAAGGAATCTCTGTACTCTGTTTTGTGGTTCACCTTTGCCGCGAGTGTGGCATCTTCCATTAGAGTTCCCCCCTCTCCCACCGAGGGAACCACCACCATGTGCGTCTTGAGAAGACCCTTGAGATTTCCTGAATGACATTTTCCCACCACTGTGTTGATTTCTTGAAAAGGATCTCTGATGAGTGGAAAAATGTATGCCCACAGCAGAAAGGGTTTTCCCATCTTTCTCACACCTGGTGAATGTGTCTAACTTTAGGGCCAAACAAGTACGTGCCGTCAAAATGAGCAAGACAAACTAAGACTTAAAGGGCTCTGCAAAATCACATAAGCACATCCAAGTGCGTCTCCTTATGGCAATGCCTGAACTGACTGCTCTGGTCATTCCTTTGGCTACATGCAAAATGAGCCTCATGGAAGAGTTAGAAATGGAATTTAGGATGGCCAACTCAGAGGTAACAGACTCCCGAACCTCTTCAGAAACTCCTTCTGAAAGGGCATCTGAAAGTTCCTTAATCAAATCCCTCTTTAGTCTTGTGAAATGTGCCAGGTAGTTCAAGGACTGTAAGGGAAAGGTCGTTGATGCATAAACTCACTTCCCAAATCTATCAATCACCCAACACTCCTTATTGGGAGGATGGCTAGAGAAACTTTCCTCTGCTAGTTCCTTTTTAGTGGCTGCCACCATGACCACGGCATCCACAGGCAAACCTTTTGTCTAGAATGGTATATCCTTGTGGGCAGTGATAATTTTGTCTGGTCTCCAGGGGATTGGCTTAATGGAATCAGGGGCCATCCATGCCTGCCGAGAGATCAAGTCGATGAGATCAGCAGCAGATGGAGTTACCCTGGAAGTAGATGGGTGGGTACCAAATTCGTGCATGTACATGGATTCCTCAGACGAAGGATTAGTGGACTTCCAATCATCTCTCTACTTGAGGATTTCTAGAAAGTCTCTAAATGAGACATCATCAGGAGGTGAACTTGGGGATCCTTCACCCTCATTGAAATCCATGTCTTCTGTGATACAAGATTCTTCCAGAGAATACAAGTGCTTCTTCTTGCACTTCTTCCTAGGGACCTACTCAGTGGGGTGGTCTGGGGAGATATCGGAAGATGAGGGTGCACCCTGCTGGAAAACCTGAGGCTTTGGTACTCGCTGTCCCAGTGGAGGCTATGGTTGAGGTTCAGAACGAAATTATGACAGAGCTGGCTGTTCCAAGAGGGAAGGAACTGACTGACTGTTGC
Organism: Protopterus annectens; assembly: GCF_019279795.1. Taxonomy (NCBI): domain Eukaryota; kingdom Metazoa; phylum Chordata; order Ceratodontiformes; family Protopteridae; genus Protopterus; species Protopterus annectens. The sequence continues at coordinate 702,168,896 of NC_056751.1, read as the reverse complement.
AGACATGGCTGTCTCCATAGATTCAAAAGCAGATCCACCCAGAGAAGGAAAGGACCCTGGATCAGAGAGGGTGGACCTCCAAGTCATAGTCCTGCCCCGCCCCGAGGAAATCCCTCCTGAGGCAAAAGGCAAAGCTTAGCTGATCAATGCTGAATTCCCGAGGTGCAGGGAAGACTCCAAAAAAAGTAGGAGCAGACTCCAGCCTCTCTGAAAAGACAGAACAGATACAGCTCCGAGAAGTCTCCGGTTCCAACTGAACTGAAGAACTCAGAGCAACTGTTGGATTTGGAGGTAAAGACGTCTTTGGATCTGGCGTATTCGGCACCAGACAGCTCAGAGCCATGGTCTCTGAAGCTTCAAGCAAAGTTAAAGGAGGAACTAAAGGAGGGGAAGTTGAAGATTGAAATCCCTGACCCATGGGGGTAGGAACTTAGGTGGTCCTGTCACAGCTTGCACCCAAAGAATTTTCCTCACCAATCTCTCCATATAGTTCTTCTGGAAGATTGGGTGGACATGACAGACAGAGATCTGGGTTTTTCCAAGAAGAGAGAAGAAAGTCTACCTGAAAATGGATCTACTGATGTTGAAAATAGAGCCTTAGGGATGAAAAAGGCAGTGAAGATGAAACTTATATTTGAGGCACTGGTTTTGAAGAACTTGGCACCGAAACACATCTTTTTTCATGAACTACCAGAACCAAGATAAGGTCGGATCCGAAGACTTACTGGTAACACTCTGGTTTCAACTATTCCATCAGAACCAAAGGTTTGGATAATCTGGTTCTTGGATCTGAGAGAGAAGACGGAACCAAAATTCCTGCTTTCTTCGAGCTCGAAATTGAAAGAGAAGTTGGAGTTGAAGAACTTTTCTAAGGTTTCAGAGAAGGCAAAGAGGAGGAGGAAGAAGAGGCAAGATTAGAAATGTCTAAATTAACTTTATGTTTTCCTTTAGGTACTGAAGTCTTTCCAGATATGGCCTCCCTGAAAGAGGAGGGAAAAAATCCTTTTAAGAATCAACTTGATTTTTCTTTCTACAAGAGCTCAATGGCTAAAAAAGTGGCAAATGGAGCAGTCCTCCTGAAGATGGAGGGGCCCCAAACAATATACATATAGGGAATGTTTTTCAGAATAAGGGATTTTGTGACCACATTTCTCATGGTACTTAAAGCCCGCCAGGCGTTTTTCTTTAGTTGCCATTCTGAAGAGGCAGCAACACATACAGACGCACACATACATGCTCTCAATAAACAAGGTAAGGAGAGGCAGAAAAAATGGTATTTTAGAGCTACATAAAAGCGTAGAGGAGACAGGAAGAGTGAACTACAGAGAGGTTTAGAGGAGGAGATACTAACAATAGTACTGGAGAGTACTTTTGTATAAACAGGGAAAGGTTTACGAAGAAAATAAGGAAAAAAAATATAAGGGTTATAATAGAAAGAAAATGAAATAAATCACTAATCTGGATCAAGAGAATGTGGCACCACTTCTAACTCGCAAAGCGGCAAATGAGACCTGAGGTAATTGGAATAGGTACATTGTAGGTAAGGGATGAGCTTGAGAGTTTTTGGTACCCAGGAGCTGTTGTAGCAGCCGAGTTGGTTCAAAGGATCGGAACCAAACACAGATTGAGGATAGAATGACAAATGACATCAGATCTTCCGGTTAAGAAATCATTTTCAAGATCATTCATATTTTTGAGGAAAGAAGACAAATCTGTAGTAATGAGTGGTAATCTTTTGCCTTGTGATTTTGTTACATTGTACTTAGTTTTTAATGGATGCATACTGTCTCAGTAAAGTAAGTAGTTCTCTCTTGTTGGTTTCCTGTATAAGATACTAATTAATTTTCCTCTGTCTTTATCAATATTGACAGTCGTGTCAAGGAACTGCACTGACTCCGAGCTGATGGAAGTGGTAAATTTCAGGAAGGTGGTGGAATTACTGATGTAATGGATATACTCCGTGAGTTTAAATTTTTCACCTTGCCAGACTATGAATACATCCTCAATAAAGCAAATGTAGCTGGTCATTTATCTCTGTTATTCACTTTGCAGTACAAATTCCTCTTCCCACTTGCCTAAGGCTAATTGGCTAGGCTAGGGGCCAAAGCCACACCCATGGTTATCCCAAATGTCTGTTTATAAGTTTGGCCATTAAAACTGAAAAAAAAATTGTAACTCAACATCAAGTTTGTTAGCTTTCCAAGCGTTCATTTTGCCCTCATATAGCATTGTTAGTTCTGCTATAAGCCTGTGTAGCTGCTTCAATACAGTACATGTGTGGTAACACAGTGTATAGGGCTTCACTGTCAATATTTACCAGTATGCGTTGTTTATTCACATACGCTTTTATTTTTCTTAAAAAATCTAGTGAAAGATGTGTTATTTTCAGCAAGAAGCTGTAGAAAACAATCTATTCTACAGCTTCTTGCTGAAAAGAACTAATCTTTCATAGTTTAAGAAAAATAAAAAGTTCATGTGAATGAACAAAGCATATTTGTAACTAGTGACATTGAAGTCCTACACACGGAGTTACCATACGGTACTGAAGCAGCTACAGAGGTTTATAGCAGAAATAACAATGTTACATGAGGGCAAACTGAATGCTTTGGAAAGCTAATAAACTTGGTGATGAGTTACAATTTTTTCAGTTTCCATGGCCAGGCTTACAAACAGACAAAGGAGATAGCCATGGGTGCAGCTAAGGACCCTAGCCTGGCTAATTAGACTTAGACAAGTGGGAGGCGGAATTTGTACTGCAAAGTGAATACTGGAGATTTATGAGCAGCTACCTTTGCTTTATTGAGGATGTATTCATAGTCTGGCAAGGTGAGAAAACTAAACTCTGAGTTTATCCATTATATCAGTAACTCCACCTCCTTCCTGAAATTTACCACTTCCATCAGCTTGGAGTCAGTGCAGTTCCTTGATATGACTGTCAGTATTGATAAAGACAGAGGAAAATGAATTAGTAACTTATACAGGAAACCAACAAGAGTGAACTTCTTGCATCACAGAGACAGTATGCATCCAGCAAAAACTAAGTAGAATGTAATAAAATCACAAGGCTACAGATTAGCACGCATTACCACAGATTTGGCCCCTTTCCTCAAAAATAATAATTTTGAAAATGATTTCTTAACCAGAGGATATGATTCAAACATGTAACATATGATTCTGAACCCCATTAGATACTCTAAAATTAACAATGACCCTACATGGAATATTTTTTTTGGTCGAATTATGCAACAAGGCCACCCTAATCCAAAAGAGAAAAGTAAGGACAACTGCATTCCAACTTACAGCTATGATGTCAGCACAATTAAAGCCATTACTAAGGAGAACTGGGCTATCATCATGACAAATCAGTAGGTTGTAAGAGTTTTAGGAGAACATTCTAATTTCGTATATAAAATAGCAAAAGCATATATAGCTATGTGGGAAAGAAAAAGAAAAATAAACACAATGACATGAGCACTAAAATATGTGGGCCACCTAACTGCAGTTTCTATGACTATTTGATGGGGTACGACTAATTTGAGTGTCCTATCTTAAAAAGAGGGTGAAAACTTCAGCAGGTGGCAAATGTAACACTGAAAAAGTTCCATATAGGGCCATGTATAATGACTGCCCAGCATTTTATGTGGGAACGACTGAAAAGCAGGATCTCACACCATCTTTCAGCCATCAGACGTAAATGCCTAAAGAATGCCTTATCCAAACACTTACTACAACACCCCAGACATTCCAATTTAAAATTTATCATTCTGGACTGTGTTGAGATGGATAAGCTTGAAAGGGACATCAATGGTGTTTTGGAGAAAAAAGAATTATGCTGGCAGCTGAAATTAAGTCCTGGTTTCCTGAATGCATTTAAGTACTATTGCTCTATTAAGAGTGTGTTGAATTTACGTAAGATGCCACACAATCAGTAAAGGTTTTTTGAGAGAATTTTTCAGGAAAAATTACGTGTAGTTTTGTGTAGTTTGTCTATAAATCTTTAGTTACTTTAACCTCAATTCTGCTTTGACTAGATTTAGTAAATATCTGATGTGATGCAACAGTGTAAACGCTAAATTCAAAACACACATTGTTTTCATGTGGCTATTACCATTAAGTATTGGTATGATTCCCCCATTTACCATACTGGTGCATGCTCAGGCACACTCATGCACACACCTGCACACTTTTATACATTACTGGTTTACTTCATCCACTATTTTCGTGTGGTTTTCTACTGGTTTTCATAAACATGTTTTTGGGGCTGTAAACATGAAAACTGCCATGACTTTTTTTTTTTTTTTAACAGCAAAGCACTGACATTTTTCTGAGCTGTAAATAAAATATTTTTTTCTATGCTATAAATTAGTTTTTATACACACTAATACATATTAGATATTATTAGACAGATATACATTTACAGTCTTCTATTTATATGTTTATGGTGAGACAGCTATGTGTTTTCTCTTATATCAATCTAGTTAACACCTTTTACTTATCCACCTATGCACATGATTTTAGTTTGTCACAGACCTGATGAAGGCTTTTTATTACATTAGTTAGTTGGAAGCGATTTTAGTTAAAAGTGAATCTTTTTGTGTGTATGCTATGATTTTCTTAATACCCAATTTGGGAATGTGGGATGCAAACAGATAGGTAGTGTTGTCCTTAACTAGGATTTAGTTTGACCTAATCAGTAGTAGTGTGTTGAGGTGGGTAATTGCTGTTCTAAAATACACTTTTTATGTCCCTGTTTATATTGTTTGCCTTGATTAGGCTGGTTTAAAATTAAACAATACAAATATTTTCTACACCTAATTCTAAGTGTATAAAAGCTGATATGTTTAACATTGTAAAATATTTCTGATTTTTTTTGTACTGAGGATTGGTTGTCTGTGATGAATAAATGCACGTTGCTTTGGAATACTACAGAAGAAAAATCAAATGCAAGGCTCAACCATCAAGACTTTAATAAAATAAAACAGCAAAGCTTTCAAGTAGAACAACTCTGTCGGTGTTATCATACAAAATACCTTGAAATGAATCTGTATATATACACCCAATGCCAGCAAATCTAATTAATCAATTATCCAATGAGATTTATATAACCATTAATACAATGAAAACATAATAAATTAATCATCTTCTTCTTCTTTCAGCTTTTTCCCAGTTATGGGTCGCCACAGCCGATCACCTGTCCTCTCATGATTGGCAGTGGAGTTTTACGGTGCCGAGTTGCCAGCCCGGCGCCCAACCTTCCATGGAAGGCACACACACTCACGCCTAGGGCCAATGTAGAGTATTCAATCCACCTACAGCATGTCTTTTGGGATGTGGGAGGAAACCGGAGCACCCAGAGAAAACCCACGCGAAAACATAATACATTAACAATGCCCGGAAAAATATTAGAAAAATTCATTCCTTACAAAAAAACATAACTTATAAAAAACATTATTTACACAAAGTCTCTCTTATATTTTAGGACAGGTTTAATACTGGTCTTAACATTAAAGCCAGGTGGTTTATCTGTCCTAAAGTAGTTAATCCACCTGTACTCAGCCAAAGGTTGTTCTGTCTTTTCGCTTTTCCCAGTCAGGGGCCACCACAGCGGAACTCCGGTCTGCTAATGATTGGTAGTTGATTTTTACGTGCTGAGTTACCAGCCCTGACGCACACCCTTCAACGAAGGTATGCCCATTCACGCATGTCTCCACGCAGAAGACGCTCTAGCTGAGAATCGAACCGGACAGCATCTTACTGTGAGGCGATAACGCTACCGCAGCACCACCACCGCAGGTCGTACTCAGCCAAAGGTAATGATCATAATTTTAAATTTTCATACAGAAAGTATATGTTAGTTCGAGGGGAGGTGATACTTGTGCTAAAACTGAAATGGCTGAGTAAAGGTGGAGGGTATTTTGAATGTTAGCACTGACACAAGAGTTGTTCTACTCAAAAGCTTTACTGTTGTTTTATTCTGCATTTTATTAAAGTCTTGACGGTTGAGCCTTGCGTTCGACTTTGCTTCTGTGGATTTTATCTTTACGTATGGGATCGTTTAGACACCCAGAGAGTTTTCTTTGGTTTTGCTTTGGAACACTACCTGGTTTTCATGATTTTTTGAAAATTACTGTGACTGAGATCATCAACAAAGTTTTTAAGACCACGCATTTCTCTGTTTTTTTTTTCTCATCACTGTTGTTGGTGAGGTTGGAACTACGCCGACTCCTATGCTTGTTCATTTTTTATTTTTTACATTTATGCATTTTCCACACTTCTTGCCTTCTCATCTGATCCTTCACTTTATATTCTTTTTTTTTTTTGGCACATTCAGTTGCTGTCTGCATTTTATCTACTTCTGGTTTGATTTCCATTCCCGCTTGATACTGATATGCTTCTGCTAAACTAAGCAGGGAAGTCATCTTACACTTTTGTTTCAAAACGTTCACTATGTTTGGGTCTTGTGAGATCACAGATATGTATGCAGTGCCACAACTGCAGATCTGTACGTGTAATCAATTTGGAGGCGGCCCACATCGTCTTCAGAATGGGGAATATATAGTCTTAGTATGTACCAATTTTTATAAATCATTTGATGAGCATGAAGCATCTTTCTTGTTTTCCTGTCCAACCTATCCAACACCTTTTGGGGCCAGTCAATCACTCCAAAACTGCATATTAGGATAGGAAGATCACCACTGTCTTCAGTATTAATTTAAGTCTTCTAAAATATTCCTTACCAAGTTGTATTTGCATTTGTTGATGTTTTATTGTTTTCATCAGTTCCCAGATATTTATACACTCCCTCTTGCTCAAGTTCTTTTATATCACATTCTTGTCCCAAACTGATGTTTTCTTCGTGCTGCAGCTTTCCTGCTTTAAAGGTTGCTTTTGCACATTTACCAAGACTAAATATTTTGATCACTAGCAGTTGTCCTTTTAGGTCTTCATCTGATTAACTATACAATCTTTAAATCATCTACAAAAAGATGAGAAGTCTTTACATTTTGTTGTTTTCTGGGAGCTAAATTTTAGCCATGACCTAATTTGTTAAGCAGACAGTTTAACAGGTTAAGGGAAATCAAAAGAGCAGTAGTGACAGACAATCACTCTGGAATATTCCCCTTTGAATTTTTATCCCTGGAATAATGATTTGTCCTTTATCATGGCTTAACTGCAAAGTGATTTGCCACTGTTTCATGGTCGTTGTAATGTAATTGACTAGTGTAGGGTGTATCTTGCACATCTTTAAGCACTCTTTTATTCATGAATGTGGGATACTGTCAAATGCTTTTTTGTAGTATATCCATGCCATACTTAGATTCTTCCCCTTTTTACAGTTCTCCATCATGACTTTATTTAACAACAAATTATCTTTTGTTCCATATGGCTTTCTTTTATTATTCTTTTGTTCTATTGTCATGATTGAGTTTTCTTCTAAATGACTATAAACTCTGTCAGCATCATTTCCAGTGTATAGTTTATATGTCGTTGGAAGACAAGTTATTGGTCTACAGTTTTTAGGATAGCTTGCAGGTTCGCTCTTAAGTAGGAGTATTGTTTTTCTTGTTTTTAGCCAGGCTGGTGTCTGTTTGGGGTGCACATATAAGTAGCTCTTACTCACGGCTAAATCTTCATGCAAAGACGTTAATACTTTTAGCCATAAGTTAGGTACTGGATCTGGACCGGAGGGTCTTCCAATTAAGAGTTTTTGTTAACTTTGTTTCACTCTCTCCAGCCGTTACTTCATCTCATTTCATATCCTGTACAGTTGAACGTCTTATTCTTTCTTTCATTTCTTCTATCCATTTAGCATCTTTATGTTCCACAGGATCTTCATAGATATTTCTCCAAAATGTATTTTTTTTTTGGTGGCGTTTTAATTCCTTCTGCCTTGTTGCCCAGTTTCTCTATAAAACTTTTTGGGTCATAAATAAATTGCTTCTATTGTACTTTCCCTTTATATTTATCTGCTTATCTTCGTTTTTCTGCATGTGGTGATATTTTTCGTTTACTATTTGCAATAGTGTACATTAGATCCTGATCTGTTCTGATACTGTCCATTGCTTTTATCACAGTGCTTATTAAAACCTTAACATCATGTTCTACGCATACCCTCATTTTATATTTTATTACTGTTTTGCATTTTCTTTTTTTATTTATATTTTCTGTACAAAATGTCATTGATTTAATTGAATGTGGTACAGACATACTATGCTATACACTAGTGGACAAAGGTTTAGATGCTTACTTGGCTAACTATGCATGTACAAGTGCATATCATATACATGGGTATGCATGTATGATACATCACAGTGTAAGAAACTTCTCTCTGTGGAAGATTTTCAGTCCATATATCTCTAGTTAATCATTGTACATTAATTAGATCAGACAATAGCAGAAGAAGTAGCGAACTTAAACTCGTCTTAAGTAAAAAAAAAAAAATATATATATATATATATATATATATATATATATATATAGGTTCATAGGTTGGTACTGGGCTATCAGCCCTAGGGCCTATACAAGCCTAGCCATAACAATTCCCTGGCTACATATATATATAATTTGAAATACTGCACAGAATTAGTAAGTATTCGAAAGTAATCCAAGCAAGGCAGACAGTGAAAAGCTGTGTACAGAGAAATGGCTTATAAATATGTCAATTTGTTTCTGAATTACAACCGTCACTGATGTGGCCAAACTGTTCTCTACCCTATCTCTATATTACAGTAGAGATGATGCCACTCAATTTAGGCAAATGTTTTGAAAGGAAACATGCCTAGTAAAACACCTTTAAAGCAGAAATATTTCAAATGTCATTAGAAAGCATGATCCCTACCACATTTTAAACTGACTTAAATCTTGGTCAGTTTGGAAAAGAGTAACATAGATAGTACTTTTCTACTTGGTTATCATAAAAGTAAAAACAAATCAGTAAATAAATTACATTACTATACTATGTAATGAAAAGTAAAGTCAATTAAGTTTAAAGGTTCTCAGACATGTTAGAAAATAACATCTTACTGATTCAAGCTTCTCCAAATTACAGTTAAAAAAAAAAAAAAAAAAAAAAAATGACCACACTGTTACAAGCAATACTGAAAAAAATCTCAATAAAAATGGAACTTTTCTACAAATCAGTGACATAATTATCCACATCAAGCACACTCTAGGTCCACTGTTTCTGAAAAGTCCTGCTGGCAACTGAATATTCTTAACATCAGCAATGCACTGAAGGGATAACTAGAAAGGCAAGCAACAGTCTTTTCAAATAAGAATATGCACAACACATTACTGTGATAATGTAATTATCTGAAAAAGAAACTATACACTTTCTGAAGACAACACTTACAAAAGGCTCAGAGGGGTTTGCCACCTGTGGGTCCTTAGCAGGACTTTGCAGCTCTGTTGGTCAACATATGGTTCTCCCTATGCAAGTACTGCTAAAGCAAATCAGCATTATTCACAGGTTCATAGGTAGGTAACTATGTTATCTGCCCAAGGGCATTTATAAGCCTAGCCAGAATGTGTTGGCTTTTGCCTCCCTTTTAAATTAGTTTCCTGGGCCTCTGTCCAGCAGGGCCATTGAAGTGATCCCAGGGGTAAATTTATGGTTTCCCATCCACTCGTCAAGATTTCTCTTGAAGAGAGTCGGTGAGGTGCTTTGCCTAATGTAAATTGGGATTCTATTCCAGAGCGAGGGAAGTCTCTGGGACAGGAATCTCTCCCTCCAGCATGTCCTGTTTATTGTTGGGCTGAGGTTTAAATCCCTGGAGCGTGTGGCTTGAAGAAATTTGGTTTTCATGAGGTGGAGCATGTCCATTAATTCCGGGTTGGACATGGCCTTGTACATCAGGCAGAGATCACCTCCGAGTAGGCAGTAAGCAACCGAGTAGAGCTGGAGTTTCTTTAGTCGAGCTGCATAGGGCATCTGTTTGAGGCCCATGATCCTCTCGGTGAGGTACTTCTGTGGTCTTTCCAGCTGCTGCAGGTGTCAAGTAAGGTACAATCCAAATGGGGCACTGTACTCTATTATGGGCCTGATGAGCGATGAGTAGAGGGGCACAATGACCTCTCGATCTAGATGTGAACCCTTTTGTTATTAGGTGGGATACATAGAAGGATTTTCTAACCACTTTGGCAATGTGATTATCAAAGGAGAGGTTGCTATCTACCTGGGTCCCCAGATCCCCAATTACATCTTCCCGTACTTAGTGGATTACCACCTATGTGATAGTTCGTGGGCACTTTGTTTTCCTATAGGGGATGACTATGCACTTTTTGGCATTTAGCTTGAGGCCATGGTTCTGACATCAGGTATTGGTCTCTGTGAGAGCCTTCTGGAGGATGTCTGTGTTAGCTGGAGAGACGATTATGGCCCCCGGTTTGCAATCATCTGCGAACTTGGTCAGCCATAGTCCTCCCGTAATTGCCTGTACCTCAGAGAAGTATATACCGAACAGGAGGAATCCCAGTACTGAGCCCTGTGGGACGCCACTTGTAACCGGTTTAGAGTCGGACATGGCACCAGCAACTCTGACCATGTGAGTTCAATCCGTGAGCCAGTTGGCAACCCATCTCGTGACATATGGGTTAATGTTCAAGCTGGTAAGCTTATCTATAATGCCAGAGTGGGGAATGGTGTCGAAGGTCTTTGCGAGGTCCAGGTAGGCTGCGTGGACTACCTTTCCTTCATCTAAGGCCTTGTTAACTGTTTCAAAGAAGTCAACTAGGATTAGAAGGCAGGATCTGGCGTTAACAAAGCCGAATTGGGTAGGGTCTAGTGCCTGGAGGTTCCCAATGTCTCTGTTAATGAGTTCCATGATGATGCACTCCATAGCTTTGCAGACCAGGCTAGTCAGGCTTATAGGGTGACAGTTCCCAGGATCTGTTGTGGCACCATCTTTGTGGAGCGGGATACCTGTTGCTGTACGCCATTCTTTGGGTACATAGCCTGTGGTAAGGCTGAGTTTGAACAGTGAATTTAGGTGAGGGTTTAGTTCATTTTGGAGCTCGTGTAAGACGCAGCCTGGGATACCATCCGGTCCCATTGATGCTGTGTTTTTGGCTTTGGAGAGGGCTGTTTTCGCCTTGAGTCTGTGATGTCTAGGGCTCTACATTCTTCTGGAATGGGCACAGGCCCTTTTGGGGATGGGGGGGTAAAGTCTGCACTGAACCTGTCAGCCATGATGTTGGCAATGTCAGTTGGTTCAGTGTATTTTTTGCCATTTTGCACTAGCTCAGAGCAGACCTGAGTGTTGCTACCTAGATTCCCGACATAGCTAAAGAAGGCTTTGTGATTACATTTAGAGTCTTTGGCAATTTTTCTTTTGAAACTGGCCTTGGATGATTTTATGAGGGATCATAGTTTTTTGCTAATAATGATCAGGGATGCCTTTCCTTTTTGGGATTTTGCTCTATCATGTAATAGTTTCCTCCTTCTGTTGTATAGCTTATTTATGGCCGGGGACCACCAGACTGGTTTCCTCTTTTTGGAGGAGTGAGTCCTGGATTTATTTGGGATGGCTCGATCCATGCATTCCTGTAGGTGCTCATAGAATGCATTTGTAAAGGATTCTGCGGTTTGGGCAGCGTTATCATAGGTTCATTGGTTCATACTGGGCTATCTGCCCTAGGGCATTTATAAGCCTAGCCAGACTGTGTTTGGCTTTCACCACCCATTTTAAATTAATTTTGCTATGCCCCTTTTCGAAGTTAGTATACTGTGCCTCTGTCTAACAGTGACACAGAAGTGATACCCGGGGTAAACCTACGCTCTGCCATCCACACATCAAGATTCCTCTTGAAGAGAGTCAATGAGGGACTCTGCCTATCCTGGACTGGGATTTTATTCCGGAGTGAAGGGAGCCTCTGGGTTATGAATCTGTCCCTCCAGCATGTCCTATTTATTTCAGTGCTGAGGTTCAAGTCTCGAGCGTAGCTCGATGGGATTTGGATTTTCTGAGGTGCAGCATGTCCATTAATTCCGGGTTGGACATGGCTTTATACGTCAGGCACAGATCGCCTCTGAGCAGGCGGTATGCCACTGAGTAGAGCTGGAGTTTCTTTAACCAGGCAGCATATGGCATCTGTTTGAGCCCTTTGATCCTCTTGGTGAGGTACTTTTGGGGTCTTTCCAGTTGCTGCAGGTGTCTGGTAAGTTACATCCCAAAAGGGGCATTGTACTCAATTATGGACCTGATGAGGGATGAGTAAAGAGGCACGATGACCTCCCCTGATCTAGATGTGAATCCCTTCATGATTAGGTGGGCTATATAAAATGTTTTTCTAACCACTTTGGCCACATGGTTGTCAAATGAGAGATTGCTATCAACTTGGGTCCCCAGGTCCCTAATTACTTCTTCTGTACTTAAAGGATTACCACCTATGTGGTAATTTGTGGGTACTTTGTTTTTGCCAAAGGGGATGACTATACACTTGTTGGCGTTTAGCTTGAGGCCATGGCTCTGGCACCAGTTGTCTGTTTCTATGAAGCCCTTTTGGAGGATGCTTGTGTCGGCTGGAGAGTCGATTATGGCGCCCAGTTTACAGTCATCTGCGAACTTGGTCAGCCACAGTCCTTCTGTGTTGGCTGTACCTCCGAGAAATATATACCGAACAAGAGAGGTCCCAGGACTGAGCCTTGTGGGACGCCACTTGTAACTGGTTTGGAGTCTGACATGGCTCCAGCAATTCTAACCATGTGGGTTCTGTCCTTGAGCCAGTTTGCAACCCATCTAGTGACATAGGGGTTTATATTTAAGCTGGTGAGCTTATCTATAATGCCCGAGTGGGGTATTGTATCGAAGGCTTTTGCGAGGTCCAGGTAGGCTGTGTGGACCACATTCCCCTCGTCAATGGCCTTGGTGACTGTTTCAAAGAAATCAACCAGGTTTAAGAGGCAGGATCTGTTTGGGTACCACTCTTTGGGTACATATCCTGTAGTAAGGCTGAGATTGAACAGTAGTTTTATGTTTGGGTTTAGCTCTTCTTGGAGTTCATGTAGAACACAGCCCGGGACACCGTCTGGTCCCATTGATGCTGTGTTTTTTTGCTTTGGAGAGGCCAGCTCTTACCTGAGCATCTGAGATGTCAAGGGGGCAGCACTCTGCTGGGATAGATGTTAGCCCTTTTAGTGGGGGGGGGGGGGAGTTTGTGCTGAACCTGTCAGCTAGGATGTTGGTGGGTTTGGTGTATTTTTTGTCATTTTGGACTAATTCTGAGCATATCTGGGAATTCCCACCCAGGTTCCTGACATAACTAAAGAAAGCCTTGTGATTATCATTAGTGTCCTGTGCAATTTTTCTCTCAAAGCTGGCCTTAGACGATTTTATGAGTGCCCGTAGTTTTTTTTCCTAATACTGATCTGAGATGCCTTCCCTTTTAGGGATTTTGCTCTATCATGTAGTAGCTTCCTCCTTCTATTGTATAATTTTGTTTATGGCTGGGGTCCACCAGACAGGATGTCTGCCTTTGGAGGATTGGGTCTTGGTTTTATTTTGGACTGCATGATCCATGCATTCCTGAAGGTGTTCACAGAATGTGTTTATAAAGGATTCTGCAGTCTGGGACGTATTTTCCACAGGCCCGGGGGCTTTGAAGGATTCCACCTCGGTTTTGAGGAGTGTGAAATTTGCTTTAGAGAAGTTTTTCACTGTGATTTTCAGGGCAGGGGGTGGAGTCGGGATGCGAATATCCAGTGAGATTAGTTTATGGTCTGATCTTACCAGTGAGGGATACACTTCTGGTCTGGAGCATAGAGTCCCCATGTTGGTGATGATCAGGTCCAGTATGTTTTCCCCTCTTGTGGGAGTGGTAACAAGTTGTTCCATAGCATTTGAGCTTATAAATTCTAGAAACCTTTGGGCTAGGGTGTTGGAGCTAGAGTAATGCTCCCAGTCTATGTTTGGGTAGTTGAAGTCACCCAATACAATGGTGTTTGGAGAGACCTTCATGTTTTCCAGTGTTCTCAGGAAGGCCGAGTGGGGTTCCTGAGTTTGGGAGGGTGGTCTGTAGCAGGCTATAAACTGAAAGGCAGTTTTACCCACTGTTAGTTGCACATGGATAGTCTCTGATGCTTCGTGCTGTGCCACCAACCTGGAGGTGTGGGTATCTTTGACGAATATTTATACTCCCCCTCCTTTTGTGGTTCGATCCAAGTTTTGGGGCCGAAAAGCATGGTATGAGGTATAACCTGGTAGTGCTGGGGTGCTCTTGGGAGCCTTGAACCAGGTTTCTGTTACTGCACAGATATCAATGTTCTCCATGCTAAGGAGAGTTTCGAGTGCGTGCATCTTGAGGTTTAGACTTCTGGGGTTGAGTAGCATTACTCTTAGTTTCTTATCCCTTGTGATACCTATGGAGGTAGGTTTGCCTTTTGAGCCTTGCCTAAAAAAGGCACTATGGGGGTAGCAAGAGCCTTTGCCAATATCCGAAAGCCCAGGGGTGACAGGTGCAAGCCGTCCCTAGCGAAGCATCGTGGCTTGTCAAGCATGTCATCCCAGGCTGACAGGCATTGGATCCCCTTTGAATGACACCAATACTTAAGCCAATTGTTGAAATTGATCATCTTGTCTTCATATTGTGGCATCATTCTTGGTGAGGGTAAGATGCTACTCAAGGTCAGGGTCATACCGGCCTGGGCTACATGCTCAGAGAGCTCCTCTATGTCTCTTTTCATGTAGTCCAGGGAGGTACGTCTCAGGTCATTCACACCAGCATGGACAATGACTGAGTCATATTTGTACTTGCCTTGGAGTGACCTGAGTGCTTGTGTTATGGGGCGGATCCTAGCACCCGACAGGCAGCTCACCGTGACCTTCTCCTTGTTCAGCCTGGTGAGCGGGACGTCAGTGTGCCTGACGATAGAGTCATCTATTACAAGTGTATCAGGTGTGTTGTTTAGCCTTAAGGGCTGTGACTGTTCGGCACTGGCTTTGTGAGCTATGTGTTGCACGTGTTTTGTTTTGGGGTAGCGGTTGCTTGGGTGTCTGCTTTGGAGGTCTCTGCTGCTTAGGCAGATTTTTATTTAGAGCCTCCGAGTATGTTTGTGTGTGTTTATGTGTTTGGTTTGCTGTCGTGGTAGGTCTATGTGAGACTGGAATTGTAGTGAGTGTGGTTTCCTTCTCCTCCTTACTGGTTTCGCCAGTACTGAGTTGAGAGAGCTTAGCCTCCAGTATGGCTATATGGTTGCATCTCTCACATGTGTTGGAATTTACCTTCAGCAAGGGGGCTTTGAAACTTTCCACCTCGGTCTTGAAAGTGTGAAATTTGCTTTTGGAAAGTTTTTCACAGTGGTTTCCTTGACTGGGGGTGGGGTTGGGATGTGGATGTCCAGTGTGATTAGTTTATGGTCTGATCTTACCAGCAAGGGGTTTACCTCTGGTGTGAAACACTGATCCCCCATGTTGGTGATGATCAGGTCCAATATGTTGTCAACCTCTTGTGGGAGTGGTGACAAGTTGTTCCAAGGCGTTTGAGTTTATAAACTCTAGGAAGCGTTGGGCAAAGGAGTTTGTACTTGAGTAGTTTTCCCAGTCAATGTTTGGGTAGTTGAAATCACCCAATATCATGGTGTTTGGCAGGACCTTCATATTTTCCAATATTCTCAGGAATGCTGAGTGGGGGTCCTGAGACAAGGTGGGTGATCTGTAGCAAGCTACAATCTGAAACGCAGCTTTGCCCACTGTTAGTTGCACATGGATGGTCTCCGAGGCCTCGTGCTGTGCCACTAACCTGGAGGTGTGGGTATCCTTTATGAAAACTGACACACCCCCTCCTTTTGTATTTCGGTCCGGGTTCTGGGGCCGAAAGGTATGGTATGAGTTGTAGCCTGGTTGTGCTGGGGTGCTCTCTGGAGCCTTGAACCAGGTTTCTGTTACTGCACAGATATCAATTTTCTCCATGCTGAGGAGTGCCTCGAGTGCGTGCATTTTGAGGTTTAGACTTCTGGCATTGAGTAGCATTACCCTCAGCTTTTGGTTACTTGTGTTGTTTATGGAGGTGGGTTTCTCTTTTGAGCCTTGCCTAAAAAAGGCACTATGGGGTTGGCAAGAACCTTGGCCAGTATTCGAAAGCCTAAGGGCGACAGGTGCAAGCCGTCTCTGACGAAGCACCGTGGCTTGTCGAGCATGTCATCCCAGGCTGACAGACACTGGATCCCCTTTGAACGACACCAACAGCTTAGCCAATTGTTAAAACCAATCATTTTATCTTTATACTGTGGCATCATTCTTGGTGAGGGCAAGATGCTACACAGGGTCAGGGTCATACCGGCCTGGCCTACATGATCAGAGAGCTCCTCTATGTCTCTTTGCATGTAGTCTAGGGAGGTACGTCTCAGGTCGTTCACACCAACATGGACAATGACTGAGTCATATCTGTACTTGTTTTGGAGTGTCCTGAGTGCTTGTGTTATGTGGCGGATCCTGGCACCCGACAGACAGCTTACAGCAGCTTTCTCCTTATTCAGTCTAGTGAGTGGGACATCAGTGTGCCTGACAATAGAGTCACCTATTACTAGTGTATTGGGTGTGTTATTTAGCCTTAAAGGCTGTGACTGCGTGGCACACTGACTTTGTTAAGTATGTGATACGTGGTTGCTGTTAGATGGTGGAGGTTGCTTGGATGTCTGCTTTGGAGGTCTCTACTGCTTTGGCAGATTTTTATTTAGAGCCTCTGAGTATGTTTTTGTGTATTTATGTGTGTTGTTTGCTGGAGCAGATATCACTGGTCTATGTGAGACTGGTAGTGTGGTGCAAGTGTTTCCCTTCTCCTCCTGACTGACTGTTCCAGTCTTGGGTTGAGAGAGCTTGGCCTCCACTTTGGCTGTATCGTTGCATCTCTCACATACATTTGTGTTTGTTGGAAGGAGGAGAGGGTTGTCTGTGTACATGAGGCAATTGCAACATTGCCTCAAGATGCTCAGATTCACCAGCTGGAATGGAGAGTACACCTGAAACTGCCCTTTGGACATGCCTGTACAGATAAATGAACTGTTTTAGTGATTGTCCGGTAAGGACGAATAGGGAGCCTTGTACTACTGTATAGTAAAGGGGGGGGTGTAGTGCTAGCATTTATTAGTGCTTACTGAGAGCTTAGAGCAAGTGCTATACTGTAAAAGGAAGGTTAGAGTGCTTAAGTTGAGAGCTTGACTAGTTCCAAGGGAAAAATTGAAGGGCAGACTTCGTGAAGCCGGGAATAGTTGAACCCTAGCTAACCGGTGCTGTGCAGTGCGCAAAACCACGCAAATGCGGGTTTTAAAACAGGGAGATGAAAGAGATAGAAATTAGCCCAAAACGGCCAATAAACTACTAGTTGCTGGTCTGAAACCACTTCTGCAGGGACAGATAGGCTGCTCAAAGGTCCCCACTCTCACTGGTGAACAGAGAAACTTTCTTCTATCCAAGTAAGGATATGGGCAACACAGGAACTTGTACCACAGCCCTGAATTCAGCAGAACCTGAAAACTGGACTAGACTAGCTTAGAAAAGGAGGGAAACAAGAATATATATATATATATATATTTTTTCAAAAATACAGTAAACTTACACTAAAAACATATAAAATATTTATATGTGACCCAACTTGTTGATATCAGTAAACAGTGTTGTTGGTAAAAATCAGTATGCATACTGCTGTCCTGTTACTCAAATTCTAAACTAAGAAGCTACATCACTCTGCTCTCTCACTGTCTGCCTACTTTAAAAAAACTATCCAAACTTTCACTGGTACCTTGCGTACCACATCATGTGTTGTCTACATGCATTTGATACTTATTTATGCATTTTTTATCAATAAAGAATAGTTGTGCAAGAACATACCATAACAGTACATAATTGAGTAAGGTCATTGCTGTAACATTGCTCACATATGGGAAGTATCCTGAAAACGACACTATATACCTGATCAGCATTCCAAAGCCTGGGAGTCTTCCTCTCATTTGATACATCTGATGTATTACCCAACCACAGGATTACATAGCAGTATAGAAGGAAGTACAGGCTTAAAAAAAACTCAAGGCTTTCTTCCTACAGAACAGAAAGAAGAGGGCAAATAAAGACAGAACAGAAAATCAGACATGACAACTAGGTGAGGGGGAAATCAATGTAAAATCCACTTTAACTAAAAGAAAAAGGAAAATATAAGAAATCAGAAGTGCGAACAGAAGGATGGTGTCTATACTGCAGCAGTGATCAACTCTGATATCTACTGTTATACAGCTGTACTACATCTTTCACTGAACACCAAAGTAGTATTAATTATACATGGGAAGAATCCCACAGCTTTTTACAGAATCCGGAAGGAGGAAAGAGTAGCAGAACTGCAATCCAGAATTTCTTTTAGGACAGATCTGACAAAACCAGTCCTGGGCATGGAGAAACCACACATTTTAAAGTGATTAGCAAAGTTGTGAATGGAAGTTAAAATGGCTTCTGCTAAAATGGACCTTTTGTCCAGATCCTTGAAAAAAGCACCAAAGGAAGCTACCACACTGGTGGAGTGGGCTTTACCTGGCCTGGTACAGATTTCTCATGGAAGGAATAACAAAAGGAAATAACCAAGGAACTCCATCTGGAGATGGTTTCCTTAAATAACCAAGGAACTCTAGAGATGGTTTGCAATGAAGCAGGGCAAACCAACTTCTTATCCTGAAACAAGACAATTAGTTTATCAAATTCCTGATTGTTTTCATCCTTGCAAGATGAAAACAGAGTTGTCTTTAGGTATATAAAGAATGTACAGTTCTTTTTATCTTTATTTTTAGGATTAGGGAAGAAAGCAGGCAATTTTACAGTTACACGGTTAGAAGAGATACTTCATTGACAACCTTGGGCATAAAAGAAAGGCTAGTCCTCAGTGATACCCAATCCTTGTGGAAAATTAGAAATGGTGGAGACACCATAAGGGCTAGGAACTCTGAGACCCTGCCGAAGTAAGGTCCACAAGTAACACTGTCTTCCAGGTACAAAATTTAAGAGAGGAAGAAGAAGCAAGATCAAAAGGAGGAAAACAGTGAATTTTCCCAATACATAAATCAGGTCTCAAGGAGGGGGATTAGATTTGCTTGGTGGCTTGATATGTACCTTTCAAAAACTGTTTAACCTCAAAATGTGTAGAAAGAGGTGGATCCAAGGGCAGATGAGGGAGATAGCTGACAAATGCTCCAGAATGGAAGAATACGCCAGCCCAGAATTGAGCAGATCACAATTCAGGGAGAAAAGAATAGTGAGGAATGCCCATATGAAAAGGGCCTCTTTTTTTTCTTTTGGCACCAAATATAAATTATCTTCTACCTTGAATCATAAGACTTTCTTGAAGCATGTTTTCTAGCCTCCTGAACTATCTGTAGCATGTTGTTAGAAAAAATGCTGACATTTTATCAATCCTATCATTCAAACATTCAGGTTTAGTCTTTTTGCAAGATTAGGTGAATGACAGAGCCCTGCTATTGTCTGAGCAAGTCCATCATATTGAGTAAACTTTGGTGACTGACCTAAACCACATGGAAGAGAAGGGAGAAAGTACAGTTTTGTACCTACCATAAATGTAGATGTCCGAACTGGATAGCATCTGCAGTCATAACAACTGGGTTGTCCTGTCGTCAGGCAGCCCTTCGGTCGGCCGGATTCCAAAGTCCGGGTCCGGCTTCGGCTGATGTCGCACTTCACCCGACGTCATCTCTGCTGGTCTTCGGGTATAAAGGCATCAGCCGACGCCATTTTCTTCAGTGTTTCTTGCCCCAGATGCCAGTTGCCCTCTTGGAAGGCTAAATTTTGGGTAAAAATGCCAATGTTCCCCAAAGGATAGAAGGCAAACACAAAAAATAAGCATGTATGTACATATATACAAACAAATACACCATAAAAGACTCCCCCCCACCAGCTAGCTATTAGGAGGGTAAATACCCTAGGAGTACCACAGAGGGGAAGGAGGGAGGGTAATCCTGACTGCAGATGCTATCCAGTTCGGACATCTACATTTATGGTAGGTACAAAACTGTACTATGTCCTTCATGGATGCATCTGCAGTCATAACAACTGGGTAGAATACCATAGCCAACTAGGGAGGAGGAAGAATAGATTATGGTGTGGTTAGGATCCCTTGCAGTACAGCAGTGGCAAACCCTGCTCGGGATCTGGAATACAGAGGTAAATTATAATGCTTGGCAAATGTATGCACGGAGGTCCAAGTAGCCGCCTCAATAATGTCCTTGGTTGCCACTCCTCGTAAGAAGGCTGTGGTAGTGGCTGTTGCTCTTGTAGAATGAGGTCGTATGTTCTGTGGAATTGGTTTTCCATGGAAGGAGTAACAGAATCGTATGCAATTTCCTATCCATTTGGAGATTGTCTGTTTGGAAATTGCTTTTCCTTCCCTTCCTGTTGCATAGGCTACAAAAGCTGGTCAGTTTTTCTGTTACTTTTTGTTCTGTCCAGGTAGTAGCGTAGCTGTCTGTGTACATCCAAGGTATGCAGCATTCTTTCCCTCTGTTTTGTGGGTTGGGAAGAAGGTAGGTAGGTGGATTGCCTGGTTTAAGGACACTCTGGATACCACCTTAGGCATAAATGTAGGATTAGTCCTCATGGACACTCTGTCTTGGTGGAAGATTAGGAAGGGTTGTACTGCCATTAGGGCCTGAAGTTCAGAAACCCTCCTTGCTGAGGTTATTGCCAGTAGAAAAGCAGTTTTCCATGAAAGATGCTGTAGGTCTGCTGTTGCTGCTGGTTCAAAAGGTGCCCGTGTCAACTTTTCTAGCACAAAGTTCAAATCCCAAGCTGGCAGTGGTGGTTTCCTAGGAGGTTTTACATTCTTGATCCCTCTGAGGAACTGCCTGAGTAGAGGATGTGAGAAGACAGGTGGATCAAAGCTGTATTCTGCTGAAATAGCTGATGCATGTATCTTGATGGAGGAATAGGACAGGCCTGTATGTAGAAGCTCTGCCAAGTACTCCAGAATGTTAGCCATATCTATATTTGACACATCCTTTCCTCTTTCAGCACTCCAAATGACAAACCTTTTCCATTTCCCTGCATAGTTTCTTCTTGTTGAAGGTCTGCGGGCTTCAAGGATAATGTCTTTAACCCTTTGGGAGAGATCTGGAATAGTTGCTGCTATGTGATGTGCCATGCAGTCAGCTGCAACGTTTTTAGGTTTGGATGCATGATGCTGTAGTTGTTCTGAGTTAACATCAAAGGCATCAGGGTATTGACCACATTTTGTCCCGAGACATGCTCCTCAGCAATGGGTACCAGTGTTGTCTTGGCCAGTTTGGAGCTATCAGGATTATCCTTGGACGTTCCTCCTTGATTTTTAGTAATACCTTGTGTATCAAGGGAAGAGGTGGGAATGCATATGCTGTCAGGCCTTTCCAGCTGAAGGAGAGCGAATCCACTTCGATGCAAGTGGATGGAATGTCCTTGTGCAGAATTTTTGAGCTGGTGGTTGAGAGGGAAGCGAATAGATCTATCTGTGGCATTCCCCATTTCTTTGCGATGGTCTTGAAGATGTCCGGGTGTAGCATCCATTCGTGAGCATCCGAGGTGGTTCTGCTTAACATGTCTGCTAGAGTGTTCTCCTTTCCCGGTACAAACAATGCCTGTAACTGGATGTTGTAGCTGAGTGCCAGGTTCCAAAGGTCCAAAGTCATTCTGCATAGGGGGTATGAATGAGTGCCTCCCTGTTTGTTGATGTACCACATGACTGTGGTGTTGTCTGTCCTTATCATCAAATGGCCTTCTTTGAGAAATGGTCTGAATTTTTGGATTGCCAGTTTTACTGCCAGCATTTCTTTTAGGTTGATGTGCAGGTGAAGCTGGTCCTGGCCCACAATCCTTGCACGCATTTGTCCAGCATGTGAGCCCCCATCCTAGGTCTGAGGCGCCTGTTGTGATGGTTTGGCTTGCTTGATATTTGTGAAAGGGTAAGCCTGGGTTTGACTGGCATGCTTGAGCCCACCATAGGAACTCCTGTTTTAGGCATGGAATTAGTGGAATTTCTGCTTCTAGGCTGTGCCTGTGTTGGGACCATAAATTCTTTAGGTACCACTGTAGTTTTCTCATATGTAGTCTGGCATGTGGAACCAAGATTATGCATGATGCCATGAAGCCCAAGGCCTGCAGAACTTTTCTTGCTGTTAGTTTGCTGTGGTTTGTTAGTGCCAAGAAGTAAAGAGGGAGATCTTTTGTTTTTCTGCAGTTAGGAATGCCATTTGTTTTACTGTGTCCAATTCCGCAAGAATGTCCTTGTTTGGGATGGAATCAGCCTTGATTTTTGCAAATTGACTGTGTATCCCAGTGCTTGTAGCAAGTAAATGACCCTTTGTAAATCTGTTGTCAGCTTGCTTTTGTTGTCCCCTTGTAGCAGGCAGTCGTCCAGGTATGGATAAATTTGGATTCCCTGTAGTCTGCAGTGGGCGATTACTGATGCCAGGCATTTTATGAATACTCTGGGCGCAGTAGATAAGCCAAAGGGCAATGCTGAGAATTGATAGTGCTCTGATCCTGCAAGAAATCTGAGGTATCTTCTGCAAATTGGTCGAATGGGGACGTGCAGGTATGCCTCCTTGAGATCAAGAGTTACCAGCCAACACTCCTTGCCCAGCATGGGAAGAAGTTGCTGTAGGGTCAGCATCTTGAATTTTGGGACAATGATGTATGTGTTTAAGGTGGACAGATCGAGAATAGGTCTCCAACTTTTTCCTTTCTTGGAACTAGGAATAGTCTGGAGTAGAATCCTTTGCCTTGTTCTGTTATTGGTACTCTTTCCACAGCTCTCATCTTTGTTAATTGCATTATCTGCTGTAGAGCTTCTGTTTTTGATTTGGAGGTAGGTTTGGCATTCCTCTTTTGACTGGTATAGTGTGGAAGTGGAACCGGTAACCTTGGTCTATGGTTTGCAAAATCCACTTGTCTTTTGTGATATAGTGCCAGTTCTTTGAAAATAAGGTTAATTTTCCGCCTAAGGGTGCTGCTATTTGTTCCCTGGTAGGCGGAGTTAGAATCAAGTCACTGTGATTGCCCTGTTGTAGTGGTAGTGGCTGTGCCTGTGGCTCTGTTATTACCTTGCCACTGTCGTCCTCTGTAGGCACCCCTCTAGATTGATTTCTGCCTCTGGAACGTCTATTCCTGCCCCTTTGGGATCTTGTGGAGTCAGGAAAGGACCAATTTTGGCAGGCCAGTTCCTGCTAAACCTTGGGGGCTGAACCTGCAAGAAATCTTTAACCGTTTGTACAGATTTTGCCTTTTCTTCCATTTTCTTCATTACCTGATGGGCAGGTGTACCAAACAAACTGGTCTTATCCATAGGAGCATCTAATAACTTAGCTTTAACATGATCCGGTAAAACTTGTTCCTTCAACCATGCATGTCTTCTTATCACTGTGCCAGTCATGGCTGATCTAAATGAAGCCTCCAGTGCATCATAGCCACATTTTAAGGAATGGTTACTAACCTGTTGCATGCTATTTACCATTTCTAATAGATTTTTCTTATCTATAGAGTCATCAGAGGATAGCTTTTTAGTTAACTGATCAAGCATAAACTCTTGGTATTGTATCATGTGAAACTGACAGTTTAAAGCTCTAGCTGAGAGAGTAGCAGAGGTGTAAACCTTTTTGCCCCATCTGTCTAAAGACCTGGCTTCCCTTTCAGAAGGAATAGGTTTTTTTGCTGTGGTTGAGGCTACTGCCTTAGGGCCCTGGGATATAGTTTCGGGGTCTGCAAGAGGGGCCTTGTATAGGTGATGATGAGTGTCTGGCACCCTGTAAAATCTATCTGGTTTGGCAGGTGCTGGAGGTAAAGAATCTGGTGCAGTGCAAACATCATTAAATGCATCGTCCACAACAGAGAGGACAAGAGGTATAGCTAAGGGCCTGTGTTGTGGTAGGTGCAGAAAAGTCCTAAGTCTTTTTCTGGAGTCTGAAAAATCCTGTTCCTGCCATTGGAATTGTTCTCTCATGGCATGTAAGGTTTCCCCAAAGGAGAATTCTTCTGGTGGGGAAGCAGCTGGAATGGATTCTTCAGCATCTGAGTCCTCAAAATTGGAGAAAGGAGCCTCTGGCTGGTCTGTAATATCTGAGTCTTCCGCAGAATCATCAGAGGACACAGGCTCGAGGGGCTCTGCTCTAGGTCTCTTTTCTGGGGCTGAGAGGCCCTGTCTGGGTGAGATTGAGATCCCTAATTAAGGATATTAAATCTTCTGCCAGAGTAAGCATTTGTGAACTAGAAGTGGGCCTGGTTGAGGGGGGTTTAACAGGCACTGACTTAGTAGATTTGGCTGCTTTAGCCCTGGCGAAGGCCTTAATAGACATGGCTGCAGGAGGCCTAGCAGCACCACGTGCTGGGGTAGAGACATCCAAAGGGATGGTGTCTGATAAGTCACTAGTAACCACTGTAGTAGGTAAAATTTCTGAGGCCGATTCAAGTAAGGTAACCGGAACCTCAGTAGTAGTCATTGATTCGGCTGTACTCTGATCATTTTTCTCGGTTTCGGCCGAAACCGAGACACTCGCGGTTTGCTCAACCATGGTTTCGGCCGAAACCGCGGACCGCGAGTGTCGGTCTTTTTCTTTGCGTTTTTTAACAATTTGGGTAGTCGGAGGATCCGACGGCATAATGTACGCAAATTCAGAGCCGAAAAACTGTTCAGCAAACTCCGACCGACGTCTAAGCGTTCGTCGGTTGAAAGAAGCACAGGCCGAACAGGCTGCTACGTCGTGGTCTGGGCCTAAACAAGGCAAACAGTAAGAGTGGAAATCTTTATGAGGTATTTGTTTCCCACAAGTTAAACAGTTATTGACTTTTCTGACATCGGCTGAGGCAAGAAAGATTCCCCAACGGGGTATTTAGCTTTTAGAAGTCTTTGAAGGAGTATTCGGTAGTAGTAATCTCTGGATCTGACCGACCGGCACTTGCGAACAGCTTCTGCTTCGGGCGCCACGCAGCAAGAAAGACTGAAGAAAATGGCGTCGGCTGATGCCTTTATACCCGAAGACCAGCAGAGATGACGTCGGGTGAAGTGCGACATCAGCCGAAGCCGGACCCGGACTTTGGAATCCGGCCGACCGAAGGGCTGCCTGACGACAGGACAACCCAGTTGTTATGACTGCAGATGCATCCATGAAGGACATCCCATGGTGTCTGGGCCCAAAGAAGGTCACCATCAGCACATTTGGGTTGTTCTCTGATTTTTTTAACATCTTTACTAAATATGATTTTTTAAAAGTGACGTAGGTACACAAAGTAACAGAAAATAAAACAATATTTCCAGTGTTTTTTTAGTATTGTGAAGCAAGAACTTGCAACAACAGTAGATGTCTTGCTGATCACTGTTGCAGTATTCCAAAATGTTGGGTTATCTCACCAAATAACCTAGACATCTAGCTGGGGTACCAAAGGCAAAACTTCCCATACGGCCATACATCTGACATATCACCCAAGCCCATGAGCATAAGGGTACAAAAGCAGACATATCACCATAAATCCTCAGATCTTCTCCAAGTCAGTAAACCTGAAAAGGCCTGAGAGACAAAAAATGGTCAACTAAGATGGCAGAAAAAATGGTGATCCCCCTCAGTCCATGAGGAAAAGGTAAGGAAGAATCACAGAAAGGAGTTGGTAAGAAGAAAGTGATCCAACAACAGTGATCCTGCGACAGTGATCATTAGGACATCTCTCATAGCAAGTTCCGACAGAAAGTACAGTTTTGTACCTACCATAAATGTAGATGTCCGATAGGTATGCATCTGCAATCATCACATATGGGTTGTCCTGCCTCAGGCAGCCCTTCGGTCGGCCAGATTCCAAAGTCTGGGTCTGGCCTCAGCTGATGTCGCACTTTCCCCGACGTCAGAGCGTCTGGGGTATAAAAGCATCAGCTGACGCCATCTTCCTCAGTTTTTCTTGCCCCAGATGCCAGGTGCCCTCTAGGAAGGCTAAATTTGGAGAAATGCAATAAAAATCCAAACATTTGCAAATATATATATATATATACACACACACACACACAAACAAATACACCATAATAGATCCCCCAGCTAGCTAATAGAGGGGTAAGCACCCTAGGAATACCACAGAGGGGAAGGAGGGAGGGTAAACCTGCCTGCAGATGCATACCTATCGGACATCTACATTTATGGTAGGTACAAAACTGTACTATGTCCTTCAAGGATGCATCTGCAGTCATCACATATGGGTAGAATACCATAGCCAATCTGGGGGTGGAGGAACTAAGTAAAGGATGGTGTAGCTAATATACCCTGCAGGACAGCCGTAGCAAAGCCTGCACTGGATCTGGAGCATAAAGGTAAATTGTAATGCTTGGCAAATGTATGCACGGAGCTCCATGTAGCAGCTTCTAAAATGTCCTTGGTAGCCACCCCTCTTAGGAAGGCTGTGGTGGTGGCTGTGGCTCTCGTGGAATGAGGTCTAATGTTTGCTGGCACAGTTTTTCCATGAAAGGAGTAACAAAAACAAATGCAATTTCCTATCCATTTTGAAATTGTCTGTTTGGAAATTGCTTTTCCTTGTGCCCCAGCAGCATATGCTACAAACAACTGGTCAGTCTTTCTGTAACTTTTAGTTCTGTCCAAGTAGTAGCGCAATTGTCTGTGTATGTCCAGGGTGTGCAGAAGTTTCTCCCCTTTATTTTGTGGTTTTGGGAAGAATGTAGGCAAGTGAATTGCTTGGTTCAAGGATACCCTGGATACCACCTTTGGCATAAATGTAGGATTGGTTCTCAAAGAAACTCTGTCTTGATGAAAGATAAGAAATGGCTGCACTGCCATTAAAGCTTGTAACTCAGATACTCTTCTTGCTGAGGTTATGGCCAGAAGGAATGCAGTTTTCCAAGACAGGAACTGTAGATCCGCCGATGCTGCTGGTTCAAAGGGAGGAAGTGTTAGTTTTTCCAACACAAAGTTAAGGTCCCAAGTAGGTAGAGGTGGTTTCCTTGAAGGATTGATGTTTTTGATTCCTCTTAGAAACTGTCTTAGGAGAGGATGCGAGAAGACAGGTGGATTAACATTGTATTCTGCTGAAATTGCTGAGGCATGTATCTTAATGGAAGAGTAAGACAGGCCACTGTGGAACAATTCTGCCAAATATTCCAGTATATGTGTCATGTTCATCACTGTCACATCTAGGCCTTTTGTTGTGTTCCAAGTGTGAAATCTTTTCCATTTTGCTGAATATGTCTTCCTTGTGGAAGGCCGGCAAGCTTCCATAATAATATCCTTCACTCTCTGGGACAGGTTATCCTGAGGAGGAGTCATGGTATTCTCCAGGCAGTTAGCTGCAAGGTTTTCAGGTTGGAATGCAGAGTCTTGAAATTGTGCTGCGTCAGTAGAAGTGGCCATAGGGGGAGAGGCCACAGTTTCGTCTGTGACATGCTCTTTAACAGTGGGTACCAGTGCTGCCTTGGCCAGTTTGGAGCTATCAGAATCACTCTGGGCTGCTCTGCCCTGATATTCAGTAAAACCTTGGTCATTAATGGGAGAGGTGGGAAAGCATAGACTGTTAGAGCTTTCCAGCTGAATGAGAGGGCGTCCACTTTCCATGCTTGTGGGTGGTATGTCCTTGAGCAGAATGTCTTCAGTTGATGATTGTGGGGGGAAGCGAACAGATCTATTTCCGGCCTTCCCCATGACTGTGTTATGAGTAAGAAGATGTCTGGGTGCAGCATCCATTCGTGTGCATCCATGGTAGTTCTGCTTAAGCTGTCTGCCAGTATATTGTCTTTCCCTGGCACGAACTGGGACTGCAGCTGTATATTGAGTTTCAAGGAAAGTCCCCATAGATTCATTGCCAGTCTGCATAGAGGGTAGGAATGGGTGCCACCTTGCTTGTTTATGTACCACATAACTGTGGTGTTGTCTGTCCTTATGAGCAGGTGGCCTTGATGAAGGAAAGATTTGAAGGCATCGATTGCGTGTATCACTGCCAGCATTTCCTTTTAGTTTATGTGCATGCGCAGCTCTCTTTGTGACCATAGCCCATGGATACATCTGCCCTCCATGTGTGCTCCCCAACCTTGGTCTGAAGCGTCCATGGTGATGGTTTGGTTGGCTCTTTGTTTGTTGAAAGGCAACCCGCTGTTCGACTGGCAGGCTTGAGCCCACCACAGAAATTCTTTTTGAAGGCATGGAATGAGTGGGATCAAAGTTTCTAAGCTGTGACTGTGCTGAGTCCATACACTCCTTAGGTACCATTGTAATTTTCTCATATGCAGCCTTGCTTGCGGAATCAGAAGAATGCAAGATGCCATGTAACCCAGGGCCTGCAGGATTTTCCTTGCAGTCAGCTGAGTTTGTCTTGTCAGATTCTTGAAGTAATCCGGTAGTTGTTTTTGCTTTTCTTCTGTGAGAAAGGCCATTTGGGTGGTTGTGTCTAGATCCGCACCCAGAAAGGTTGTTCTTTGGGATGGAACAAGTCTTGATTTTTGGATGTTGACTGTATATCCCAAGGCCTGTAGTAGGTGGATGGCATAGTCCAAGTCCTTTAACAAAATTTGCTTGTTGTCCGCTTGTATAAGGCAGTCATCCAGATATGGGTAGATTTGAATCCCCTGAAGTCTGCAGTGTGCAATTACTGATGCCAGGCATTTCGTGAATACTCTGGGCGCAGTAGATAAGCCAAAGGGCAATGCTGAGAATTGATAATGCTCTGACCCTGCAAGAAATCTGAGGGGTCTTCTGCAACTTTGTCGAATAGGGACATGCAGGTATGCCTCCTTGAGGTCTAGAGTCACCAGCCAAGACCCCTTGCCCAGCATGGGAAGGAGTTGCTGTAGAGTCAGCATTTTGAATTTTGGCACAATGAGGTAAGTATTCAGTGCGGACAAGTCGAGAATAGGCCTCCATTGATTTTCTTTTCTTGGAACAAGGAATAATCTGGAGTAAAATCCTTGGCCTTGTTCTGAAGGTGGTACCTTTTCTATGGCTTATTTGTATTAATTTGGTAATTTGCTTCAAAGCCTCTGCCCTCTGATTTGGTGGCAGGTCTGGCATTCCTTTTCTTTTTGGCAATGTGTGGAAATGGAACCTGTATCCTTTGTCTATTATTTGCAGTGTCCATGTGTCCCTTGTAATGCTGTGCCAATTTTTTGAGAATAAAGAAAGCTTTTCGCCCAAAGGTGCTTCTAATTGAGCCCTGGTCGGCGGAGTCAAAATAAAGTCATTGCGTCTGTCCTGGTGTAGCAGTTGTGGTTCCTGCACTACCTCTCTGGATGGGAGGCTGCCACTGACGGCCTCTGTAGGAGCCTCTAGCTTGCCCTCTACCTCTGGCACGCCTATTCCTGCCTCCCTGAGATCTGCCTGAGTCCGGAAAGGACCAATTCTTAGTAGGCCAATTTCTGCTGAATCTCGGTGGTTGGACTTGCAGAAAGTCTTTGACTGTTTGCACAGATTTTGCCTTTTCTTCAAATTTCTTTAAGACCTCTTGAG
Organism: Protopterus annectens; assembly: GCF_019279795.1. Lineage (NCBI taxonomy): Eukaryota > Metazoa > Chordata > Ceratodontiformes > Protopteridae > Protopterus > Protopterus annectens. The sequence goes on along the minus strand of NC_056751.1, from coordinate 702,139,459 downwards.
CCGTGGAACCAAATAATTTTTGCTTTTCCATAGGAGCATCCAAAAGCTTAGCTTTAACATGGTCTGGTAAGGATTGTTCCTTCAGCCAGGCATGCCTACGTATAACTGCACCTGTCATAGCTGACCTACATGAAGCTTCCAATGCATCATAACCACACTGCAAGAAATGGTTACTAACCTGCTGGGAGTTATGCACCAGATCCTGAAGGGATTTGCGATCAAGGGGTTCAGAAGAGGACAGTTTCTTATGCAAGTCATCTAACAAATACTCTTGGTACTGTATCATATGAAATTGACAATTTAATGCCCTCATGGAAAGAGTTGCAGAAGTATACACTTTCTTACCCCATCTCTCTAAAGCTCTGGATTCCCTTTCAGAGGGTAAAGGATTTTTAGCAGTGGCAGCTGCAACCCCTTTTGGGCCCTGGGAAATAGTTTCTGGATCAGCAGAGTGGGCCTTGTACAGGTGTAGATGTGAATCCGGGTCCCTGTAGTACGTATCAGGTTTGGCAGGTGCCGGAGGGAGAGAGTCAGGGGCTGTACTAGCATCAGAGTACACATCATCAATAACATTCAAAACAGGAGGTATAGCTAAAGGCCTATGCTGAGGTAAATGTAAAAAGGTCCTTAATCTCTTTCTAGAATCAGAGAATTCCTGACCCTGACATTGAAAATGTTCTCTCATAGAGTGCAGTGTCTCTCCAAAAGAAAACTCTTCAGGAGGGGAGGCCGAGGGAATAGATTCTTCAGCATCAGAATCCTCGTAGGCCGAATAAGCCTCCTCCTGGGGGTCTGACAGAGCAGAGCCATCAGTGGACTCATCTGAGGAGTGGTGGTCAGAGGGCTCAACCCTGGGCCTTTTGTCTGGAGGTGGTTGAGCGCCCCTGTCCGGATGAGGTTGAGAACCTCTAATTAATGAGATAAGATCCTCTGCTAGGCTAAGTATCTGTGAACCAGTAGAAGGTCTCTGAGAGGAAACCTTGGGAGGCAAGGCTTTAGTAAGTTTAGCAGCTTTAGCCCTAGAAAAAGCCTTAATGGACATGGATGCAGGGGGTCTGGCTGCACCACGTGCAGGAGTAGACTTGTCTAAAGGAATGGTGTCGGAAGGTTCCTGGACACCGGTTTCAATAGGTAATTCAATAACCGACTCTGCACTAGCGGTAGGCCTGACCGTGGTTTCAGCCGAAACCGCGGCTCGCGTGTGTCGGTCCTTGTCCTTCCGTTTTTTAACTAAATGCGAAGTCGGAGTCTCCGACGGCATCTTGTAAGCAAAACTAGCCCCAAAGAATTCCTCTGCAAACTCCGACCGACGTCTGAGAGTTCGTCGGTTGAAGGAAGCACAGGCTGAACAGGCCGAGACGTCATGGTCTGGGCCTAGGCAAGGGAGGCAGTAAGAGTGGAAATCCTTATGAGGTATTTGTTTCCCACAAGTTAAACAATTATTAACTTTATCTGACATCGGCTGAGGCAAGAAAGAGTCCCCAACGGGGTACTTAGCTTTTTCGAAGTCTTCGGTAGCTGAATCACAGGAGCTGGCCGACCGGCACTTGCGAACTGCTTCTGCTTCGGGCACCACGCGGCAAGAAAGACTGAGGAAGATGGCGTTGGCTGATGCTTTTATACCCCAGATGCTCTGACGTCGGGGAAAGTGCAACATCAGCCGAGGCCAGTCCCAGACTATGTCCTCCCTTAAATCACTATCACAGTATTCCAAAATGTTGGGTGATTCCTAAAGCTTAAGAGATGTGAAGAGTGGTTGGAATGGAGATAGAAGAATTGTCTAATAATCCACAGAGGACTGGCCTGGCAAAGGCAGCTATGAACATAAAAAAGGCATCCATTTTATAATGTTTAGCTGCTTCTAAAATTGTTCTAGAGTCAATCCCCTCATAAACGACCCCAAATGAAGCCACTGTTCTAACAAAAAGGATTTGCTATGTTAAGTGTAGAAAATGAAATGGATTTAGAAACCCACTTAGCAATACTTTGTTTTGAAGCTGTATTTTGTTTAGCTTAGCATCTTGTAAAGAGAAACAACTGCAAATACATGTGGATAATGACAGTCTTATCCAGGTAGAATCTAAGCTATCTATGCACATCAAGAGAATGTGGACTTCTTTCTGACTTTCTTTTTTTGGATAAGGGAAAAAAGTGGGAAGATTTATGTCCTGATTGAGAAACAGTTCATTTATTACTGAGACATGAAGGAAGGGTTGGCCCTCAAAGACAGTCCATCCTTATGAAAAATAAGAAAGGGGGGTTGGCATAAAAGTTTGTAGTTCAGAAACTCACCTAGAAGAGGTGAGGACTACCAGAAGGATAGTTTTCCAAGTGCAGAATTTGAGAGAGGCATTATCTGCTGATTTGAAAGTCAGGAGAGTGAGTTTTTTTTCTAGCATAGTGCTGAGGTCCCAAGCAGGAGGGATAGCTTTTCTGGGAGATTTTAGATGTAAGAACTGTTTTACTTCTAGTTAGGTCAGAAGTAGAGTATCCTGAGCTAGGCACACAGATATGTCTGAAATTTGTGCCTTAATTAACAGATGAACATGCTAGGCCAGATTTTAACAGCTCACACAAATAAGACAGGACCAGTGTGGCATTAGTTTTCTGATCCCCTTTAGGCAGTAACTTTTAGTTATGTACTTACCATAACTTTAGATGTTTGGGATCCATCTCGCCTACATTCTGTACTGATGGGTTCGGAGCCGATCCTCGGCTCTGACTCGGCACGCTATGCTATAGAGCGAAGTCTCTCATTGGCTGAGCTATTCTATATCCCAGGATGCACCACCGCTACTTCCCCAGATCTTGTTTGTCCGCACTCATGCATACACACATAACTGTTTATATAACATTGCCAGATGTTTCAAGATGAAACAATAGTACTCGGACCGTCCGGTCTCTTCTGATCTCCAAGCCAGGGGGAAGGAGGGTGGGTTATTAGGAATGTAGGCGAGATGGATCCCAAACATCTAAAGTTATGGTAAGTACATAACTAAAAGATGTTATGTGATCCTATCTCGCCTACATTCTGTACTGATGGGACAGCGTCCCTAGCACCTGATTCCTGGGTGGCTCACTGGAAAACACTCCAGAGAACTGTGGAACCAAATGAAGCTCGCCCCCGAGATGCCACATCCAATTTGTAGTGGGAAATGAAGGTGTGCGGGGAAGACCACGTAGCCGCAGCACAAATGTCACTAATGGCAAGCTTAGAATGGAATGCTATTGAAGTAGCCATAGCTCTTGTAGAGTGAGCTTTGACAGAGGATGTTAGCACTTTATTAGAAGAGGAATAAGCGTGATTAATACAGTCCCTGATCCATTTGGCAATAGTGACCTTTGTGACGGCTTTGCCCAATTTATTATCCGAAAAGGACACAAACAATTGATCTGTTTTCCATGTTTGTTGGGTCCTGTCTAAATAAAAACGCAATTGCCTGTGAACATCCAATGTGTGGAAGATGTATTCAGCTTTGTTTGTGTACTTTGGGAAGAAAACTGGAAGTTCTAATGACTGTTGCAGGCAAAAACTGGAACAAACTTTAGGGACAAAAGATGGGTTAGGCCTGAGGGATACTCTATCTTTGTGAAAAACCAGGTACGGTGGTTTGACAGATAGAGCTTGAAGCTCTGAAACCCTTCTGGCTGAAGTAATCGCGACCAGAAAGGCAGTTTTCCAAGAAAGAAATTTCAAATCACAGGTTGCTGCCGGTTTGAAGGGGGAGGAGGTTAAGGCACGTAATACCACATCGAGATCCCACGGAGGAGCAGGATGAGAAATCGGAGGTCGTAAAAGCGCAGCACCTTTCATGAAGGTTTTACACAATCTGTTGCTCATTAAAGGTGGGTTTATAGATTCATGAAAATTGGAAATAGCTACCAATTGGACCTTGATGGTAGAGACTGAAGAACCTTGATTGAATAGGGAAGTTAGAAACTTCAGGACTTCTGACACCGGGACAGTGATGGGATCTAGACCCCGGAGTTGAGCCCAAATAGCAAATCTCTTCCATTTGCTAGTATACAATTTCTTAGTGGCAGACTTGTGGGCCGAGGATAAGATACGTATGACTTCCGGGTCTAAAGTATGATTCCTGACTATAGTCGGTAGAGGAGGAGCCGCCAAGCTGTTAACTTCAAAGTGTGAAGGGACTGATGGAGTTGTTCCGACTGATGAATTAATAGGTCCGGGATCTGATCCAGGAACCATGGACCGTCCAGTGCATATTTCCGAAGATAGGGAAACCATACCTGACGAGGCCAGTAAGGGGCAACTAAAATCATTTTGCTCCCTAAGTGAGACGCCTTTTGGATCACTCTGGGAAGGAGGGGAACTGGAGGGAAGGCGTATAGCAAGCCGGTGGGCCAAGGATGGGCTAAGGCGTCCATGGGACTCTTCCCCCGGAGCTGGAGTGAGAGAGAAGAATTTTCTGCACTTCGCGTTCAGCGAGGTTGCGAAAAGGTCGCAACAAGGAGTTCCCCATCTGCTGAAGATCTGAGTTGCCACTGCATCGTTCAGAGACCACTCGTGAGGAGAGAGAATAGTTCTGCTTAGTCTGTCGGCTATCACGTTGGATTTCCCAAGGATATGAGTCTGCAGGACCATCCTGGCTGGGGCTTTGGATCTGAGAAGCAAGGCTCGGACTTGAGCCTGTATAGTCTGTATCCTTTCTGTAGGAAGATAGACCCGCATTTGGTTTGAGTCTATCTCTACTCCGATGAACCTTATGCGCTGAGATGGCAGCAACACAGACTTTGGCCAATTGAAGGTGATTACAAGGGAAGTGCCTAGTGATATGGTGGCTTGTAGGTTCTGCAATAGTAGACGCCTGGAGGTGGCAGTTAGGAGCCAGTCGTCCAGATACGGAAACACCTGGAATCCTAGACTCCTCAGGTGAGCAGTCACGACCGCCAAACATTTGGTGAACACCCTGGGGGCTGTGGTGAGACCAAAGGGCAGTGCGCAGAACTGAAAATGACCGTCTCCCAGGCTGAAGCGCAAATGTCTCCTGGACACCTGATCTCTCAGGATGTGATAATAGGCGTCCTTGAGATCTATGAAGCACATCCAAACACCTTTCTCCAGCAGTGGGAGAATGGATTGTAAGGTGACCATTCGGAACTTGGACTTTTTGACTGATCGATTTAGGTTGCTGAGATCCAAAATGGGCCTCAAGTCCCCGGTCTTTTTTGGCACCAAAAAGAATCTTGAGTAAGTCCCTAATCCGATCTGGTCTGCGGGGACCGGTTGGATGACTCCTTTTTGAAGCAGCTTTGAGAATTCTAAGGCTGCGATTTCCTGTTGACTGGGTGGCGGGTCCGGGATTTTCTTGGACGGCGGTGGAGGGTGTGAAAAGGGGATGGCGTAACCTCCGGCGATGATTCGAAGCACCCATCGGTCCTGAGTGATACCTTGCCAGGCTTTTAGGTGCCTCGAAAAACGACCCCCGAATGGCTCCGGAGCTGCACAGTCGGGCAATCCTTCAGGGATTGTGGAAGGCTGAAGAGCCACGAAAGGACTCGCGGTCTCCAGTGTTGCGGGGGCCTCTGCCGCCTCTGGGACGGTGTCTTCCAGAAAAATTTCCCCCTCCTCTGCCTCTAGAAGGGGGATCATCCTGCTGCGAGGGATAAGACTTCTGGGATTTACGGAACCACATTTTCCCTCCTCTTTTAGCCTTGGGGTAAGGCCAAAAGGGAGTGGAAAATCGTGCCCCTACGGCAGTCAAAGTCTTACCTTCTTGCTCACAGCGGGTCAATGTGTCCTTTACCTTGGGTCCAAACAAAGAAGACCCATCAAAGGGAGCGTCGGCAAAGGAAGACTTAAAGGTTTCCGCAAAATGACACAGGCGGAGCCAGGCTTGCCTCCGTAGAGCAACACCCGTACCCGCCGCTCTACTCGCCCCCTCGGCTGCATATGAAATGAGCCTCATGGACGAGTTAGATATCGATGACAGAGTAGCCAACTGAGAGCCAACCGTCTGGGCCAGCTGCTCAGGTAGGTTACCCAAGAGGGTATCTGAAAGCTCCTTGATCAGATCCCTCTGAAGTCTACTGAAGTGCGTCAAATAGTTCAGGGACCTTAAGGTAAAGGCCGCTGAACTGAGGGTGCGCTTCCCATACCGGTCCATGCTCCTAGACTCCTTATTAGGAGGATGGACGGACGTCGAAGTCTCTGCTACATCTTGCTGGGTAGCAGATGCCACCACCAGGGCATCTACAGCCACACCTTTGGTCAGAAACTCCTTCTCTGGGGGTGCTGATAAGAATTTATTTGGTTGAGCCGGCACCGGTTCCACAGAGTCTGGATGCTCCCACGCCCTTCGACAAATCAAATCTAGGAGCTCGTCGAAGGGCGGAGACACCCAGGAGGCGGAGGGCTGAGCCCCGAAGGCCTTGAGGAACACCGACTCGTCAGCGGAAAGGGGTTTGGAATGCCAGCTGCCTCGTTGTTTGAGGGCTTGCAAGATGTCTGCAAAGGAGACATCATCCGAGGACGACTTAGGGGACCCCTCCGCATCATCAAGATCGGTGTCCGACGTGACAGACTCATAGGGGGAGTCGACGTGCTTCCTCTTGCACAGTCTTTTCCTTGGGGGTTCCTCCGAAGAAGCTTCAGAGGGACCTCCAGGAGGGGGGGAAACCCCACTGGGGGTGACCTCAGGCCCCGGGGCTCCGCTGTCTAGCGACAGGGAGACTACTAAAGACCCAGTCTCCGTGTGTAGGGAAGGTACCGGTGAGACCGTGGAGGTAGCCAAAGAAGATATGGCCAAAGCACTCCTCATGGCCCTGAAGGCCGGACCGCCAGAGTCCTGGGAAGGTCCAACCCCCAAGGCCACAACAGTAGACGGCACCCCCGCAGCCGATGCACCGAGAGGAAGGCTCGGAACCGAAAACATCGGTCCCGAAGCGTCACCCCCGGGGCCGACCGAGGAGGTCTGTGTACCAAACTCCGACCCGAAAGCCGGAGTTGGAGTAAGGGTCGGAGCCGACCTGAAAACCTCCAATGGCTCCACCAGCACCGGCTCCAACGGTGCCGAGGCTGTTGGAGGAAGAACCAGAACTACAGGGTGGGCCATCGGCTCCGAAGCCGATTGGGCTGGAGCCGAAACTAATTTCTGGAATACAGGAGACTGAAAGAGTCTTTGGAGCACCCTGTCGATGTCCGAATCCGACATCTTGGAAGATCGGGAGGAGACCGACCGGGTCCGAGCCAACTTCTCCATCGGCTCCGAAGGACTGGGGGGACCGGCTCCGAATAGACTCGACCAATATCGGTGCCGAGGGAGATTCCATAGCAATTTCCCTCGGTGCCAAAGAGGGCTTCGGCGCCGAAGGGGAAGTGTCTGAGCCGGCAACCCTCATCGGCTCCACAATCAGTGGAGCCAATGAAGGTGACCTGCCTCTCGAAGCCCCAGCCATCGGCTCCGAAACCAGAGGAGTCGAGGCTGGAGGCATCGAGGCAGACCGTTCCGCCCTCGGCTCCGAAGTCCGTGGAGCTGATGGAGAAGCCTGCCTAGATTTCTTAGTGGTCAGTTCCGACGGGCTGGTCGGAGCCGACGATTTCTTTTTCTTAGCTGGAGAGGAAGAGGAAGATAAGGCCTCTTCGAAGGAGGGTTTGATAAGCCCTTTTAAGATCAATTTATTCTTCCTCTCTTGGAGGACCCGAGAGGAAAAGGCGTGACACACGCTGCAGGACTCCTGAAGGTGTTTGGCGCCTAAGCAGTACACGCATAAGGAGTGATCGTCCGTGATGGACATTTTGTAGTTGCATCTCGTGCATTTTTTAAATCCGGAGGGTCTATGCTCCTTAGACATAATTGTAGACACTTGTCAGAGAAAAAACACAATATGGTCTAAGCTCCTTAGACATAATTGTAGACACTTGTCAAAGAAAAAACACAATATATGGCTACACAACAATAAAGAAACTTTTTTTTTTTTTTTTTTTTTTTTTTTTTTAACAAGAGCGAAAGCCCAAGAACTTAAACGTATGACAAACACCAAAAAGAGGGCCAAGAACCCTCTAACTAAAACAGGTACTTGACCTCTGAAACAACAAGAAGACTCAATAAGAACGAGGGGAAGGCCCCTCTAACTTAAACAGAAACCTTTCCCTGTCCAAACACAAAATTTTTACCACAAATTTTTCACAAAAACACAAGTATACACAACGATAGCTGTTAAAATAGCTTTTGGGTAAAGATTTAAGAAATTCCTGACAGAAAACTCTCAGAAAAAAAACAGCACTTAGCTCAGCCAAGTTCGAGACCACGTCCTAGCTTGTAAGCAGCAAACGAGATCTGGGGAAGTAGCAGTGGTGCATCCTGGGATATAGAATATCTCAGCCAATGAAAGACTTCGCTCTATAGCATAGCGTGCCGAGTCGGAGCCGAGGATCAGCTCCGAACCCATCAGTACAGAATGTAGGCGAGATAGGATCACATAACATCTTTCTATTATCCATAACGTCAGGTTGAGAGATGACTGGTTGGGATAAAATAGTGAGCTCTTCTTTTGTGTAAGCAAGTCCACCATGGAGGGCAGCTTCTGTTGATGGCCCTTGGCTAAGTGGAAGAACCAGTGCTGCTTAGTTCAAAAGGGAGTCACCAGCAAGATATCTGGGTATTCTCTTTGGATCTTTAATATGACTTTGGGAAGAGAAGAAAGTCGAGTGAAGGCATACAAGACCCTGCCTTTCCAAGGAAAGAACATTGCGTCAGGCTTCCAAGCTTGAGGACAGTAAATCCCAGTGCAACACAGCAGAAGTTTGTTGCCGATGTAGGCAAAGATCTGTCTGTGACATGCCCCATTTATGGACTGTGACTAGGAAGATCTCCCTGTTCAGCTTCCAGTCATGGGGGGGGGGGGGTGTCTTTCTTTGATCTGCTTAGAAAAATTGCCAGTACATTGTCCTATGTGGGAATGTAAACTGTTTGAAGACAGAAGTTCACTGTCGTGGCCTGCTGTTAAACCAAACAAGTCAATTTGCACAGCTGGTAAGATCTGATTACCCGCCCCTTGTTTATGTACTGCATGACAGTTGTGTTGCCAGTAAATACTCCTCTACGATCTGGTTTCCAAGAATGGAATATCTGCAGGGCCTGTATTAGTGCCTTTACCTCCTTCAGACTTCGGTTCTCAGGTCATTGCCCCTGAACTTTCAGATTGCCTGTCCATGCTCCCCATGCATCATCTGATGTGTCTATATGTAGCTCCTGTTGTGGAGTCAGCAGTTTGAAAGGAAGACCAAGGCTGAGTTTTACCCGTGATATCCACCACAGTATTTCCTTCTTCAGGCAGGGCAGGAGAGGAACCTGTGTACCCAGGAGATGAGAATGTTGTGATCAGGTAGATTTCAGGTACCTCTGGATCTTCCTCATATGGAGGCACAAGCATCATAGAAGATGATGACATGTATATCACATGGGACAATCCATTACCAACAGTTAAAAAAAACAGATGTAAGAAAAAAAGAAGTTATGTTCTTACCATAACGTTCAGTGTGAATTGTTCATCTCGCCTTTGTTCTTGCGCACGGGTTTGGAGCCGACCCTCGGCTCAGAGTCAGCCACATCGCAAGATCTGCATCTAAGAGAAGCTCGAGGCCCAGTTCCCATCCCATGATCCCCTGCTGCTATCCCTCAGATCTAGTTTGCTAAGAAACCAGACTTCAATAACATAACTAACCCCTTTGCCAACTCTTTCATCCACATGAGATTGAAATACTCAAATTATATACAGACAGGCATACAGTAATGAGTACACCTAAAGGAAGCAGATAGTGCCAGGTAACCCCAAGAAAGTAACCAGACACCAGTCATAACCGTTCTTCCAGAACATGGAGGGGGATGGAGGGAGGGATTGTAAGAACAAAGGCGAGATGAACAATTCACATGGAACGTTATGGTATGAACATAACTTCTTTATGTGAAATTGTTCGATCTCACGGTTTGTTCTTACCCACGGGTAGCGTCCCTAACACCACAACCCTGGGTGGCTCATGGAAGAACATTCCTGAGAACCGTAGAACCAAAGGAAGCCCTGTCCACTTTGTAGTGAGTAATAAACGTATGAGGTTTGGCCCAAGTAACCGCCGCACATATGGTATCCAACGGTAAACGATTGGCGTGGGCCAGAGAAGTGGAAACAGCCCTGGTAGAATGAGCTTTAGGTTTGAACGGAAGAGACTGCTTGGAGGATGAATAGACAAAATTTATACAGTCTGACAGCCACTTAGATAGCGTGCATTTTGTCACTGCTATTCCTTTCTTATTTTCCGCAAAGGAAACAAAAGTTGATCTGATCTCCTACATTCCTTGGTTCTGTCTAGATAAAATCTCAACTGTCTGCGGAAGTCCAATTTGTGTAACATGTATTCCAATTTATTAGAATGGTTCCTGAAAAAAATGGGAAGCTCAATGGATTGATTAATATGAAATACTGAACATACTTTCGGCAGAAAGGATGGATTAGTACGCAAGGTGACCCTGTCTGGGTGAAAGACTATATACGGGGGTCTAATCGACAATGCCTGTAGTTCCGAGATTCTGCGAGCTGAAGTGATTGCCACCAGAAACAGGGTTTTCCAGGATAGATACTTAAGTGGACACGTCGAAGCTGGCTCGAAGGGTTCCAACATAAGTTGAGACAGCATTAGATTCAAATTCCAGGGAAATACCGGGCTTCGTATGGGTGGCCTGAGATGGAATGCACCCTTCATAAATGCTCTACAAAGTCTGTGGGGCATAACTGTAGCTCCCCCTTCACCCACATGAAAATTTGATATGGCAGCTAGTTGAACTCTTATTGTGGACGTCGAGGACCCTTGATGAAAGAGTGTGGAGAGAAATTCTAAAATTTTGTGAATAGGGGCCACTAAAGGGTCTATACCCTGTCTGGAGGCCCAACACGCAAAATGTTTCCACTTGCTCCTATACAGCTTTCTTGTGGAAGCTTTGTGGGAAGAAACTAAAATGTGCTGCACTGCCGGGAATAAAAGGTCCAACCTGACTAGGTTGGGAAGTGGAGCAACCAAGCTGTCAGTTTGAGGGACTGAAGAGATGGGTGAGGAACTCCTGACGAGTGGGTCAGCAGGTCTGGCACTAGGTCCAAGGTCTAAGGTTCCTCCATCTGGTGAGCTTGAAGAAAGAGAAACCAGATCTGTCGAGGCCAAAACGGTACTATCAAGATGATCGTCCTTCCCAGACCTTTGGCTTTCTGTAGAAATTTGGGAATTAATGGAATAGGAGGGAAGGCATAGAGGAGACCCGGGGGCCAATCGTGTACCAGTGCATCCCTGGGGGCACCCCTCGGAGGAGGAAGTAGGGCGAAGTAGCTTTTCCATTTGGCGTTCAAGGGGGAAGCAAAGAGATCGCAGCAAGGCTGGCCCCATCTGCGGAAGATCTCCTCCGCAACTTGACTCTTGAGGGACCACTCGTGAGGTAACAGGATGGCTCTGCTCAACCTGTCCGCTATGACGTTGGATGTTCCCGGGATGTGCGTTGCTATTAGAAAGCGTCTGGTGGACACAGCCCATTGCCAGATTCTCAGGGCCTCTCTGCATAAGGGGTAAGACCTGGTTCCTCCCCGTTTGTTTATGTACCAGACTACTGACATATTGTCCGTCTGAATTGCCACTGTTCCCAGAGGTAAGGAGTCGTGAAAGTGTTGCAACGCCAGGAACACTGCTCTCAGCTCCAGGACATTGATGTGCAGGTTGTACTCTATTTTCGACCACTCTCCTTGGACTGTTCTCCCCTGAAAAAGTCCCCCCACCCTATCAGGGAAGCATCCGTGGTTATTGTGGCTACGGGGGCAGGGAGTGCAAACTGACGCCCCATCGTCAGTTCCTTATTGTTTATCCACCAACGGAGGTCCCGCTTGCAAGTTTCCGTGATTAAGATTCTGTGTGACAATGGTAACCGTTGGAACGACCACTGAGCAAAGAGGAGCCACTGGAGGATCCTCATGTACATTCTCCCTAGGGGAACTGAAATAAGGGTAGCTGCCTTCATGCCCAATAGTTTCAAGACTTGTACCGCGGGGACTTTTTTGTTTTGAAGAAGAATAGAGACCTGATCCCTCAGGGTTGACACTCTTGCCTGAGGAAGTCTTATCCGTGCTACGGAAGTATCTAACTCCGCCCCTATGAATAAGATATGCTGTGAGGGCGACAAGGAAGATTTTTTGAAGTTCACTGTTATTCCTTAGCTGGAACAGAGGTTGACTGTATAGTCCCTGGCTTGCACTAGGTGATGCTTGGTGGTGGCAGTAAGGAGCCAGTCGTCCAGATACGGAAACACTCAGAATCCCAGTCGTCTCAGGTGAGACGCCACTACTGCCATGCACTTGGTGAACACCCTGGGGGCTGAGGTGAGGCCAAAGGGCAGAGCTCGAAACTGAAAATGACTGGCTCCCAGCTGGAAGCGCAGGTGATCTCTGGATGGCCTGGCCATTTTTATGTGGTAGTATGCATCCTTAAGATCTATAAAGCACATCCAATCGTTCGTTTGAAGAAATGGAAGAATCGATTGTAGCGTGACCATCTGGAATTTTTCCTTCTTCACGAAGGTGTTGAGTCTGCTGAGGTCCAGTATTGGCCTCCAGTCCCCTGTTTTCTTTGGAACTAAAAAGAACCTTGAGTAAGTTCCGGATCCTATTTGGTCCGCCGAGACTGGCTGGATGACTCTTTTTTTCTAACAGCCTTTGTACTTCTATGGCTGCTTGATCCCGCAGAGCGGGTGAAACATCTGGGAATCTTTTTTGGGTGGGTGGTTTGTTTAGAAAGGGAATATCATATCCTCTGGTTATTATGCTTTTTACCCAGAAATCTGATGTGAGATTTAGCCAGGCCTCCGGGTATAAAGCCAAGCGACCCCCGACTGCCTCCAGAGCAGGACAGCCGGGCCTCCACTCAGGAGTGCTGGAAGGGCTTCCCAGGGACGGTATCCCTGTCGCCCTGGTTTTGCGGACCCCCTCTGCCACCTGGGCAGCGTCTTCCATTTCTTCCCACTCCTCTGCCTCTGGAGGGGGTATCACTAGGTGCAGACTGGAAAGATCCCAGAGTCTTCCGGAACCACATTTTTCCGCCTCGTTGCCCTTTGGGGTACGGTCTAGAGGGGGCGGAAAAACGGACCCCTACAGCAGACAGAGTCTTTCCCTCTTGCTCGCACCTAGTGAGTGTCTCCTTCACTTTGGGCCCAAACAAGGAGGCACCATCAAAGGGGGCATTAGTAAAGGAAGACTTAAAGGCTTCCGCAAAGGAGCACAGGCACATCCAGGATTGTCTCCGCAGAGCAATCGCTGAGGCTGCCGCCCTACTTGAACCTTCGGCCGTATATATGAGCCTCATGGACAAGTTAACTATTGATGTAAGGGTGTTAAGCTGTGCTGTCACCTTGTCTGAGACAGCAGCATCTGTGATACCCTGGAGAGTATCTCTCAACTCCTTAATGAGATCTCTCTGAAGGTGCATAAAATGGGTAAGGTCGTTCAGCGATCGCATGGTAAAAGTCGCTGAACTAAACACACGCTTCCCATACCTGTCCATAGTCCTAGAATCCCTGTTAGGAGGATGAACAGAGGAAGATGCTTCGGACATTTCCTTCTTGGTGGCTGCCGCCACCACCATAGCAAAAACAGGGACTCCCTTGGTAAGGTAAGCTTTATCTTGGGGGGCAGTAATATATTTATTTGGTCTCCAAGGGACTGGTTCTATGGTATCAGGGGCCTCCCACGCCCTTCGAGCTATTAAATCCATTAACTCGTCGAAGGGCGGAGTCACCCAGGAAGTGGAAGGTTGAGCCCCAAATGCCTTCAGCAACACCGACTCGTCCTCAGTGGGGCAAGTGTCTGCCAGCCACCCCTCTGTTTTAAAATTTCTAAGATGTCAGCGAATGAGACATCCTCGGGGGAGGACCGTGGGGACCCCTCTGACTCATCCAGCTCGGTGTCCGATGTCAATGATTCCTGTGGGGAATCAATGTGCCTCCTCTTGCACAATCTCTTCCTTGGAATTTCATCAGAGGGGGCATCTGGTGAAGCTTCCGAGGAACAGGGTTCACCCCTCTGGGGCTGGCTGAGGCATTGGGTCTCTACCCTTGGTAGGGATCGAGGGCGCAGAAGCAAAACACGTTCCCTTCAAGTGGACTCTGATGATGTGAGTGTCTGACCAGACAAGACCTTCCTCATGGCGTCGAAGGCACTGGAGCCTCGGGCCGAGGACTGCACCGGATCCGAAGAACACGGTAGCTGCCCCGGTACCAGAGCCACGGGCTCCGATCCAGAGGACGGAGCAGAGCTAATCTGCGCCAAGGCCCAGAGGGGAAGAGTCGACACCGAAAGTTCAGTTCTACTTTCCACCCCGGAACCAAGGAGAGACCGTCGGCTCCGAGACCCCTCGACGGGCTCTGAGGGTGTCGAGGTCAGTGGTGCTGACAGCACAAAAGAAGGCTTCGGCACCGGGGGATCAACAAATATCAGATCCTCGTCTCCCGGCTCCGAAGACTCGATGGGTCTTGAAGGAGGATCTATGGATGGAACAGGGAGGGCTTCAAGTTTCGAAACCAACTGGGACGAAACCGCAATGAGTTTGGACAGAGCCGTGTTCTCTATAAGCTTTTGTACCACTCGATCCACATCGGTGTCCGACATCGCCCTGGAAGAACGGGTCGAAGGGGCCGAAGAGGTCACCGAGCGAAGGATCGAAGACGGAGGCACCTCTGACACCGGCTCCAAGACCTGGGCCTCGATTCGAGACAACAGTTCGATGCTCGGTTCCAAGGTCTTTGGAGCCGGCGACCAAATCTTGATCGAGGTGCTTGGAGCCAAAGACTTGGGCTCAGATACCTTCGAAGCCTTTGACCTCTTCGAAGACTTTGATGCCTGGTCAGCCTTCTCTAAGGCCTCTTGAAAATCGGGCTTTAGAAGGCCCCTCTCAATAAGCTTCCTGCGTCTCTCCATCATGACCCCTCCACTAAAGTAGTGACAGATGGAAAAGTCCTCCTGAAGGTGGAGAGGGCCAAGACAGTAGACGCAGAAGGTATGATTCTCCATAATGGACATCTTCTGTCCACATTGACAGCGCTTGAATCCTGATTTAGCTTTCTCAGACATAACTACAAGCTAACCCTAAATATAATAACACTACTGTAGAAAAAACACACAGCAAACCACACTAAACTATAGGTGTAAATATAACTGCAAAAAACACACTAAGAGTAATATATATATATATATATATATATATATATATATACATAAATATATACATATATATATATATATATATATATATATATATGTGTGTGTGTGTGTATATAATTATTATTACAAATATGCAGAATTAGGATAGAAATAATTCCGCCAGAGCCCTGACAGAAAAAAACGGCCTATTGCCTAGGAGCAGCAGCTCCTACAACTATGACTACTAATATTAAAGAGGATATACCTAATTAACACACATACACAACTCTTACAACTAACTATTAATAAAAAAATATTTTTAAAACGTGAATAAGTAAAGTTTTACTGGCCCGAGCTCTCCGTCGACGCGGCCTGTTGCAGCGGCAAACTAGATCCGAGGGATAGCAGCAGGGGATCATGGGATGGGCCGGCTCCGAACCAGTGCGTAAGAACAAACGGCGAGATCGAACAATTTCACATCCAGATATAGTAGTCCATGAAAAGATAAAAGTAGCATTGATTACTGAAATTGCTACACCCACTGACTACAGTGTCTTACATACAGACACACACAAAGTTAAAGTACCAGGATTTGCAGGCAGAAGAGGGCAACGTGGAAAAAAGATACCAAGACAGTTCCAGTAGTAGTATGAGAAACGGGTCTAATAAAAGAATTTACAGTCGTACTTAGATATGTTACCGATAGTCGTCATTACTGGGCACATTGCGGGTGCTGCGAAGAGCACTTCTGACCAATATCAAAGATTGAAACAATACTAATTTCATGAACTTCAAATTATACCTTGACGTCGGAATGGGGTCCATTCCCATTATGGTATTAGAAACGCAAAAGACTTGGGCAAATTAAAAAGGAGGGAAGAAAGTGGGATGCTTTATGCCCTGACTGACCCTCAGTCTTTATGAAAAATAAGGGAGTATTGCTATAAAGGTCTCTAGTTCAGACACTCATCTGGAAGAGGAGAAAGCTACCAGAAGTTTCACGAACTTTAACTCATTCACTCTAACAGAGCTCAGCAAGTTTGCACTGTAACTTTCAATGGGCAAAGCCCAAGCCTTTTGACAGAATCAAATTATATCCTCACATTTCAAACAAATGTTCATATCTCCAGATCCACATGGATTATGAAAGAAGTATAAATGGCAAACTCTTCAGCACAAATTATGTTAATACTAATTGCATTCTTTTTTTTTTTTTTTTGCAATCTGATTTTTATTAGCATTTTTAAAGACACAAATACAGAATCAATTACAAGTCACACAATGCAAATAGGTTCAAAGCAAGTAAGTGAATATACTTCATACAACCTGCTTAGGTACAAGGACAATCAGTCCTATATAACAAAAAGAAATATTACCCTTCATTAAACAAGTGATTAGGAGATTAACAGACAGAGGGGTAGCAAAATTTATTGACAAGTATTTATTATGCAGGTGTGTGGAGGTGTATCAGTACGCCTAAAACCTATTTGATTTAACTATATACAATATATACACACGACTGTCACTGAAAGAATGGGTGTTAGTATAAGGAAACTAGATGTTAGTGCTTGCACATAGGTAGGAAAACATATCGTAGGGGGTTATTCTGTTTGTGATCATTCAAGGGTTATATTGGAGATGGATATTAAAGAGGAAAAGTAATTGCCACAGAATTAACAATCCAAATGAACTAGGGGAATTAGAGACAAGGTGGATAACATGAGGCCCGAAGGAATAAAAGAGGGGATGGAGGTCTACCTAAGGAAGATGTTTATTAAGAGCATATAGAAGGTTATTCCAATATTTCTGAAAATAACTTATTTTATTTTTGCTTGTTGTCTTTAGTTCACTTGCCAGAACATATTTAACAGCCATCGACTGGAAGTCCTTCCAAGACAGTTTGGATCTGTCTAGCCAGTTTAAAGTAATGTAAGTTTTGATGTATGGGTCTAGCCATTCCCATAATGGTATTAGAAACACAAAAGACTTAAGAGAAATAGATATATAAAAAAGTATGACAAAGAGGACCATGGGAGATAGTTGCTGCCATAAATTCTAATGCTCTGAGGAACTCCCTTGCAGTACAGGACTGAAGAGAAAGAAGACACCGGAAGCAATTGGTTAGGCTTTGCACTTTGGTGGAAGGAAGGCCTGTATTAGCTTGGTGTTTAGTCTGCTCCCCAAGAAGACGAGGTCTTATTGACTTTTTACACTGATTGTGAAACTCAGACCCTGAAGAAGGTCCAGGGTGAAGTTGAGGTGAGGCAGGAGTATGTGCTGAGAAGATACCTGCATTAACAGGTCATCCAAGAAAGGGAATATCTGGATTTCCCAAGTCCTGCAGTAAGCTATGACTGGAGAAAGACATTTTGTGAAGACACTGGGGGTTGTAAAGAGTCAAAAAGGCAAAGCAGAGAACTGAAAGTGCGATGAGTCTGTAGAAAACCTCAAAGTCTTCCTGTAAGTCAGATGACTAGGAATGCAGAGACAGGCATCCCTTAGGTCCAGAAACACCAAAAAGGCCTGATAGAGAATGAATGGAATCAGAGTTTGCAGAGATAGCACCTTGAAAGATATGACAAAGAGAAAGGTGTTGAGTGTTGATATCCAGAACCAGTCTCCCTTCTCCTTTTCATGGGATAAGGAACAGTCTGGAATAGAATCCTTTTTCCAGATACTGGGGAGGCTCTGGTTCTGCTGTACCTTGCTCAAAGCAAGGTTTGAATGATGGGAATACAGCAACTATTCCCAATTTTTTGGCAGAGGATGAATGCCAACGAATAAGGTACTTCTTTCCAGGTCACTCTGGACCCATTTTAAAGGATTAAATCCATTTGCCTGAAACAAGTAGCCAGATTTTAGGGCTGAGGTGAGCCTGTGGATAGGAGGAGAGGTGGACTGAGGGTGGGGGATGGGGACAGAAGGTAGACTTCTCTGGGTAAGATTTGGAATCCCTGTCTGGTTTGTCCTGGAATCTTTTCCTAGGTATTTTTTGGCCTTATGGGAAGGCCTCAATTCCCTGCAAGCGAAGGAAGTGGATTTTATGAGGTAATTCCTTTGATATACTGGCACAGAAGTAATAAAGGTCCATCTACAGTCTTTCATAACTTTACATTGTTCCTGCAATTGTTTGAAAGGACTGGCAGCATCCTGCCCAAATAAAAGGTCCTTGTTTAAGGGAGAGTCGAGCAGTTTTTCCTTAATGTGCTCTGGGAGGGGTTGAGAACTTACCCATGCATACCACCTTTTCACAGAACTAGTAGCAGCTGCTCAGGCAGAGGTGTCTACTGCATCACAGCTGCATTTAATGCTGTGTATAGCCAACTGTGAAGCCTAAGTCACCAATGAGAAAGTCTGTTGTTCACAGAAAGGTTCTTCTGTGAAGGACAATAGACAAGCACTTAGTCATCAGAGTTTGATAATTCAGATCTCTAAAGGCCAGAGCAGAATATGTATAAACCTTTTAACCCAGTCTGTCCACTGCCATGCTGTTTTTATCAGAAGGAAGAGCACTGGTGGTGGGTAATAACTTAGACAGCTTGGCTGCAAATACGGAAAACACAAAAAGGTCTGCCATAGGACTTTTGTACAGAAATTTCAAGTCCTCAGGTATCCTGCAAAATCTTTCAGGCCTTTTAGGAGCAGGTGGCTGGGAATCTAGTGCAGCGGAGGTGTATGCAAAGGCATTGAAAAAATGCCTCTAGGGTAGAAGGGACAGGTGCAGGATCAGGGATGCTTACTTCTGAGAGGCTGTAGTACCTCTGTTGAGCATCCCAAATCTACAGAGATTCTTATTTAGAATACTTCATCATATTAACAACTGTTTCCCCAAATGAAGCTTCTTCAACAGGAGAGAGTCAAAGAAAAGGAATCTTTATCATCTGAGGCCACTTGGCCTGGTGAATCTATCTGCAATGAACATGCCAATGAGTGCTCATCCAAGTTGGATTCATCCTCTCAACCTCAGAAGTGTCTAAGTGTCTTTTTTAGGGAGTGGAAGTAGTAGGTACTGCAACAGGTATCAGTGTCAGCGGCGCAACAGGTAGCTTATTCGTCTTTTGTGCAGAAGACTGTGGGTTCTATTCTCACACTAGAGAGATTAACTGCTGACACAGCACTCCTGAGCATGGCATCCTTTGGCTGAGACATTAAATCAAAGCCCCATCTGCTTGAGTTAGTGGTAGCTCAGAGGGATGCAAAAGATCCAAAGGCAACTATCAAAGAGAGTAGGGGTCCTTTATTTGTATACAAAGATAATTCTTATTTACATTTACAAATGTACAAATATTTACATTCTCTGTTTATACATACTCATAATTTCCTTTACAATCATGCTAAATTTTCATCCATATTAGACCCTCACTCCTTTTTCCATAACCACTATCTGATTTTACTTTATATTGCTAAAATCCATTTACCATTAAACATAATTTAATTTATTCCTTTCATTCCATATAGCCCATATACCATACTAACGTTTGATCTACTTTTTAGTATATTCTTTCGTTCTATTCTTATAATATCCATATTTAATTATATCCATGTTTATTTTATTCACTTCTTTTATTTCATCAAAAATAATTCTTAACAGTTTTCCCCATGACTTCTTTTACTCTTACATTTCAAAAACACGTTCTGTAGTTTCTTCTTCTTGACAATATAAACATATTCTATCACTTTTCTTTTTATAGGGCATATTTCCTTTTACTGGCAATTTATCTATTACCAGTCTCCACAAAAATCATGACATTCTACTTTTTGATTACACAATTTGCTTCTTATTTTTATAGCTTTAATTTCATCTGTTAGATTTCCCCGTGGTTTTACACAGTAATGTTTTATCATTACATTCTTATACCACACTTTTCTTTTCCTAAACCAGTTTTTATTTTCCACAAAATATTTTTTCTTGGTAAAATTTTATTTCTTCATTTATGCACTCTTTCTATTTTACTCTTTTTACAATACCCAAAATTTACCATACTTGTATTTATACAGTTTACTAAATAAAAAAAGAAATAGGTCTGGTACCTAAAAACCAAGGAACCAAAGAAACAATCAACGAAAGGTACCAGTAGGAGGTGTAAGAATAATCCACTAAGGAAACGTTAAACAGTAACTGTCGGTTTATTACATAAACGCCCAAAACAATCCAATGCGTTTTCATCCACTAGACTTCATCAGATATATACAGATATACAGTTTACTACTAATTTCTTATCTTTTTCATTTATCCACTGTCGCTCATTTGTCTCACAAGAAGGGCTGGGATTTTGTTCAGATGCTTTAATACACAGAAACACATCAGGATGGATAGCAGCATTATTAAATATGATTAAACTAGATAACAGACAGACCTTACATACCTACATGCTTATATCTCAACTGCTTACTACAAAATGGCAGTCAGGCTCACATTTGCTCAGTATTACACACTTGCGCAAGCCCTTGGATAGCTTCTTATAGGTACATACACACACTGATCTACATCCACTTACTACAATTTCAATGAAGCAGCGTATACCACTGGGTTAATTAACCCTAAAACTCCTTTACTTACATACAAACAACTCTTACTAGGTTTAATCTATAACCCCATATAAATGAAAAAAAATCTGCAATAATTCCTTTTCAAATGCTGCTGGCAACATAAATACACTCAAGTATGCTATTATTCCCATCAGTACTAAATTTATCAAATAAGCTTTTTTCTGAATGAAAATTTATGTTCTCCAGAAAAGAGGTTTGGTTTATTTCTTCTATTGTTTTTTCCCCACTGAATTCTACTTACATCTTTATTCCCAAATTTTATACTTAACATGGGAATTTCATTCACTGTAAAATAGACACCCCTGATCTTTATTACATCACCTCACTTTTCCATTTAAGGCCATTCCTACCATCTCCAGACACTCATTTGTGAAAATTACTTATTTTATCCAAATTTTGTTTTTTGCTATTATTATAATGTCATCTGCATATATTCACAGGACTGGAATTTTTAACCGTTCAGGTGTCATATACTCAGCCTCCTTCATTCTGTAATTTATTTCACATACTATCAATATTCATAATTAATGCAAAGAGTATACAACTTCATCGGGCATCCCTGCCTTACACCATTTGTCATATATACCTCTTGGCTTAACAAACCATTTACAAGTATTTTTACTTTATTATTACTATATAAGGGCATGGTGGTGCAGCGGTAGCATTGTTGCCTCACAGCAAGAGGTTCTCCTGTTCAATTCTCGCCTTGGGTTGGAAGTGCCTTCTGTGCGGAGTCTGCATGTCCTACCCACAGTCGAGTGGGCGTTCGAAAGACGTGCGTTGAATAGGCATGCCTTTGTTGAAGGTTGGGTGTTGGGCTGGCAAAACGACACCATAAAAACCAACTGCCAATTATTAGCGGACCGGAGTTCCGCTGTGGCGATCCCTAACCGGGAAAAGCCAAAAGACAAACAACAATTACTATATAAGGGCATACATAATTTCCTAACTTTCTCACTTATATTACATTCCTTCATCATTACACATAAGATTTCACATCCAGATGTGACAAATGCCTTATTAAGATCTAGCGTGATTTTCATTTCTTTTCTACTCATATCATCCACAATGTTTCTATAATTATTAATAATTTTTTGACAACAGTTTCCCTTATATATGCCATCTTCTATAATATTTCCCATTTTAGTTTCAGATCTCTCTTGTATTATTTCATAAAGATCTTATAAGCATTATTATTCAATACTGCTGGTCTCTAGTTTAATTCTCTTCTATCTTCCTTTGTCCATACGAATTTAAGCATTTTACTACATAATTCTTTATACATAAAACTTTCATTTAACCATTCATTCAAAGTCTTTAAAAATATCTTTTGTCAATCCCTTAAATTTTTATACATTTCATACCCTATTCCATCTGGCCCCGGAGCCAAATCTGTATTTACTTGTCCTAATATTTTAGCAAGCTCATTTAAATAAATCTCATTTCCAGTTCTTTATTCTCTGTTTCTGATAACTTTTTTTTTTTTTTTTTTTTACTTCCCATATTTTTTTCACCAACTTCTTTTTTTCTTTAAACATTTCTTGCACATATTGCATTATACTATTCATAATCATTTCCTGAGTTTTCTATTTCTCCTTTTACATTTTTACTTCTCTCATTACACTATCCTCCTTCACTAATCTGCTTAAGTACCCCAATATTTATTCTCTTTTTCCTTGTAAAAATATCTTTCCTTGATTTCTTTCATATAATACTTTGTTAATGTACTTATAGGTTCTTTTATATTTTTCACATCATATTGCCAAGATTAAAACCATTTTTATATTTTTATTTAAACATCCACCATTCAGACCAATTTTTATAAAATATTCTCATAGTAATACCATCTTTCCATAACCATATTACTAATCTCTTTTCGTCTTTATTCTATGCTTTCTTGTTTATCCTTTTTACTCCTTTGCCTATTTTTATATATTTCTTTTTTATCTTTAGCCATATTGCAAGATGCTCAAAAAATCCTGTTTTACCCAACTCCCCTTCTATAACAAAACCTTCTGATACTATTAAAATAATCTATCTCAGTTTTATACATACCCCTTTTCTAAGTCCATGGATTTTTGTCCCAAACGTTTAACTTACCAGATCTTATAACTGCTAACATTTTTCTTATATCATTTCCTTTCTTTTTACACTTGCCTCTTAAATCACAAAGTCTCCTGCCATTATAATATTCAAATTTATCATTACGTAGTCTAAAATCTGATGACATAAGCTTCCCCTGTCTTTACACTTAGCATAATCATATAATGCTATAATTTTATATTTTTGTTCTTTCCATTTTCAGTCTACAATGGTTAATCTTCCCATTTTTGCTAAAGTTACATATTATAACTTTACTGTATTTCTACAGAATACAGCTTTTCCAGAGCATCCCTCATTTCCGAAATTCCAAATTATCTTTCCTCCCCATAGTTTCTCTGTTTGAAATCTTTCATTGGTTCAAAATCTTGTGTCTTCTAATAGAACTATATCTATATCACATGTATTAGACCACTGTAAAATTCCTATTCTTCTTACTATATTCTTAATACTACTATATTGGGAAAAGGATGCTAAAGATGGAACTGCCAGGTAAGAGGAAAAGAGGAAGGCCTAAGATTAGGTTTCTGGATGTGGTAAGAGGACATGCAGGTGGTTGGTGTGACAGAGCAAGATGCAGAGGACGGGAAGAAATGGAAACACATGATCCACTGTGGCGACACCTAACGGGAACAGCCAAAAGAGAAGAAGATATTCTTACTACTACTCACATTTACATATTTGTTTCTTGTGGGGTGGTTTATAATGTAGTGTATGGGTGTACCCCTGTGAGGTGGTAGTATGTTGGACAGACAAAATATGGTAAAAGTTAGAATTATTGAACATCTGGGACATATTAGAAATAGGAATTTAGATGGCCCAGTAGCTGAACACTATTAATGCACGGGGGGGGGGGGTTCTGATGTTAGTTTCTTCTTCAGTGTGTTGGCTACACCTTTTCTTGCTAGGGGTGGAGATTTTTTAGCTAGTTTGTTAAAAATGGAAAGCAGGGTCATTCTAAATTATAATACTTTAAAACCTAAATGTAAGAATCTGGATGTGAATTTAAATGTATAAGTTATACTATTGTATATATGATGTTTTGTAACCTATTGTATATGGAAAATTATTTTACCCCTTTTTAAGGGTATGTTTGTTTAAGCAGGTTCTTGTAGTAGATTATTGGTTGATGAGATGATTGTTTAATTGGAGCAGTTTGACATAAAATGGGAATGGATGGTGGCTTATATTATTCCTTGAAGGCTGTTTGCCAAGGTGGCAGGGATATATTCTGGGGATTTACATTCCTACATCCACTTATATACCCTTATGCCAGTGGGCTTAGTGCATATGTTGGAAGCATGACTCTATAGAAGATTTTGGCTTTGGTACCTCGGTATCCAGGTTAAATGTCAAGACAACCCAGCAGTTTGGAATACAACATTCATCTAAGAAATGACATCATGCAGTATATGTAAGTTTTCAATACATTTCATTCACTCTAGCATTTACTGTTGAAGTCTTGCCTTCTTTTAAGTTATAAAAATCAATCAGAGCAAAAAGTGTATGGGCTACTTTTAGGTAAATAAATGAACAAAACTGCATGCTGTTATATTAAATGCAATAAAGTATTAACACTGCTGGAAGACAACAACTTACATAGCCTACTCACTTCTCAAGTTTCAAGCATCATTTATTTTTTAGTGAAATGCTTGCCAATGTACCTATAAATGTGCAGTACAGTGCAGCTTAAACATTTATCTCAGCAAACAATGTTTAGTGGTCTCAAGATTGATACTTGCACCTTCTGACTGCTCATCTCCAAGTAAAATCAGACCCCAGAAACACACCCACATGATGGAACCATAAAAACAAATTTTTTAATGAAAGGAAAGGAATTCTAACCAAGAGTAAAAGAGTAATTCCTAGAATGTTACAGCCCTTGTCACTGAAAAAAAATAAACTATAGAGCTTAATAAAATCCACAAAAGCCATGTTTGAGGCTAACATAGCTACCCAGGCGAAATACAATCACAAGACATTTTTTTACTTATGTTTGTAGTCTCATAACCAGAACACAGAGATACACTGAGTCAATTCTGAATGATGTTACCTACATTTTGGCTGAAGATATAGTGAACAATATCAACCAATAAGTTTAGCTCTTAGCTTTACCCCTTCTCTTCCCTCCATCTGTCCCTCAAGATATACCAGAAACTGGCTCAACTCCAGCTGCCACATAAGCCCAAGTTCTAAAAGTGCAACAAATACTGCATCAATGGTTCCTGACAATATCACTGGATGCATCATAAACAGCATGAAACATGATTTAGTCAAACCCCTAACACTGTTCAATATCAGCCTCCATACAGGTTTTGTACCAAGCGAATGGAGAACTACTGTCATAAGGGAGTCTTTCCAGAGACCCAGGCAATTACAGACTCATAAGTCTGACCAGCCTTATATGCAAAGCCATAGAAAGACTGATCATGGAATTAATCAATCAGGACACATGGAATCTCCAAACACTGGACCCACCTCAGTTTCAATTCCTCAAGGACAGGTCATGCTTAGTTATCCTAGTGGATTTTTTTGAAAAGGTCACCAAAGCAATGGATTCAGCCAAAATGGTACATGTCACGTACCTTGACCTGGCCAAAGCCTTTGATACAATTCCCCACTCAGTAGAAAAGCAAAATAAACTGAGAATAAACCACAATGTTACCTGCTGGATTGCCAACTGGCTCACAAACAAAATGCAGATAATCAAAACAGTGGAAGTTACCTGCACAAACAGACCAGTCACCACTGGAGTCCCCTAGGGTTCTGTACTGGCACCTGTACAGTTTGGCATCTACTTTTCTGAAGTAAAAGCCAACACCAAAGGCCGCTGGCTAAAAGTTTGCAGATGACTGTAAGCTAGGAGCAGTAACTGAAACTCCAAATTACTTAACCATCCTGTGGGAAGGTTGGTCTCAAATAAATAACTGGTGTCAAAATCATGGTCTGAAACCAAATGCCAAAAATGCATTACTGTACCCTTTGGGAAGTCATCAACTGCAGGGAACTACCACACTGACAATACTTCCCTATAAGTTAACCTAGTTGTTCGGGATTTGGGAACTTATGTGGACAGTGACCTACCTTTTGACCATGTGTCTACTGTTATAAGAAAGTCCTTCTATATTGCACAGCTTATAAACAAAGGGATTGTGTCTAAATCTGGGGATGTCATTGTTCCCTTTTACTCAGTCCTCATTAGGCCGATAATGGAATATAATACCCCTCTGACATGTATCTGTCCAGATACATGCAACGACTCAAACGCCCAAAGAGGCATCGTATTAAAAGGACATATGGCCCAAACAACATGTCCTACATGGACCAACTCAAAGACTTGTCACTATTCGGCATCCTATACGCTACTAAAAGGTGACCTATGTCTGGCATACAAAGAATTCTCTGACCAATTGTTGATGGATTTACTGCACATCAGCAAATCAGAAGGCTGAAATACACAATCTAGGGATCAAAACCTCTTCTGCAACATCAACAGAATGGTTTTGAGAGAAAGACATTCTGTAGAGGATACCGCTACTGTGAAAAAGACTCCTTATCCACATAAAACAAAATTCATCCCTGTCCACTTTCAAGCTCAACTTAGATATATGGATGGGAAATAGAAGATTTACCCCAGGACTGCCCCCTGTACTAGTAATGGATAGAGGCAGCTCCTAAATGCTTTATCAAATGCATGGGGCCCCTCAAATTATCTATGGTATGATTACAGTTATTCTTACTAGCAGTGATATATAATTATTGACCATGGGATAGATATGGCCAATCTAGAACCAAATGCGATAGGTTACTTTGAGCACAAAATGGGAAAAGTACAGTTTTGTACCTACCATAAATGTAGATGTTCGAAGATCCACATTGCTGCAGTCCTTACTTATGGGGTAGTCCGCGGTCCTCGGTCGGCCCGAATACCAAAGTATTAGGCTGACGTCGGTCATGGGCGCCTAGAACTGACATCAGAGCGTCAGGGTATAAAGGCGCATGACCGACGTCATATCCTCAGTCTTTTCTTGCCCCAGATGTCAGAAGGCCAAACAAGAAAGGCCACAGTCAAAAACAGAATACCTCCCAAAAACATGCCCAACAACAACCATCACCTAAAGCATAGCACCCTGTTAAACTACAGTGGGGAAGGAGGGAGGGTAAATTGGACTGCAGCAATGTGGATCTTCGAACATCTACATTTATGGTAGGTACAAAACTGCACTATGTTCTTCATCTCACATTGCTGCAGTCCTTACTTATGGGTAGAATCCCAAAGCAACGGGAAAGGGAGGTTGGTAAAAATCATAAAGCATTAGGGGCTGCTAAAATGCCCTGTAAAATTGCAGTGGCAAATCCAGCCCTAGACTTAGAATAGAGAGGAAGGTGGTAATGTTTAGAAAAAGTATGCACTGAACTCCAAGTAGCTGCCTCCAAAATGTCTTTTGTAGCTACCCCCCTTAGAAAGGCCGTGGAAGTAGCAGTAGCCCTAGTGGAATGAGGCCTGATTCCAGCCGGAATCTCCTTACCATGATGGGAATAACAGAAAGAAATACAAAACCCAATCCATTTAGAAATAGTTTGTTTTGAAACAGGTTTACCCTGTGAACCCAAGGCAAAAGAAACAAACAACTGCTGAGACTGTCTGAACTCCTTGGTTCTGCTCAAATAATAATGCAACTGCCTGTGAATATCCAAAGTATGCAAAATTTTCTCTCCTTTATTTTGGGGGTTTGCATAAAAAGTAGGCAAATTAATAGTTTGGTTTAAGGCCACACTAGAAACCACTTTAGGCATAAAGGAAGGATTAGTACGCAAAGATACCCTATCCTTATGAAAAATCAGGAAAGGCTCCACTGCCATGAGGGCCTGTAATTCAGAAACCCTTCTTGCAGAGGTAATGGCCAACAAAAAAGCAGTTTTCCATGACAAATACTTTAACTCGGCGAAGCTGCAGGCTCAAAAGGTTGTAGAGTAAGCTTTTCCAACACAAAATTGAGATCCCAAGCAGGAGTAGGAGCTCTACGTGGGGGTCTTATATTCTTTGCCCCTCTAAGAAATTGCTTAAACAAAGGGTGAGAGAATAAAGGAGGGTCACAATCATAGTGAGCAGAAATGGCTGCAGCATGGACCTTTATCGAGGAGAAAGACAAACCCTTGTCCAATAACTCAGTAAGATATTGAAGAGCAACACTTAAATCAGGTTTGGAGACATCAAAGTCCTTTCCTTTGCTCCAAATAAAAAATCTCCTCCATTTATCAGCGTAAACTTTCCTGGTACTAGGCCTCCTGGCCTCCAAAATAACATTCAAAACTTGTTGTGGAAGCTGAGACCCTCCAGAGTCTAAAACAGAATATGCCAGGCTGTTAGATGCAGAGACTGAATCTTGACATTGAGGAAGTGATTGTCCTCCTGTGACAAAAGGTGCGGAATCAAAGGCAGAGGCCATGGAGGTTCTCGTACTAGACTCCTCAGTAGTGGGTACCAGTGTTGTCGAGGCCAATCCGGTGCTATCAAAATCATGGTTGGCTTGTCTGGCCTTCAAAAGTACCTTGGGAAGAAGAGGCAGAGGTGGAAAGGCATATACATGCAGATTGTTCCAACTGAATGATAGAGCGTCCACCTTCCAAGCTGTGTGATGAAACATTTTTGTGCAAAACTTTGGCAACTGGTAATTTAGTGGAGAAGCGAACAGATCTATGTCTGGAGTTCCCCATAACACTGTCAATTTTTGAAATACATGAGGATCCAATTTCCACTCGTGAGGATCCACTATTTGTCTGCTCAACACATCTGCTAAGGAGTTCTGTGCTCCTGGTAGAAACCTTGCTTGAAGATTGAGGTGTAGATTGAGAGCAGTTTCCCACAAAATCATCGCTTGTCTGCAAAGAGGGTAAGAATGGGTTCCCCTTGCTTGTTGATGTACCACATGACAGTAGTGTTGTCTGTTTGAATCAACACCTGCCCTGGGTGAAGTAAGTCTTTGAAAGCCATCAATGCAAACTGGACTGCTAACATTTCCTTCAAGTTGATATGCAAATGTTGGAGTTTGACAGGCCACGTGTCTTGCACCCATTTTCCATTGAGGTGTGCTCCCCAAGCCTTGTCCGAGGCATCTGTCGTTAGAATCTGACTCGCCTCTGGCCGGGTCACAGAGAGTCCCTTGTTTAGGTGACATTCCTGAGCCCACCACAAAACTCCTTCTGAATGCAAGGTATTATCTGAATGACAGTGTCTAGATCTTGGCAGTGCTGTGTCCATACATTTTGAGATACCATTGAAGCTTCCTCATATGCAATTTGGCATTGGGAAGCACCAGAATACAAGATGCCATGAACCCCAAGGCTTGAAGGACTGTCCTTGCAGTCAGCCTGGACCGTAGAGACATTTGATGAAAATAAAGAGAAAGGCTTCTTTGTTTGTCCGGGGTCAAAAGGCCATCTGGGAAGCTGTATTCAGTCTCACACCCAGAAAGCACATGTCCTGAGAGGGTACTAGACTGGACTTTGTTTCGTTCACAGAATACCCTAGGCATCTTAACACTGCCATCACATACTGTAGATGTTGACGAAGTTCGTCCTTTTCCTGTGCAATAATCAGGCAATCGTCCAAATAAGGATAAATCTGTATTCCTCTTAGTCTGAAAAAGGCTATCACTGGAGCCAGAACCTTTGTGAACACTCTGGGCGCAGTAGATAAGCCAAAGGGCAATGCAGAGAACTGATAATGTAAATTTCCAGTCCGAAAACGCAGGTACCTCCTGCAACTGGGCCTGATAGGAACATGAAGGTAAGCCTCTTTGAGATCCAGAGTAACCATCCAGTGATCTTTTCCCAACAGAGGTAAAAGCTGTTGTAAAGTCAGCATCTTGAACTTTGGAATGTCCAGATAAGTGTTGAGGATAGATAAATCCAAAATTGGTCTCCACGTGTTCCCTTTCTTTGGAACTAGAAACAGGCGAGAATAAAATCCTAGGCCCACTTCTGACAGAGGAACTGGCTGTATAGCTCCCATTTGAAGAAGTAAAGAAATTTGTTTGTGAGCCTCTATCCTTTGCCGGGAAGGGACGTCTGGCATGCCCTTGAAAGGAGGCATGGTATGGAAATAGAACTTGTAACCTCGGTTTATAATGTCCAATACCCATTTGTCCTGGGTAACTAAATGCCAATTTTGTTTGAAAAGAGCCAACTTTCCTCCCAAAGGAGCTGCCAGGCAGGAAGAATCTGGCAGCTGAAAATGCAGGTCATTGGGCCTGTTTACGAAAGGACTGGCCCCTGCCTTCACCAGCAGATTGAGCAGGCGAACTCCATTGTCTCGGCCTGAAGGTACTCTGAGCTCTGCCCCTACCACGCCTAGATCTACCCCTAGACTGAGAATCAGAAGAAGGGTACGTCCACCCCTTAGTAGGCCAATTTCTACTAAACTTTGGAGGTTGTACCTGCAAAAAATCTTTAACAGTCTGCATAGACTTAGCCTTGTCTTCCATTTTCTTTAAGACTGACTCCACAGGAGGACCAAACAAAACTTCAGACTGTAAAGGGGCATCCAGAATTATAGACTTAACATGCTCAGACAAATTCTGATCCTTAAGCCAGGCGTGCCTACGAATAACTGAACCAGTTGCAGCCACCCTAGAAGAAGCCTGTAAAGCATCAAAACCACATTGCAAAGAGTGCTTTCCCACCTGTTCAGAAACATGCACTAAATCCTGCAATTCTTTACACTCTATGCCCTCTGCTAAAGCATCCACTTTAGATCTTAGCTGAGAAAGGAGGAAATTCTGATACTTCAACATATGAAACTGGCAGTTCAAAGCTCTCATTGCTAAAGTAGAAGAGGTATACACCTTCTTACCCCATCTATCCAAAGCTCTAGCTTCCTTATCCAGAGGAACCGGATTCTTAACAATAGAGGCTCTAACACCCTTAGGTCCCTGACTAATAGTTTCTGGGTCCGCCCTAGGACTCTTATACAGATATTTATGAGCCTCAGGCACCCTATAATACCTGTCAGGTTTAACTGGCGCAGGAGGCACAGAATCCGGATTAAGGGAAGCCTCCGAGAAAACATCCGAAACAACATCCAAAACCGGAGGTATAGCTAAGGGTCTATGCTGTGGCAAAAACAAAACTCCTGAGTCTCTTCCGTGAATCAGAGTAATCCTGTCCTTCCCACTTAAAATGCTCCCTCATGGAATGCAGAGTTTCTGAAAATGAAAAATCCTCTGGAGGAGAAGCAGAAGGAGTGGAATCCTCTGCATCAGAATCAGAATAAGGAGGAAATCTTGAATGTCTTCAGCAGAAGACTCAGAATCATCTGAGGCCTGCTCCAAACTTTCCAACTCTGGCTCCATCCTGGGCCTCTTATCAGGAGGGGGCATAGAACCTCTAATTAAAGAAATCAAATTCTCTGCCATTTTAAGCATGTGCTTTTAGGCACAGACCCTGAAGAACCAGAACTGACACCAGAGGAAGGCAAAACAGACCTGCCCTTAGAAGGAGCCTTAGGAACAGTAACAGAAGGCCTAACCACCTTAGGCATAGAAGGGAGAATAGAAACCTGAGAGGCCCCTTCAGCCTGACCTGCCTCCTGAGAGGCCACATCTTGTAAAATCAAAGTTTCCCCCTGGGACTCAACAGAAACTTCAGCCGGATCCAGCTGTTCAGCTGTAGCTTCTGAAGATCCGGCGTCCGTAACAGATGAATCATCCTGCCTAGGCTTTAAAGATTTGTCTTTGCGCTTCTTAGTAGAAGCCGGCGTCGGAACATCCGACGGCATGTTATAATTACACCTCTTGCCAAAGACTAACCTAGCGCAATCTAACCTCCGTTTTATAGTGCGCTTATTAAACCTAGCACAAAACCGACACCCGACTACGTCGTGCTCCGGTCCCAAACAAGGAATACAAAGCGAGTGGTAATCCCTATGCGGTATCTGTTTCCCACAAGACATACAATTATTCACTTTTTCTGACATCCGGTAAGTAACTGAGGCAGGAAAAAACAAAAATATTCCCCAACGGGGTACTTAGCCGAACTTGGTATCGGTCTGAAACTCCAAAACCGAAAAATTTCAGAACGCCGAACGGCACTTGCAACGCTGCTTCTGCATCGGACCATGCGGCAAAAAAGACTGAGGATATGACGTCGGTCATGCGCCTTTATACCGTGACGCTCTGATGTCAGTTCTAGGCGCCCATGACCGACGTCAGCCTAATACTTTGGTATTCGGGCCGACCGAGGACCGCGGACTACCCCATAAGTAAGGACTGCAGCAATGTGAGATGAAGAACATCTGGCTAGGCTTGAAATGCAGGATTTAACTGAACCAGTAAAATCAAACAGCACCAATGTCCATGCTTAGAACAGACTGACATGTGAGACCCGTGTTCAGACTGGTGATGAGATAGTTTTAAGGTTTTATGCTTATATGTGCGCTTATGTACATGAGCAACTGAGCATAGGTCATACTTCAGATGTACAGCTCTACATAAGATTTTGGCTTTGATACCCTGACTGGGCATATAGGAATAGGCCTTCTAACAGCAAAGTAAAATAAATGTATGCATCACTGATATTGTTAGCAATGGTTGTCACTAGTATCACTGTTATTCCTATATTGGTTATAGTTGTTGATGTCACTGAGTACTGCATGCATAGTACTTTTGTTACTATACCTTGATTGCATTTATTAACTCTGCCTTTATATATGGCTGTGAACCAATTGTATTATTTCCTGGCATATCATGTAATAAAAATATTGAAAAAAATGTATGGCATTTAAAAAATGTATCCAGGCGTCAACAAAATGCTGGCAATTAAGTTTGTTTTCCTAGTAAAGAGGCCTCTGGAATGTTCAAAAAACAAATATGCATCATCAGAGGTATGGAAGTTGCTGAAGGCGGGGGCATTAATGCAAAAAAGGGTCAAATATTTATTTATATATTGGTATATACTACCATAAGAGAAGCAGACAATAGAATCTGAAATAGGTACATTCCTGTCAAAGCATGCATAATGTGTACTTTAATATAACACAAAAATGACCAAAACTATTACTTTATCTTAGAAAACAGTACAGTTTTTTTTTTTTGTTATTTCAGGTAAATATACATGAACTCAAGCCAAAGACTCTATATCACTCTGCCTTAGATATTAAGATAAACCTTTCAGGTATTTTTTTACGTATGTTATTTGGCTATAAACAAACTTGGCTCAAGTAGTGTCCAAAAATATCCACATGTGATCCACTATCTGAATGCAATGAAATATCAATCTGTGGCCAATGTCTTTCGGCTTTTCCCGGTTAGGGGTCACCACAGCAGAGCTCCGGTCCGCTAATGATTGGCAGTAGAGTTTTACGTGCTGGCTTGCCGGGACTAATGCACAACCTTCAACGAAGGAACATCCGTTCACGCATGTCGCATAAAAAGCACCATTTACTGTACTTAAAACTCAAGTTATAGCACAGCTTTAGTGCTTTAATCCCTACATGTACGGAATTTCTACAGAACTGTCACATAAAACAAAGTAACAGTCTGAATATCTCATCAAAACAGGTTGTATGTTAAAAGTCATCCAATCAAACTTCATAGTATAGAAAAATGTCCTTTCATTCTATAGGATAATAAATAGTATGTTACTACTCCATCCTTTTTATACAATAAAAATGTCACAGTTCATTATCATACAATCATAAATATATTTATATAAATATCTATTAAATAAAAAAAACCTTATTACTAGCTCTAAACTTTAAAACTGGGACTATAGACACTTGGTCATCAAGGTAAAACTGGGACTACAGACACTTGGTCATCAAGGCCATGACCGTAGGTTACACCTAGCCTTAATTGCCAAATCAGTTCCCAATGCTCAATCTTTGTTTCCCAGGAGCCCCCTCTTAAATCCTGGGGTACTACTTTGAGTATTCCAAAATAAAATTTGTAAGATTTACAGGTGTTATTAATACTTTTCTTTAAAATAGCATACATGTGCTCATAAATTCTTTTTCTAAGGTATCTTTCAGTGTTTCCACATAACAGATCTTACAAATAGCAATATAAATCACCCCCTTTAGTCCCACAATTCCCAGATACTAAATATACCTTACTTGGGAATCTATCAAAGTTAAAAATCTGTTGTTCCAGAATATATGGGCACTGACTGCAAGTCCCACATTTACGAGTTTCTGTGGTGTTACTAAGTTTGTCTGTCACCATATTTTCACACGTTTGTTTAAAACCTAAAAGGAATTTATATCTACTACCCCAACCATTATTTACGGTCATCTTGATGTCATTTAAAAGTCTTTGGGGGTAATTTCTGTCCAGAAACATATTAAATATCCTATCTACTTCACTTCAGAAAGGAAACTACTGTATTTAGAGCACTTCCTTGCAGCCCTTACTAGTTGCCCCTTAAATATATTTTTATTTTGAAAATGTGGGTGACAACAGTTGAAGTCCAAATAATTAGAAAATGATGGCTTTCTCAAAATTTTTGAAAAACAACTTTTGTCATAATGCTTGTAGATGGTCACATCTAAAATCCAACCTTGTCATTAGAAAATATATGGGTGAGTCTTAAAAATTATGTAGTATTAATGTTATGTCAGAAATTCTTCTGAAATCTGGGTTGTTTCTTTCCACAAAATAAATATATCAGCAATATATGTGCCGATATTTTTGATAATCTGACCTTAACACGTCTTTTTTTCCTCCCAGCTGCAAAGAACTAAATTAATTTGCCCCCACAGCAACACCTTTAATTTGGTGGAAAAATTCTCCTTCAAATATTAAAGTTACTTGTCAGAATAAAATCCATACCTTCTATTATGAAATTAATTAAATGGTCTTCAAAAATCTTTAGGTTTAACTACAGCTGAGTCCATATGAGGAACACTAGTGAATAAATCCACTATATCAATTGTGGAAAAACTGACGTGTATGAAAACATAATGGTTGAATTTTTATTAAAAATGCCAAGAATCCCTTAAAATATGTTGGATCTCATTTAAAGACCCTTTCAGAATCTGATCCACAAAAACAGCCAAAGTATAAGTTTTTGAATTTTTTACTGAAACTAACTATATGGAGGTGATAAAATGTCTTTGTGGATTTTTGAGATCCCAAAAACTACAGGGATAGGAGGATTCTTGCTAAATAAAAATAATTACAGGGGAATGACATCCTGTAGAACAGAATCTTCAATCTTTTTATGTGTAATAATAATCAAATTTAAGGAAACGCTGTACAGCTTTTATCTGATTAATATAGTTCAATTTATCAACTATAACTATTCCCCCTCCCTTAACTGGTGTTAAAATCCTGAGATGTGGATTACTTCAATGTTTATGTAGTACTTTGCGTTCATCTTTTATTAAATTATGACATATAAAATTCTGCATCTCATTTAGTTCCTACAGCTCCCTTTCACAGTAATATGCATGTTTTTTTATTTAACAAATATATATTTACGATAGTATGATAATGGACTATGAAATTTTTACTGTATAAAAATGTCATTGTATAAAAAGGATGGATTAATAATACACTATTATTTTACAGAATGAAAGGAGATTTTTTTCTATACTTTGAAGTTTATGATTGCATGACTTTTAACATGTGACCTGATTTGATGAGCTATTTAAAGTTTTGTTTGTTTTACGTGATGGTTAAGTCCCGTAGGGGCGAAAGTGTTAAATCTATGCTGCAACTTATGTTTTATGTACAATAAATGGTGTTTTTTAATGGATTATTGTCCTCGGATTTCATTGCATTCAAATAGTGGATCACAGCTGGATGCTTTTGGATACTACATGAGCCAAGTTAGTTTACTGTTTTCAGGAGACAGCATGGACACGCACTGTTTTTGGTTTTCTTTCAATCTGATGTTATTTGACTACAAAACACACTAATAGCAGCATGCCTGTGAAATGCAAGAAAATATGACATTGTAGCTCCAGCATGTTCTACCTCAAACATTTCATTTTTTCTAGTATTTTCACTTCTGAGATATTGCAACTTAGTATACATATATTCTGGACTTTAGTTTTACCTTCAGGTGGAAACAAAACATTGCACCAGACTATGACAACAAATGCCCTCCGAAACTCTGGCTTTAGTAGCTGTATGCAAAAAGTCAGATCACTGTAGACAGTCACAATAAAGTAAAAATGGGAAATGTCAAAAACGACTTGGGTGCAAAACATACACACGCTGCCCCAGTGGACAGTGCCACTTTTCAGAGGATACACTAGCTCTGCTTTTTAGGAATCACATACACAGAGTAGTCATGTAACACTTTGACAGAGCCTGTACCCCCAACAAACCACAACAATAATAAATAAGATATCATACATCACCTGCCACAACATTTTGTGCAAAGATAAAATACTTCCCAGGTGGAAATCAAGCATAATGCTGGACTGTGTCAGCACAAGCCTTCTGAAACACTGGCTTTACTATCTGTATGTAAGAGACAATACGTCTCTTTTTGTCTGCAGGTCAAATAGCACCCAGGTGGACACCAAGCACAGTGACAGACTATGACAATATAAATACCTTGGAAAACCTGTGCTCAGAGATGTATACAAGTTGCAATATGCCACTTCCACAAAGACAGATCACAATTAAAAAAAAGTATTCTAATAACTCATTTGGTGCAAAACACTCACTGTCCCATTGGATCGTCCTACTTCTGAGAGGGTACACTACCTTTGACTGTGAAGGAATCACAAAAATATAATGGCCATATGACACTTTGACAGATTCTTTCTCTCCAAACAAACCATATCAATAATCAAGCAAAAGTGATTCTATAATAGCTATTTCCTTTGGTATGTCACCTGCCCCCAACCTTTTGTGGAAAGCACCATGGTGAAAAGCAGGCATACTGCCAGACTGCGACAACAAAGCCCTCCAAAATGCTGTATTTACTAGCTATGTTTAAGAGGCCATATTTCTGTTTCCTGAAGACAATTCACTGTAAAAAAAAAAAATAATAAAATAATGGACTTCTAAGAAAGGCACTTTCGTACAAAACGCACACATGCTGTCTTTGCAGAAAGTACCACTGCTGAGAAGTTGAAGTACCTCTCAGTTTGAATAAATCACAGAACTGTAATGGCCATATTGCTGTTTTACAGTTTAACAGATACTACCCTCCCAAAAAATCATATTAATAGTCAGTAAGAAATGAACCTCTAACTGCCGTTTGCATTCATACATCACATCTACCAAACGAGATATCCACATTCTGTAGCTTCTAATGCCTCATGGAGAAGAAACAAAAAAACATAATAGATACAGTATCATACTTCAACTTTGTTATTAGACATATTCACTGACCCCAACAAGCCATACTTTTATTTCACAGTTTTCAAATGAAGACCATGCATTAGGTCTTCTCCACCCTTCCCCATAAAGCCTTCCATTATTTTATGTACACCTCTGCTGTCTGATTGTGTGGAAAGAAAAAGAATTTAGAATAATTTATTTCAAACTCTCACTTCTGAACACATATACATACTCCAGGCATTGGTTAGTTGCAGCAATTTTGCACAACTCCTTTGTTTACTCTTTCTGACTGGTTCCCCTATTTTTCATACGATTCCCTGGGTATTGTGAGGGGCTGCAACCCCTCTATCTCCTAATATAACCATTTTTCTGGGGTCACATGATTTGTGGGGAAGGGGAGTCAAATTAAGTGAATCCACAGAAGTCTCCCTCTACAAATAAACCAGGTCCACACTCACTCTCCCCTAAACTAGCCATGTCAGTGACAGTTTTGCATAACTCATGTAATTGCTCTTTGCTTTTATTCACAGCCTGACCTCATGCACAAAGCCACTTACGGTAGTTGCCTTTCTTGTGTGACTGTCAAAGCCAGTTAAATAAGAGCCACAGTAATCCACTTCATTTGTTACTACAGGGCAGAAACAACAGTCATAGTAATCTTTTTCACTTCAACTACAGGGCACATCATCACCCCAACTTCCATAAAACATTACACAAAAAAAGATACAAGTGCATAAATGTTATATGCACTGTGTACTATTACCACTATCTACACATCTATTTAGATTCCTGCAGAGAAAGAAATCACCAGAAATGTATTTCAGCTTGGAGCTTTCAGGCACTATGCTGTATTCCTTCATAACCCTCAAACAAGTCACACCAATGATCACTTGGTTGTGATCACCCTAACTGTCCTTTGCTGTCACGCACCAAATGCCCTCACACTAGATAACACGTGTGGTAATTGCCTCATCACCAAAAGTGGTAAAATATAACAGCCACAGCAATGCACATCATCTTGCTACAGGATTAATCACTTTGATTTGCCCTTAAACTCCTCAAAGTGAACTTTAGTTGTAGCTCTCAACCTCTTAGCACAGCAAACAGGAAAAAAGTTAAGGGGGGGGAGCCCATAATAACTGAAAATCTGAAATAGTTCTTTTATGTACTTAAAAACTGGCTAGAATAACAGGTTTTACATTCGCATCCAATTTCTGAAGAATATGAAGACTGCAGCTCAAAAGTATGTCACTATTAGTGTCAGTAATCCTCATCAATTTATCAGAGAAGAAAGGTAAGAGTCATAGCCAGCCCAGCATCAGTGTACCCATTTATGAAACCGGTCACAGCTCAGGCCCCTTGAATGGAAGAGTCCCTAGGAGAAAGCAGTATGATACAGACATTTTTTCTCCCAGCTGTTCCAAACATGTTTTAAGTACAAGACAACAATATTATAGCAAGCTGCAGGATCAATGTCTTTCCAAAACTAAGGTGGTTAAACTAAATTTGTCAACATCTCCTCCCATACCTCTCAACTTCTTTACACTAGAATGCTGGACAAAATCAACTATTATAGGGGAACAAAGGACCACAATCAGGGAAATGTTTATATGTTACTCAAATTCACATAAAAGATTAAAGAAGAGCAGTTTTTGCATCATTACAAATTATTTTCAGTTAGTAGCCATCCAAGGAACAGTCATACAAATCTGCTTTACATTTTTTGAGCTCTACATTTTTAAACTGCTTTTTAACCTTATTGAACTCTCGCTAAGTTTACTGTAAGGAAAATGTAATGTAAATCCTTGCAAACTATAAAAATGCTTTACTGTTCACAATGTAACAACGTTGTACTGTATGCTCTGTATCTTAGCAAGCAGTGATCCATTTTTGCATGTATATACGTTCTATTAGTGTAGCTTTTTAAATCTCTAAAGTATTAATATCTGGAGCTTTTCGCCCTGGGCCTTCGCTGAAAAAGGACAGCTTGTCCAGATGGAATTTCCAGGCAAAAAATGTAAAATAAATAAATCAACATGCATTTTTTTGCACAATAAAAAGCGCTGAGCTCTAATGACTGCATTACTGACCGACTTCATCCTCACTGACTTACCAGAAAATCAAAAATTTTATAACGAACGAGGTAAAAATATGAGGCATCAACCAGGGGTATACCAGGAATTTACAAACTGTACACACCAGAGCTATACTGCACCTCCCATTAAATGTTTAGGCCATGAGTTGGCACTGCAGTACATTACCTCTTTGGTCACGTGACACAGACTCCCTTCTAGTTACAGTGCTGTACCACAACAAGTGTCTGTAGAACAGCCTGAAGACCTTCACTTTGACGGCATTACTATGACAAGCCTCTGACATACCATGGCAGCCAATTCCATGGATGCCTATTCACCCAGGTAGTGACATTCAGCACTAAGCATCTATTCCACATCACAGTAACCAGTGCCAGAAGTCCAGCAACACCAATACTAGTGTTACACATCAAATCTGTGTCCTATATCATGGCAAGTAGTCCAACAGGTCCATTCATACAAGCAACAATATGTAGCACTAACAAGCCTCTGTGCCACAACATGGAAGGTGGTCCACAAAGTAACATTCATCCTTTGCATTCAGGAAAGCTAGGCCAGCACATACACTATACTCTCAACAAACTACTCATGGCCTGACTAATACCACTAATCCATCTAAATCTACCACAATGTGCACCTCTAAATTCACGGACTTCAAAAACCTAACCTACTGAAACTGTATGATGAGCTTTCAAAACTGAAATGCAAAATATCCAGGTCCCGTGTAGCCACAACTATTACTTGTTCCAAAGAATTTTACTACAGTAAAAGCAGCACTACAAACCAAGCTTCATAATCAGAACCAAATATACTGGTGAATGTTAAAATAAACTATCTGGGTGGAATACAACATTAATAAGCTATATAACAAAAGGAAAAAAAAACACTAAAGCCCGATAATAAATCGGGCTTTGCCCCCTTTAAAGATACTGTCAAAAATGTCAACAAAAAAGTGAAAGTTACCATAAGGAAGGCCATAGTGGAACACAAATCAAAGTTGGCATCTTATCAAAGACAATAAGAAATCCTCCTAACTACTAAAACTGTTCATCTTAAGCATAATCACAAGATATAATTCTCAGTCATTGAAAATAGCTATCATTGTGCCCCTCCATAACGGGGTCCAACCTCAGATCCTAGGAACTACATACCCATCAACATGGCTATAAAGCCATTCAGTGCATTAATTTATATCCAATTTCATAAGCACCAATATAAAAAATAATGCTCCAGGCCCACAACATGGGTTTTATCTTATTTAGTAAACTACCTCTAGAATGTCAATGCAGCTATAGGTAGCAGCCATGCAAGTTCATACAGTCTCTGGGATCCAGCCAAGACATATGATACTATTCCCCATGCTGGTATTCCAAATAAGCTTAAATGCCTAAACACAGATCCTTATGTTGTAAGACAGACAGCAAGCTGATGGACCATACCCACTCAGTTAAAGTAGCATATGCCACCTGAGAAAGCAAAAAGGTAGTTAGTGGCACTCCTCAGGGCTCAGTACTGTGATACCTTCAGTTCATTATCTTCTTGTTGGATCTCTAAACCACTAACTGGGACATGCTGTGAATTAAATTTGCCAAGAACAGCAAGCTGATGCTGTCATTTACTCAGCAGCTGATACTACCATCAAGTCCTAAACCATACAAATCAATGGTATATTAAGAAATGAGCTTAAGTTAAATGTAAATGAAGGTAGCATTGTTATCTTGAGTAAATAAAACATAACAGCATCTTACATTATAGCTGGCATCCCACTGCAGAATGATATGGTCATCAGAAATCTCAACATTATTACCTACCTTTTGACAACCATACAACATCAGTGGTCAGGAAATCCTTCTGTCTAGCCCACTTAATAGCTTGCGGTATTTCATCCAAGTCAAAGCAAGTTATCTTTCCTCTGCACTCTGCCATGATCAGAACAATTACAGAATACAATACCCTTTTGTATGCATCTGTTAAAACACATCACACAGCTACAAAGGCCCTAGAAGCACCTAACTAAAGATATCACTAGACTCCTGTGCTGTAATTTCCATCTCCCATTCTGTGTTACTGATGAGTCATCCCTCATTGACCTCCTACACCTCCACAAAACAAATAGTTCCACAAACACTCAAACTAAAGACATGAATCCCCATCAGCATACAAATAAGACTTGCTGGAGGAACAAATTTATCACTCACAGTTTGCCTCATCTCTGGAAGACGTTTCATAAAAAACACAGTGATACCCATTCTTGTTTTAACGCAAATCTTAACAATTAGATGGGCTCCCATAAATTCATCCCCATCCTGACCTGTTTGTCGCCCCTGGAGATAGGCGATGCGATGAGATGACGGTAGGTGCTGAAAAGGGAAAACTGTCTTCAATACTCCCTGAATCAGTGGATCTTTAAAATATGTGCAGTGGCCAGCAGTTTCATTTTTTTCTGCCCACAGTACCAGGACATGGGTAGCCAACCCATGACTTACGCTGTGAAGTATAAGGACCTGCTGAGTTGGCAATCTAGTCATGTATTACTATGATAGAGACCACCATGCTTGCAGTCAGCTGCCCTTAGAAACCAACTGTAGTGCTTTCCTGGTAATATTAAGAGAAGGAAAACCCGACTGAGCAAATCCCAATTGAGCGACAGAGAAAGAGCGAAAACCGCTAATATCGAACCCGAGAAACTAAACAGGTAAAACATGTAACCTCTCACTAAGTGTTTTATGCAGGGGGGCAAGCCCCCTTGCACCCCCACACCCCCTCTTACTTAATATACCAACTCCAAGATCGCACTACATTGAAGTAAAGGGACGAATTCCCTACGGCGATCTCCGTTCTTGTGATATTAGCATTTTTCCCTCTGTGTCGCTCAACTGGGATTCACTCAGTCAGGTTTTCGTTCTCCTAATATAGACCCTAGGAGTCATATGGTGAAAAGCTGACATGAATCGTAGAATAGTTTTGCAAATGCCTTGCATGTGCATTTACTTTTTTTTTTTTTTAATTGTGTCAGGAAGCCAGATGAAAATACAGGCAGTGACAACAGTACACACTACCTACACCACACCAAACTATGTCTTTTTTTTTTTTTTTTTTTTTTTTACTTTTAGCACAGCCGGAGTAGGGGTATGGTCCCTGCATACCTATCAACTTCTTTCTTCAGGAATGTTGGACATCCGAAAATAATAGGGTGGCAAAATCAGGAGGAATTTATAACTACTACTCTGTTTCACTTAAACATTAAACAGGTTTTGAATCAACATGCATTTTCTCAGCAAAAAGAAATATGAAACTGTAATGTATAGCACTATCGATCTGTCTGTAATCCACAGTGATTTAACAAAAAATCATTGTCAGGGCAAACCACGTGAAACAAAACTTCTAATTTTGCAAAACATCTTTGTTTATGTACCTACCATAACGTTCCATGTTAGTTGTCTTCTTCTCGCCTTCTTTCTTGCTGGATGGGGTTCGGAGCCGAACCTCGGCTCTGACTCGGTCACTCTAAAAGCTCGAGAGCTAGTTCCACTGGCTCGAGGCTCCCCTATATCCCACAATGCTAGGCGGTAACTCCGCAGATCTCGTTTGTAAGCTAGGCCCAGCTAGAAAAATTCCATTATATGGAAAAAGGGGTAACCCACCTCTATAGGCTGACTGTGAGGTGTCCTAAACCTAACAGAGGAAAACATATATATATATATATATATATATATATATATATATATATATATATATATATAGAGGTGGTAAAGCGTGGGAGAAAAGGATAGAAAGGTCACAAAACAACCTCCTCTAGGTCTGTCCAGGCTAGGGGGAAGGAGGGTGGGACGCAAGAAAGAAGGCGAGAAGAAGACAACTAACATGGAACGTTATGGTAGGTACATAACTTCTCAATGTTAAGTTGTCTATCTCGCCTTCATTCTTGCTGGATGGGACCGCGTCCCTAGCACCTTGTCCCAGGTGGCCTATCGGAACAAACTCTTGAGTACAGTGGAACCAAAGTTGGCTCGGTCCCTAGAGGCGAAGTCCAACTTATAATGAGAAATGAAAGTATGGGGAGAAGCCCAAGTAGCTGCAGAACAAATTGAATCAATAGGCAGTCTGTCTTGGAAAGCTATAGATGTGGCTAAAGCTCTAGTTGAATGAGCCCTGGGTTTGCTTGGCAACTGTTGATGTCTGATCTCATACACAAAGGTAATCAATGAAGTAAGCCATCTAGAAAGAGATACCTTAGAAACTGGAAGGCCCATTCTACCTTTTGCATAGGAAACAAACAGTTGATCAGACTTCCTGAATTGTTTGGTCCTGTCTAAATAGTACCTAAGTTGTTGATGAACGTCTAACCAATGTAATTTTTGTTCTGATCTGTTCGAATAGTTAGGAAAGAACACAGGAAGATCAATGGTTTGATTCAAATTTGCCGGTGAAGCTACCTTAGGCAAAAAGGACGGGTTAGTACGCAAGGACACCCTATCCTTATGAAACAAAAGATAAGGGGATTGACTACACAGAGCATGGAGTTCAGAGACTCTTCTGGCTGAAGTAATAGCTACCAAAAAGAGTGTTTTCCAAGAAAGTAACTTCATTGAGCATGAAGCCGCAGGTTCAAAGGGGGGAAGAATTAAGGACGCCAGAACCAAGTTGAGATCCCATTGAGGAGGAGGATCCCTGATAGGTGGTTTGAGGAGAAAAACTCCCTTTAAAAAGGCTTTGCAGAGTTTGTGAGACATAATGGAGGACTCTGAGACTCCAACATGAAAGTTAGATATAGCTGCCAATTGAACTTTGATGGTAGACGGAGACGAACCTGAGAGGAAAAGTTCGGCTAGAAAGTCTAAAACTGATTGAATGGAAGCAGTGAAAGGATCTATATCCTTTGAATGCGCCCAACAGGAAAAACGTTTCCACTTACTATGATAAATCTTCCGAGTGGAAGATTTATGAGAGGCTATCAAAATATCTCGAACTGAGTGAGATATTAGAGGAAGCCTGGCTAGAGTTGGAATTGGAGAAACCACGCTGTGAGGTTCAGAGAAGGGAGGGAGTGGTGCAACTGTCCCGACTGATGGGTCAAAAGGTCTGGAACTGGGTCCAGATGCCAGGGTTGCTCCAACAGATAACGGTGAAGAAATGGGAACCAAACATGTCGAGGCCAGTAAGGGGCAATGAGGATCATGGAAGCTTTCTGAGCGATGGCT
The DNA here is from genome assembly GCF_019279795.1 of Protopterus annectens. Taxonomy (NCBI): domain Eukaryota; kingdom Metazoa; phylum Chordata; order Ceratodontiformes; family Protopteridae; genus Protopterus; species Protopterus annectens. The sequence continues at coordinate 702,095,029 of NC_056751.1, read as the reverse complement.
TTCTGTATTAGTTGAGATATCAGTAGGAAGGGAAGGAAAGCATACAGAAGTCCCCGGGGCCAATCGTGGACTAGAGCATCTCTGCTGGGGTGGCCTGGTTGGGGAAAGAGGGTGAAAAAATAGTCGCACTTGCTGTTTTGGGGAGTAGCAAAAAGGTCGCAGCAAGGCCGGCCCCACTTTCGAAAAACTTTCTCCAACACTGAATTCTTCAGAGACCACTCGTGAGGCATGAGAATAGCTCTGCTCAATTTGTCCGCAATCACATTGGACTTCCCGGGAATGTGCGTTGCTAACGGAAACCGCTGAGAAGAAATCGCCCATTGCCACAGTCTGAGTGCCTCTCGACATAGGGGGTAGGATCTGGTTCCGCCTTGTTTGTTGATGTACCACACTACAGACATATTGTTTGTCTGAATTGCTATAGTTCCTTTGGGAAGAGAGTCTTGTAGGGCTTGCAACGCTAGAAGCACTGCTCTCATCTCTAGGACATTTATGTGCAAGTGGCGTTCGAAAGGTTGCCACATGCCTTGGACCGTCCTGCCCTGGTAATGCCCCCCCCCACCCGATCAGGGAGGCGTCCGTTGTCAGTGTAGCAACCAGAGGGGGAGGAACAAAGGGTCTCCCTAGGAGGAGCTGGGGGGATGTGATCCACCAAGAAAGATGATTCCTGCACGGTTGTGTTATCGCAATGGAATGGGACATTGGAAGTTGTTGGTATGACCATTGTGTGAAGAGCATCCATTGTAAGATTCTCATGTGGAATCGGGCTAAAGGGAGGAGAGGGATAGCAGCCGCCATTATCCCTAAGACCTTCAGGATCAGTCTGACTTTGATCTTGTTGCTCTGCAAGACAAGAGAGACTTGTCTGTGTATGTCTGCTATTCTCTGCTCTGTGAGTCTGGCTGACATGTTGACTGTGTCTAGATTTGCGCCTATGAAGGTAATAACACGACAAGGCGACAAGACAGACTTTTCGTAATTTATTGAAATGCCTAGTGTTTCACATGTGTGAAAGGTGTAGTCTCTGGCAAGAAGCAGAAGATGCTTGGTGGGAGCTGTAAGGAGCCAGTCGTGTAAATACGGAAACACTTGGAATCCTTGTCGTCTCAGATGAGAGGCGACCACTGCCATGCATTTGGTAAACACTCGGGGGGCTGTAGTGAGTCCAAAGGGCAGGCCCCTGAATTGGAAATGACTGGTTCCCAGCCTGAAGCGGAGGAATTTCCTGGAGCGTCGGCTCATTCTGATGTGATAGTACGCATCCTGGAGATCTATAGAGCACATCCAGTTGTCCCGCTCCAAAAGGGGTAGAATGGACTGCAGCGTGACCATCCGAAATTTTGTTTTCTTGACAAACTTGTTCAAGTTGCTGAGATCCAAAATGGGTCTCCAGTCCCCTGTTTTCTTTGGAACCAAAAAGAATTTGGAGTAGATTCCGGATCCTTGTTGGTCTGCTGGAACTGGTTGAATGGCTCTTTTTGCAAGCAGCTTTGAAATTTCTAGTGCTGCTTGCTCCCTTTGACTGGGTGGAACGTCTGGAAGGGATTTTTTGGATTGCTTTGGAATGTGAAAGAATGGGATTCTGTAGCCTTCGGAAATGATAGACTGTACCCATTTGTCTTGAGTTAGGGATAGCCAGGCTTCTGGGTACAGAGATAATCTTCCCCCGACTGCCTCCGAAGGTGGACAGTCGGGCAACACCTCAGGGATGCTGAAAGGGCTTGTCGGAGAAGGTTTCTCGACTGCCCTGATTCTGCGGGCCCCCTCTGCCTCTAGGACGGCATCTACCATTATTGTTCCCCCCTCTGCCTCTAGAGGGGAACCGACTCTGTGCGTCAGGCAAATCTCCCTGAGATTGTTTGCGGAACCACATCTTTCCCCCCTTTTGGCCTTTGGGGTAAGGCCTAGGAGGAGTAGAAAAACGGACTCCCACGGCAGAGAGAGTCTTGCCTTCAGTCTCGCACCTAGTCAGGGTTTCCTTCACTTGAGGACCAAAGAGGGATGATCCATCAAACGGGGAGTTAGTGAAGGACGCCTTGAAAGGGTCCGCAAAATTACATAGCCGCATCCAGGCGTGCCGACGTAAGGCCACACCTGTACCTGCCGCTCTACTCGCCCCATCAGCCGCATATGAAAGGAGACGCATGGAGGAGTTAACTATTGAGTTGAGGGTAGCCAGCTGAGAGTTCATCCTATCCTGAAAACCCGCAGCTGTTGGATCCTTTAACATTTCGCTCACTTCCTTGAGCAAATCTCACTGGAGACGAGTGAAATGACACAGGTAATTCAGCGAGGGCATAGAAAAGGTCGCTGAAGAGAACATCCGCTTCCCGTACCTGTCCATAGTCCTAGACTCCTTGTTAGGAGGATGGACAGGCACTGAAGGATCAGCTAGCTTCTTCTTGGTGGCCGCAGCCACCACCATAGCATCCACAGAGACCACTTTGGTTAAGAATTCTTTGTCCTTGGGGGCAGTGATAAATTTTGATGGTATCCTGGGGGTGGGTTCCACTGAGTCAGGAGCCGTCCAGGCCTTCTTTGTCACCACTTGCATAAGGGGGTCAAAGGGAGGGGACACCCAGGAGGTGGAAGGGCGAGAGCCAAACGCCTCAAGATACACCGATTCATCCTCTGAAGGGTTGAGGGCTGGCCAATTCCCCCTCTGTTTTAAGATTTCGAGGATGTCTGCAAAGGAGACATCTTCAGAGGGGGAATGAGGGGAACCCTCAGAATCCTCTAAATCAGTGTCAGAGGTGACAGACTCAGGGGAGTCGATGTGCTTCCTCTTGCACTGCCTCTTCCTAGGAGGCTCTCCTACCGGGTCAGGAGAGGCCTCGGAAGAGGAGGAGATCCCCACTGGGGATACTTGAGGAGCTGGCTCTCTAGGATCCGGGATGAGGGAGTGAGCAGAAATCACCGGAGGCACCGTGGAGGGAGGGGCAGATGGAGCCGACTGTGGGGTTGAACCAGGTTCTAACACGCTCCTCATGACCTCGAAGGCACCCCTGTCAGGCAGAGCCAGAGGTCTTCGCTCCTAAAAGCTGAAAACCTCTCCCGGCACCGACAGTGATGGCTCCGAGGCCGATGTCGGAGCCGAACTCACCAGCGCCGAAGCACCAAGAGGGAGAGCAGGGTCGGACAAGGGTCCGATGCCACTCACCCCCTTGGAGCCGATAAGGGAAGTCCGGCGTTAAGATTCCTCCAAGGAAGATATCAGAGCAGACGACGGCACCGAAGACAACGGTATCGGTTCCGATGCAGCCACAGTCTCGGGTCCGAGCCGCCCCGGCTCCGAACTCAAAGGAGTCAGAGGAGGAACATTCTGAGTGATGGGATTAGCCATCGACTGTCGAGTCGGGCTTTGAAGCATCTGGGCCAGTGCCTCGGACTTAAGAAGTTGACTCACTACCCTCTGAAGGTCATGATCTGATAGTCTCGATGACCTAGAGGAGTGAGATCTATGGCTCCGTTCAGACAACAATGGTGATGCTGGAGCCGAATGAACGGAGCCGATAGATGGTGACTGGGACCTTTTTCTGGAGGTCGGTTCCGACAATCTGATCGGAGCCGACTCACCGGTGTCTACCTCGGCTCCGGCCGGAGCCGAGGAAATAGTAGGGACTTGAGTTCGAGAATCATCGGCTCCAGCCGGAGCCAATATTCGAACAGCCTTCGAAGCCCCAGAAGACGACTCAGATACCGGAGCCGATGGTCTGGTAGGCTTCGAGGGTTTCCCTGAAGATTGAGTCAGGGGACCCTCAGGCTTCAATAAGCCCCTTAAAATGAGCTTATTTTTACGCTCCTGCAGGACTCTAGGGCTGAAACCATGGCAAACAGCACATGAGTCCTGCAGGTGCAAAGGTCCCAGGCAGTATACACAAGAAGTGTGACCGTCTGTCAGAGACATCTTCTGACAGCACGAGTCACACTTCTTTAAGCCTGAGACCTTCGATTCCTTAGACATTGCAAGTAAAGTAATCACTCACGCACACACACACACACACACACACACACACACACACACACACACACACACACACACACACACACACACACACACACACAGATTACCTTTAAATTAAAATAAACTAAATTAAAGTAATTTAAACTAAATTAAGTTAAATAATTTCCTCAGAAAAAAACCCAGACACTCCAACTACTAGGAAGGGAGGGACGGGGCCTAAAGGTTAAGGAAAGAACTCTAGAAAGTTCTTGGAAAAGCGAGAAAAAATTTGGAAGGGGATGGTAAGAAACTACCTAATTAAGTTTTAAATACAGAAAAAGTAACTTAAAGGGGGCTAATTCTGACAAAAGCTTAGTTTGAAACAACTAACCTGACGAGCCGGTTGAAGAGCACTTCGATAGCTATAGCGGCAAACGAGATCTGAGGAGTTACCGACTAGCATTGTGGGATATAGGGGAGCCTCGAGCCGGTGGAACTAGCTCTCGAGCTTTTAGAGTGGCCGAGTCAGAGCCGAGGTTCGGCTCCAAACCCATCCAGCAAGAATGAAGGTGAGATAGACAACTTAACATTCATTTTTTAGTGGTTTGCTGACTGCGTTAATCCCACTAGGCTTATGGCCTCTTTTCAGGAAGACACAAAGGGGTATTTGTATTACTAGGAGAAATTTGGCTAGCGCATCAAGGTACTCCCCTTACTCTTTTAATTGTTGCGAGTGGGAACCATTTTGGAGCAGCACTTCCTGTTTCTGTTCCAAGCGTAGAGGGTGCCTGGAGAAACAGTGAGGTAGACAGAGAGGAGAAGTAGTTAATGGAGTAGTAAATGAAAGAAATGAAGAAGAAAACAAATATCAAGACTGGAGAATGCGTGCAGAATTCTGAGGAAAGGTTTCAAAGAAACCTGTCTGATGGAGTTGAGTCAACAAATGATGGATCTATAATTACAACCCTCCAGTCGGGAGGGTTGCAGGATGATTTACTTAAGGAAATTGTGGTGCACAGTGAGCCAGAAAATGAAGAAAATGTTTCTTGGGGGTACATTATGGAGAAAATACAAAAGGAGGATACAGAGACAATCCAGAAGAATAGTGGTGAGATGGAAAAGAAAACATATGCAGAGAAAGTAAAAGAAAGCAAAAGTGTAGTAGCAGAAAAGAAGGCAGAACAAAATGAAAAACGAAGTATGTGGTAAGGATTCAAAGTAAAGAAGACAAAGAAATGGACAGGTATGAATTGTGGGGCAATTTAATAGCTCCTTTGAGTGTAAAGGCACATGAGGTAAGTGCATTTATTCTTATTAACAAACGGATAATTTGTGACATTATATTTGAGAACATTTTTTCAAAGGAAAATTTTCTTGGAGAATATGAAAAAAGACTAACCCATGGAACCTTAATGTGATAAAAGCATTTACCAAGGAAACAAAAAGATGACTCATACAATTTCAAACAGAGGTAGAAACAGGGACTTTGAAAGGATATTTGAACGCTTTATATAAAGAAGCTCTAGACACTGCAAAGGTTTATGACAAAAGGGATTTATGGACTGGTGACTGGGATTATAATATTGTGTTAAAAAAAGAAAGAGAAAAAATATAAGTATACCAAGCATGATAAATATGAAGGGGAATATGGGTGTTAAAAATAGTGAGGACAACCAAAAACATGTTTCTTTGGTGGAGGAGGAAGGACGTCCAATAATTAACTGTTATAAAAGAAAATGTGACATTTGTGGGGAAATGGAACATGATACATTTATAACATTTCAATTCACATTTTTTGTAACAAAACTGAACATTTATGGATGGAGAGCAAAAATGAAAATGACAGTATGGAAAAATAAAAGGAAGAAACTGAACAGAGAATACATTTTACAAGTAGTAGAATAGAAGGAAAAAATTAGATACAAAAATAAAGACATAAGAAGGTTCTGAAATAAGTGATGAAGATGACAAACTGGGAAGTAGTAAAAGGGAAAAAGAATTATATTGGTAAAAGACAACTTAAAAGGGTTAGTACAAAAGAAAAAAAAGAAAGGAAATGGATGAAATAATATATACAGCTAAACACTGGGGCTTGGTATAATGGTTAAGGTATTTGACTCACAGACACAAGGTACAGTGCTCAAGTCTCACCTTGGGAAGTAAATTGGTTAGGCTTACAACGGCCTGTTAAAAAAACTAGCCTAGTAATTACCTATGAACTTATGAAACCGTGAATCTAAGGAAAAGGGAAAACAAAAATTTTAGAGTGCTTTCTGTAAATGTGAATAGCATTAAGAATACAGTAAGAAGAATAGGAATTTTGAAGTGATGTAGATGCAATTATATTAGAAGACCATATTTTTAACAAATGAAAGATTACAAACAGAGAAACTATAGGGAGAAAAGAATCTAGAATTTGGGAAATGAGAAATGTTCTGGAATAGATATATTCTGTAGAAATACAACAAGGATATTAGATGCAACTTTAGCAAAACTGGAAAGATTAACCATTGTAGATTTAAAATAGAAAAGAACAAGTATACAGTATGTCTATACTAATAGCAAAGAAAAAGATTTAAAACTATGTAGTGATAAATATGAATAGTATGTGCAACAAGGACTATATAAAACAGACAAAGGAATGAAAAGGATAAATGAGAAAGCATGGAATGAAGAAGGAAAGAGATTAGTAATACAGTAATGGAAAGACCAGTGTACTATGAGAACATTTTATAAAAACTGGCTTGAATGGTGGATGATACTTAAGGAAAAAATATAAAAAATGTTTTTTAGAGTGGCAATATGATGTGAGAAAAGAAGAGCAAGAAAAATATTACACATGTAACGATGCACTGGAAGATTTAGAATGTAATGACAGAAAGTACCCTGACAAACAAAAAAAAAGTAATGTCTAACCATAACGTTCCATCTGTGTTGTAGATCTTCATTCATTCATTACTGATAGGACTTTGGTTCCGTCCTCGACAGACACAGCCAGTACCAAGCTTGCGCCAGCCAATACTCTCAGCTAAGACGTACCCACAATGCCCCTCTCAAAGTCTTTCCAGATCGAGTTTGCCCGCCCCTGCTCTTATAGTATAGAAGTGATAATAGTGATAGCAGGAGGCTCTGTCTGAGCAGAGATACCCTAAGTCCACCAGGAGTCCAGGCAGGGGGAAGGAGGGCGGGAAGTAATGAATGAATGAAGATCTACAACACAGATGGAACTTTATGGTAAGACATAACTTCTTTATCTGATGTTGTACATCTTCATTCATTCCTTGCTGATAGGATCAAGTCCCCAGCTACTTGACTCCTGGGTGGCCCTAAGAAAGGACATTCCTGAGCACCATAGAACCTGAAGATGCTCATCCCCTGGAGGCCAAATCCAATTTGTAATGAGTGATAAAGGGATGAGGTCTTGCCCAAATTACTGCTGTGCAGATATCATCCATAGAGGCTCTGGAATGAAAGGCCACTGAGGTAGCTATCGATCTAGTAGAGGAGCCTTTATTCTAGAAGGTAAGGACACTTTGTTGTGATGGTAGATGAAAGTAATGGTAGATGAAAATAATGGCAGATGAAAGTAATGGCAGATGAAAGTAATGGTGTTTCTGAGCCAAGAAGATAAAGTCATTTTGGAAACAGGCTTACCCAACCTGGGTCCTGCAAAGGCCACAAACAATTGATCCATTTTTCTGAAAGATTTAGTTCTGTCCAAGTAGAAACGAAGTTGCCTACAAACATCGAGGGTATGCAGAAGGTATTCCCCTCTATTTGAATGATGGGAAAAGAAGACCGGTAGGTCAATAGATTGGTTGATGGAAAAAACAGAAATGACCTTGGGCAAAAAGGAGGGGTCAGTACGTAGAGAAACTCTTTCTCTATGGAAAATCAAGTATGGTCTCTTGACACTCAGGGCCTGCAACTCGAATACTCTTCAAGTTGAGGTAAGGGTTACCAGAAGTAGTTTTCTCCAAGACAAAAATTTTATATCACAGGAATTAGAAGGCTTGAAGGGAGGACTTGTTAATGACTGACGCACCAAAGTCAAGTCCCATGGGTCTACAGGAGGCTTGACAGGAGGTTTACCCTTTCATGAAGGTTTTGCACAGTCGGTGTGACATAATAGATGAATTATCAATTCCATTGTGAAAATATGCAATAGCTGCTAAATGCACTGTAATTGTCGATGCCGAAGCTCCTGCGTGCAACAGGGTAGTGAGATATTGCAGGATCTTCTGAATAGGCATAGAAAAGGGGTCCGTGTTATGTTCTTTGGCCCATCTAGAGAACCAAGTCCACTTACTGAAATACATTTTTCTGGTGGAAGGTTTGTGCAAAGGCAGAAGGATCTCGCGAACAGGGGATGAAATATCAGGTAGCCTGGCAATCATCGGAAGTGGAGAAACTAAGCTGTGAGCTTGAGGCTGTGGAGATTGGGGTGAATCAGTCCCTGAGGAGGAGACAGCAGTCCTTGAGATTTATCCAGGATCCATTGGCTGTGAATCAGATGAGGCCATAGGAATGGGTTTGCTTCTCAACCTTTGAGCTTTCTGTAGGAATTTCGGGATGAGGGGAAATGGAGGAAAGGTGTATAGTAGACTGGGGGAGGGGAGCCAATCATGTGTCACAGCAAAGCTTGATGACTACCCCAAAAGGGGGGGATCAAGGCAAAGAAGCTTCTGCATTTGCTGTTTAGGGGTGAAGCAAACAGATCGCAGCAAGGTCTGCCCCAGCGGCAGAAGATTTAAGCCACTATTATCGGATTGAGGGACCACTCATGAGGCATCAAAACGTTCCTGCTCAGATCGTCTGCAATAAGACTGAACACCCGGGAATGTGCATTGCTATGAGAAAGCGGTTGGAAGCAGTTGCCCAATAAACCAAAACTAGAAGCAAAACCAAACCACGAATGCAAACCACTTGGCACCACAGGACCCGGAAGCAGGTACACAAAGGCTTTCAAAATAAGCAGTAGAAGAAATCAATCAGCTGCTAGGTCTCCAATAAGATCCTTTAATATGACAAGGCAAAGTTAAAATCACAGTCTCTTCCAAGCGCTTTCACTCGACCACTTGCGAGCTTTTTCAAGGCAAAAAACATGAACTGGAAGTTCATTCACATTAAATATTTCCACAGTCATCACATGACTTCCTGTGGATCTTTCCCAAAAGGAAAATCACCATATAAGGCAAATTCTAAAATACATTCTTATTGTCATTAAAATATGATTCATTTTGTAAAATGTCTTGGCAACTGAATAATCATGTTAAACATAACATTAAATCAAAATGTTACAATGTACCAAGAAAATTCTGCAGAGTGTTTTTGTAATCACAAATAAATGCAGTAACCCCTTTTGAACATCGGGGTAAAATCAAGATTCCAAATTAAAATCTAGGGCTACTTAGTAGCATTATAAAAACATTTCTTTTCTAAGTTTCAAATGGGTAACTTAACCTTCAATGTGTCTTATTCTAAAATCTTATGAATGCAAAAGTGAATAAAAAAATAAAATAAAAAAATATAAAAATATATAGTGTAGTAATATAGCAGATGTCATGTTATGCTGAATTGTATTATAAACGGGCTTGCCTCAATTTCAGAACACTAATAATGCTAAGAGTGTTGTTCAGACCTGGGTGTCTAGTAGCGTCTACCCCCGATGTTCAAAAGGGGTTACTGCATTTATTTGTGATTACAAAAACACTCTGCAGAATTTTCTTGGTACATTGTAACATTTTGATTTAATGTTATGTTTAACATGATTATTCAGTTGCCAAGACATTTTTACAAAATGAATCATTTTTTAATGACAATAAGAATTTATTTCAGAATTTGCCTTATATGGTGATTTTCCTTTTGGGAAAGATCCACAGGAAGTCATGTGATGACTGTGGAAGTATTTAATGTGAATGAACTTCCAGTTCATGTTTTTTGCCTTGAAAAAGCTCGCAAGTGGTCGAGTGAAAGCGCTTGGAAGAGACTGTGATTTTAACTTTGCCTTGTCATTTTAAAGGATCTTATTGGAGACCTAGCAGCTGATTGATTTCTTCTACTGCTTATTTTGAAAGCCTTTGTGTACCTGCTTCCTGGTCCTGTGGTGCCAAGTGGTTTGCATTAGCAGTTGCCCAGTGCCAAATTGTCATGGCTTCCCGACACAGGGTGTAAGACCTGGTTCTGCCTTATTTGTTGATGTACCAGATGACTGACATGTTGTCCGACTGAATTCCAATGGTCCCAGAAGGAAGGGATGTGTGGAATGCTTGCAATGCTAAGACAACTGCCCTCAATTCCAGGACTTTTATGTGCAAATTGGCCTCCATGGGGGACCAGGTGCCTTGGACCATCTTTCCCAGGAAATGCCAACAGGGAAGTGTCCGTGGTCACCGTGGCCCTGGGGTGGGGGAGACTAAGATAGACACCAAAGATTTGTTTCTGGCTTCAAACACCATAGCATTTCTTTCTTGCAAAGGTTTGTAAGGTGTATCATGTGGTCGAGTGGGTGGGTCAAGATCCGACCATTGTGATGAAAGGAGCCACTGTAATACTCTGATGTGCAACCTCACCAGTGGTACTAGGATTATGGCTGCTGCCATACAGCCCAATAGTTGAAGTACAAGGCGTGTTGGTACAAATGTCTGTGGAAGGAGGACTTGAATCTGGTTTCTTATTTTTGAAAGCCTGTGAATAGGAAGGGAAGCTTGACAGGACATTGTGTCGAAGATCGCTCCAATGAATTCCAGCTTTCTTGTTGGAGACATGTTTGATTTTTTTCCATATTGCTCGTGATATCTAGGCGAAGAGCAAGACCTTGAGTGTAAGAGAGACTGAAAATGAGAAGGTTCCTGGTGGTGGCGGTAAGAAGCCAATAGTCTAGATATGGAAACACATGGAATCCTTGTAGACGAAGATGAGCTACTATGACTGCCATACATTTGGTAAACACTCTGGGGGCTGTCGAGAGACCAAAGGGCAGTATCCTGAACTGGTAGTGACTGGCTCCCAGCCGGAAGCGAAGAAATCTCTGGGAGCGTTTGTCCATCTTTGTGTGGTAATACGTGTCCTGGAGGTCTACAGAGCCCATCCAGTTGTCCTTCCCCAAAAAGGGGAGAATGGACTGCACTGGGACCATCCAGAATTTTTGAGGTTTGACGAATTTGTTTAGTAAGCTGAGATTCAGAATTGGTCTCCAGTCCCCTGTCTTTTTTGGCACTAAAAAGAACCTTGAGTAAAACCCGGATCCTCTTTGGTCTGGTGGGACTGGTTGGATGACTCTTTCTTAGCAGCTTTTCGATTTCTAAGGGTGCAGCCTCCCTCTGACTGGGTGGAACATCAGGGATACGTTTTACAGGTCTGGGAGTGAGGTTGAATGGGAGAGAATTGCCTCTTGATATTATTCTCTGCACCTATGCACCGGTTGTTATAAGTTGCCAGGCTTGTAGGTGCAGAGAGAATCGACCCCCGACTTGGGCCACTGTACTCTTCCCGTCTTTCTCACTATGTGATAATGTATCTCTTACTTTGGAACCAAAAAGGGAAGATTTGTCAACAGGCAAGTTTACAAAGGAAGATTTAAAAGGGTCGGCCAAGTCACACAAATGCATCCAAGCATGCCGCCTCATGACGATGCCAGATGCGGCTGCTCAAGCTACCCCCTCGGTAGTCTGAGAAATCAAGCTACCCAAGGAGTTCAAAATGGACTCTAGGGTAGCTAGCTGGGAGGCAACAGTGTCACGCACCTCCTCAGGCAGTACTCCCGCTAAAGAGGTGGAAATTAATGAGATTAGGGCTCTTTGGAGGCGAGCAAAGTGTGCCAGGTAATTCAGCAACCGAATGGCAAAGGTTGCTGAAGCGTAGGTCCACTTTCCCAGGCTGTCCATAGCCCAAGACTCCCTGTTCGGGGGATAAACAATGGAACTATCTTCTGCCAGTTCCCTCTTGGTGGCCACCACCATGACCATGGAATCAATTACTAGCTGTTTGGACCAATTGGGTTGGTCTTCAGTAGTGGGCATAATTTTATCTGGCCTACGGGGGACAGGTTCTATGTTGTCCAGGGCCTTCCAGGCACACTGCACAATAAGCCTAATGAGCTAATCCGCAGGTGGGGTCACCCAGGAAGTAGATGGTCGACCACGGAAAGTCTGCAAGAACACAGATTCCTTCAAACGGTTGGAGGGCTTCCAGTCTTCCTTCTGCTTAAGTATCTCAAGAATGTCTCCAAATGAGATGTCTTCCAGGGGAGACCATGGGGGACCCTTCAACCACATCGTAATCAGTGTCTTCGGTGATGGATTCCTCAGGGGAATCAAGATGCTTCCGCTTGCAAAGTTTCTTCCAGGGTGGCTCCCCAGTGGGGTCTTCTGAGGACTCTGGAGAAAGGGTTCCCTTCAAGGGAAGGTCTTGCGGCTCCCGTACTTGAGATCCCAGAGCAGGAGGTTGGGACAGCTGCATGCTAAAGGAGTGTTCTGGCTCTGATGCTAATGGTGCCAACTGCGAGCCTGTTGAGGTGAAAGCCCTCTCCATCACCCGGAAAGCAGGCCCACCTGAGGAGGGATGGGAGCCCAAAACCTAGAAGGACGACCTCGAAACCAGGGTCACACCCCAACCCGAGGAGCCTGCCTCCAGGTGAAAAGATCAGAGAGGACTGGGAGAACCGTGGCCATAGACAGTGCCACAGACAAAAATCAGCGCTGAACTAGGTGTCACAGTGCCGACAGCCCAATCACTGCTCCGAGGGTGTACCAGTTCCAAAGGAGCCGTGGCACCAAGAGTAATCAATGCTGACAGGGAACCCTCCGCTGTCGGAGCAGAGACAGAATGCATTGGGATGCATATCGGTACCGAAGTCTCCAAGACCTGGGAATAGGTCGGAGAAGGATAGACAGAAGAATATGCTGTGAGAGCTTCTGTTATAAGAGGGAGGGAAGACCTAGTTGGGGTCGGTAATCCTCTAGTTCAGGTTCAGTTTGTACAGATCTAATATTGGTCTGAGGTCCCCCCATCTTTTTTGGTACTAAAAGAACCTGGAATAAATCCCAGATCCGGACTGGTCTGGGGAGACCGGATGGATGACTCGTTTTCTTAGCAGTGAAGTCTACCTTTACTGCTGCTTCCTCCCGCTGCTAGGGTGAAATGTCCAGGAGGGCTCTGTTGGATGGGGGAAGATCCTTAAAGGGAGCAAAATATCTTCTGGATATGACTCGCAGCACCCACTGATCTGTAGTGATGGACTCCCATGCTAGTGGGTGAAGCGACAAGCAACCCCCAACTGCCTCCAGAGATGGACAGCTGGGCAACCCCTCAGGGTTGCTGTCCGGGCTTATCCAAGAAAGGTTCTTGGGACTCAAAATTCCTAGGACCCCCTCTGCCTCCAGGGCGGCATCTATCACATCCCCCTCTGCCTCTGGGAGAAAGTGAGTCTTGAGCATCCCAGGAAAACACCTGAGACTTGCGGAACCACATCTTCTGGCCTCGCTGGTTCTTGGAAAAGGACCTTTGAGGCTGTGACAAGTGGATCCTGATGGCACACAGTGTCTTCCCATCCTTCTCACTCTGGACCAAAGTCTCTCTGACCGTCTTCCCAAAAAGGGAAGAACCATCATAATGGGCGTTAGTAAAAGACTCCTTGAAGTGCTCTGAGAACTAACATAAGCGGAGCCAGGTGTGGCACCGGATGGCAACGCCTGACCCCGCCACTCGTGTGGCTCCCTCCGTGGCATGGGAGGGCAAACGCATAGATGTGTTGGCTACAGATTCTGGGATGGCCATTCATGAATAGAACGTCTTCCTGTCCTCTGCTGACATGGACCCTGGGGTCGACTTCGTGACTTCCTTAACCAGGTCTCTCTGAAGTCGAATAACGTGCACCATGTAGTTCAGCGCCCTCACACAGAAGGTCACTAAAGCATAAACTTGCTTCCCAAAATGATCCAACGTTCTTGACTCTTGGTCAGGTGGATGGACCATGGAACTTTCCTGGGTGAAATCCTTCTTGGTAGCCACCGCCACCAGCATAGCATCTACAGGGGACTCCTTGTGCCAGCGTAACTTGTCCGCGGGAAGGCTTAAAACCTTATGTGGGCACTTGGGAATTGGCTCTATGGTGTCCGGCTCCTTCCACACCCTAGATGTTATCAAATCCACAAATGGATCAGCAGGAGACGACACCCAAGAGGTAGACAGGCCCAAGCCGAATGCCTCCAGGAACACAGATCAGAGGTTGGTTTTGGGGCAAACCACCCCCTTCTTTGGTGGAGGAACTCCATGATGTCTCCAAAGAAGACATCCTCGGGGGGGGGGGGGATCTTGAGGAACCTTGCCCTTCATCCAGGTCCGTGTCTTCAGTGAGGGACTCTGGGGGAGAGTCCAAGTGCCTCTTTTTACACGTATGCTTGCGGAGGGGCTCCTCAGGGGGACTATCTGGATAGGTCTCACAATCAGGTTGTTCCAAGGCCGGAACATCCTGGGGCACTATGGCTATGGGCTGTCCGTGAGAAGGCAAGATGGTCGGACCTGCACTCAAGGCGAGGAGGGTCTGGACAGACTCCAAAGACAAAAAAGAGGTCTCGACCCTGTGAGAACCCTCTCCACCACGGTGAATGTAAGGGGGAATGGACCTTCTGGGCTGAACTAGCAGAAGCCGCTCCCCCCTGATCTGACCGGGGAGTCAGAGCTGAACTTCTAGGAACACAGACACAGAGGCGAATGCTTCTCTCAGACAAGCTCGGAGCAGAGAGCACTCCCTTGGATCCGACCCAGAGAGCCTGGATCCAATTTAGTCAGATCAGACACACTCAAGGCACTGGTCAGCATCGAGGTACAGGGTACCATCGGTGCCGACCCTTCGACTCCGACTGTCCTCGGATCCAACAACTCCGAAACAGCAGGTCGGATTGGAGAAGGAGTGACGGGTCTAAATACTGGCTGGAAGGCGCCCGCTCCGGTGGGAGAAGGCCCTGGCAAGACCCCCATCTGGATTAAAGTGCAGATAAACCTCCGCATCATATTGTCCATCTCCGCTTCAGATAGGCTCCAGGTAGTGCAGGAGAACACCGCTGAAGTAGGCTGGGAAAGCCGGTGGGGAGGGGGCCTACAGGGTGACCGGCTAATTAGAACCTCGGGCTCAGGAGAGAATCTAAGGGACCTGAGCCGAGGTGTCACAGGACTGGAAACAGGTTTAACCTTCGGCAGGGGGCCGACCTCCGATGAGCGGTCAGTGGAGCGCTTGCAAGGCTGGTCCTTCTTGGCTTTATTCCCTTCCCTGGGCCTCTTGGCAAGAGGGTGAGTCCCAGAGGCAGAGGAATGGGGAGACGAAGCAGCAGCTGCTGCTTTCTTAACAGGGGAAGGTGGGACCTCAGTCCCAGCAGAGGACGGCAGCAGGCCCTTAATGATCAGTTTTTCCTACCTGTCCTTACGTGCTCTGGGGTTAAACCCAGTGTAAATAGGACAGGGGGACTGGAGGTGAGCAACCCCCAAACAAACCACGCACAGAGTATGGCCATCCGCTGGGGAAGGCTTATGGTCACACTCTGTGCACCTTTTGAAACCTGGCTTGGGGGCATCTGCCATGCCTCAGCCGGTTCAAAAGGAACACACACACACACACACACACACACACACACACACACACACACACACACACACACATGCACCACGAGGATAGATAGTAAAGCCTACAAGAAAATCTCTACGAAGAGCCCCGAGAAGGTTCAGCTAGGTTAGAAGCATAAGATAAAGATAGAAAAAGCCAAAAAAGGTAAAACAATTAACGTTCAAAGAACACCACTATCTCAATGGAGCTTGGACCACACTGCTTCCTCTCGGGTGGCAAACGAGATCTGAAGGGAGAAGGGAGAGAGGGGCATTATGGGTAAGGGGAGGAGCAAGGAGCTATAGCTGGAAAATGTGGCCGTGTCGGATCCTATGTGGATCTGAGGACCCACAGGTTGAACAGCAAATGAAGTAAACTAATTCAGATTTAAAGTTATGTACTCACCATAATTAGGCATCTTGTGTTTTGTCCATTTTCATTCTTCCTCAACCCATGGGTTTGAATCCAACTCGGCCACATACTCCATACTTTGGACCCAGCTCTTGAGCTCCTCCCTCTACCCATAAATGCACTACTCCATCCCCACCACCTCAGACTGAGTTTTTTGCCATAGAACCCTATAGCTAAACAGAGACAGGTATAACTGATACAGAAGGAAAGCACAAACCCAACTGTACGTCCCAAATCCAGTATTAAAGGTTTCTCCAGAAAAGATGAATGGGAGGAAAACTGAGGAAAAATGAAAATGGACAATACAAACGCCTAGTTATGCTGAGTATATAACTTTTAAATCTGATTATGTCCTTTTCGTTCGTCCTCAACCCGTAGGACAGAGTCCCCAGCTACGTGGATCTTGGGTGTCCCTTATGGAAGGATATTCTGGAGTACTGCCAAACCAAAGGTAGCTCTATTTCTAGAAACTATATCCAACTTGTAATGAGTAACAATATTATGAGCATTAGACCATGTGGCTGAAGCACATATATCAACAGATGTTTTCTGACCAAAAAGCAGATGAAGCAGCCATGGGTCTGGTTGAATAAGCTCTGGGAAGTTTGGGTAAGATCCAAGAAATACAATCTGTAATCTAGTGTGACTTTAGAGATTGGGCAGCTCAGCCTTTTTGGTGAAAAGGAAACAAAAAGTTGGTCTGGTTATCTAATCTGTTCCAGTCCTGTCAAGATAAAAACATAATGGTCTGTGTACATCAAGAAGATGAAGCACGTTTGTTGTCTTTCGGCTTTTCCCGGTTAGGGGTCATCACAGTGGAACTCCGGTCCGCTAATGACTGGCAGTAGATTTTTACATGCTGGCTTGCCGGGCCTAACGCACAACCTTCAACAAAGGAACGCCCATTCATGCATGTCGCCACACGACGCTCTAACTGAGAATCGAACGGGCAACGTCTAACTGTGAGGCGACAACTCTCCTTTATTTGAAAAAAATTGGAAAGAAAACTGGTACATGAATGGACTGATTAATGTTATTTTCAGAAGCCACTTTGGGTAAAAAAGAAGGATTTATCCATAAGGTAACCCTGTCTTTACGAAAAATGATTTATAAAGTATTTTTGAAGAAAGCACATGGAGTTCAGATATTTTCTTTGCAGAAGTAATAGCTAACAAAAAGATGGTTTTCCATGAAAGAAATTTTAAATCAGTTTTACCTGAAGGTTCAAAAGGTTTTTGAGTTAGACCTTGTAGCACAACTGTTGGATCCCAAGGAGGTGAAGATTCCTTTATTGGTGGTCTTACATGAAAAATACCCTTCAAAAAGGCTTTTATAAATTAGATGAAGCCAACAAATAATTTCAATCTCCTGTGTGAAAATTAGGTATTGCCGTCAACTGAAAAAAAGTGCTCCTTCTTTAAAAAGGGTTGCTAAAAATTGAAGCACCGCAGAAACTGGAGAGGAATAGTCAAGCTCATTATTCAAAGCCCAAAGGAAGAATATTTTCCACTTGCTCTTGTATACTTTTTTTTTTTTTAGTAAACTCTTTTTGAGAAGGCAAAATAATGGCATGTACAGGGGAAGACAGCCTGGGCTGTCTGTTACTGGAAGTGAGGAAACCATGTGGTTACTTTGAGTACCTGGATATTGGGATGTTGAATCCCTGATGGGTGAGAGAGGAGATCTGGAGCTGGCTCTAGTATCCATGGAGGATAACGAAGGTGAGACGACAGGAAGGGGATCCATACTTGCTGAGGCCAGAAAGGGGCAATGAGAATTACTGAGCTCTTCAGGCGACTTGCTTTCTGCAGAAATGTAGGAATCAAAGAGAGGGGGATAAGCATAAGGAAGACCCAAGGGCCAAACTTGGACTACAGCATCTCTCATAGACTCCCCCTGAGAGGGCATAAGAGCAAAGTACCTGCTACACTTTTTGTGGTGCGTCGCAAATAGGTCACAGCAAGGTCGGCCCCAACCATGGAAGATCATTTCCACCACAGATTGATTGAAAGACCACTTGTGAGGCATTATGATGGACCTGCTTAGTTTGTCCACTAATACACTGGTTTTCCCTGGAATGTGCATTGCAATTAGAAAGCAGTTTAATGAAATTGCCTATTCTCACATTCTCACAGCCTCTCTGCAGAGGGGATAAGATCCGAGTTCCTCCTTGTTTGTTGCTATACCAGGCTACAGACATGTTGCTGGTTTGAAATGCAATAATCCCTAGGGGGAGAGCATCTTGA
This sequence comes from Protopterus annectens, assembly GCF_019279795.1. Lineage (NCBI taxonomy): Eukaryota > Metazoa > Chordata > Ceratodontiformes > Protopteridae > Protopterus > Protopterus annectens. Next base: position 702,076,830 of record NC_056751.1, on the reverse strand, counting down.
AATGCTTGCAATGCAAGTAGGACTGCTCTCATCTCTAGTACACTGACATGCAGATTGGTCTCTTGGGGGACCACATACCATGGACCATTTTTCCCAAGAAATGCCCCCCACCCCAGTCGAGAAGTGCCCCACATGCCATGGACCATTTTTCCCAAGAAATGCCCCCACCCCAGTTGAGAAGCGCCCGTGGTCATTGTGGCTATTGGGGGTGGCAGAACAAAGGGTCAGACTAGATGAATATCATCTCATTGAATCCACAAGTGGATGTGTTGTTTGCAAATCACAGTAACACTGACTGGAAAAGATTGGTTGTTGAAGAATGGATCAGTTAACAACTACAGTCCATTGAAGAACACACAAAGAAACATGCCAAGGGAAGTAATACAATGGCTGCTGCTATGGAATCTAGTGTTTGAAGCACTTATCTTGCTGAAGGAGATGGATGGGAAAGATGATGATTAACCTAATTTCTGATAGTGACAATGCAATGAAGTGTGATGCTACCTGTGTTGTCATATCCTGAAGTGTTCCAACGAACTCTGAGCTCTGGACTGGTGTTAAGTTTGATCTGACAGTTTATTTTTATACCCAATGATTTGCAAATCTGGAGCAAATAGTCATTGGCATACAGGAGGGGATGTTTGGAGGGGGTGGTGAGGAGCCAGTTGTCTAAGTATGGAAACACTCGGAATCCTTTTAGTCTCAAATGAGCTGCTACTACTGCCATACATTTGGTAACCACCATGGGGGCTGTGGTGAGTCATGGCTCTGAACTGCTAATGACGGTCTCCCAGCTGAAAGCACAACTGCCTTCAGGAGCGCCTGTCTATTTTGAAATGACAGTACGTGTCCTGGGTCTACTTCAGTAGACCGAAATACCACTTACCCAAAATTCAGATAACAGAGACAAAAAGGCCAACAGTGTGATAACACCATCTCGCAACACCGACTGAACACTCCAGGTAAGTAAACCCTTGGCCATCCTGTCGAACATTGCTCCTTACCCTGCGGTACTGCAATCTCGGAGTTGGTATATTTATTTAGGGTGGGTGTGGGCAGCACAGCCACCCACATTGGTGGGCTTGCTTTTATTCGGTTTCATTTGTTTTTCAGGGTGGTCAAGCGTTTACTTACTTGTAGTACGTCAGTGTTTCGGGACATCTGTGTTCTTATGCTGTCAGCCTTTTCGTTTCAGTTATCTAGGTTTCAGGTAAGTGGTATTTCAGTCTACTGAAGTAGACCCCATGTCCTGAAGATCTAAGAGCACATCCAATTGCCCTTTTAAAGAAAGGGTAGGATGGACTGAAACATGACCATTCAAAACTTTGACTTCTTCATATACTGATTCAAGTTGCTTAGATCCAAAATTGGTCTTAGGTCCCCTGTTTTCTTGGGCAATAAAAAGAAGCATGAATAAGTTCTGAATCCTATTTGGTCTGGTGGGATCTTTTAAATGACTCTTTTCTAGTAGCTTTTGTTTTTTTTTTTTTGTTGTACTGCTGCTTTCCTCTGACTTGGGGGAGGGCATCAGAAAGCTTCTTTCTTTTGGGGGTAGGGAGTAGAAAATGGTATAAAATAATCTCTGGATATTTATTCTTAGCACCCATGAATCTTGTGTTATATTTGCCTAGGAATCTGGGTGCAAGAACAATCATCCCCAACTGTTTCCAGAGTTGGACAGTCGGGCAAACACTTCAGGAACACTGGCAGGGTCTGCCCAGAAAAGAATCCCAGCACCCCTGATACTGCAGGCTTCCCCTGCCTCTAGGGCGATGTCTTCCATTAGAATTTCCTTCTCTACCTCTGGAGGAATTATCACCAGATGGGTCTTGGAAAGGTCCCCAAGATTTTCAGAACTATATCTTCTTACCACCTCTCTAATTCCTGCAGACAATTTGTTGAGGGGTAGAAAATTTGATTCCCATAGCAGGCAGTCTTTCCATCCTGTTCGCTGCAGGTAAGTGTCTCTAACTGATGGCCCAAACAAGGAAGTGCCATCAAATGTGACATTCATAAAGGACGTCTTAAAAGGCTCTGCAAAGTTGCACAGCTGGATCAAGGCATGTCTCCTTATGGCAATGCTTGAACCAGCTGCTTGTGAGGTGCCTTCCACTGTGTGAGAGATCAGCCTCATCGAAGTGTTTGATATGAATAAGACAGTGGACAATTGCGAGGATGTTCTTTTGAAATCTTCTTCAGACATGGACAAAGAGAGTATTTGACAACTCTTAGGTCAAGTCTCTCTGAAGTCTAGTAAAGTATGCCAGGTAATTTAGTGACCGCAGGGTAAAGGTTCTCAAGGCAAAGACTCACTTTCCAAATCTGTCCAATGCTCCCTCTTTGGCGGATGGACAGCAGAGGTCTGTTCTGCTAGCTCTTCCTTGGTGGCTGCTGTCACCACCATAGCATCAACTGGGACTCCTTTGCTCCAGTGGGGTCCATCTTTCAGAGGCATTAAGAAGTTATTGGTTCTCTTTGGAATGGGTTCAATGGTATCTGGTTCCTTCCAAGCATGGCGGGAAACTAAGTCGATGAATTCATCCTCTGGTAGGTAACAGACAATATAGATGGGCCAGAGCCAAAAGCTTCCAAAAATACAGATTCTTCAGGAGAGGGATTTTCAGAACACCAGTAAGCTGTTTGTCTAAGGTTCTCTAAAATGTCTCCAAAGGAGTGGCCATCTGTGGGATCCTTCTCCTTCATCAAAACTGGTAAGCTCTGGGAGAGACTCCATCGGGGAGTCTATGTACCTCCTCTTGGATATTTTCTTCCAATGTACTTCCTCTGTGGGATGTTCAGGGGAGGTTTTGGAAAAGAGAGGAAGTTCCTCTACCGGAAATAATTGGACACTTTTTTGGAACTGGCTGTTCCTATGGAGTACATCGGATTGGCTCAGAGATGACAAAAAAGGGGTAGGATTTGAAAAATGAGAAGGCTTTTCTCTGGAGAGAGAAAAGGCCCTTTCCACAATCTCAAAAGCTGATGGACGCAGAGAAGCTTTGATCCACCCTCTTGAAGCCGAAACTCCTGATGAAAGTAGGTCTCAACCACTCATGGATCCATGCTTCGAGGATGAAACTGGATCCGAACTGTCCAATGCCAAGGCTCCAAGAAGGGTTGGATCTGACAAAATCAGAGCTGAACCCAGACCCTCAGATCCAGGATCCGAGGGTATAGCAGCAAAACTAGTCAGGAATACAGTCTGTGTCGAAGAAGCTACTACCTCGGATCCGATGCCATACCTCTTAGGGATTTCAGAACCAAGGACTCTGAAACCACTGGACAGATTGGAGGAAGAGATAAAATGGTCTTGGACATCACAGGCAGGCTCATTTATTCAACAGGGAGAGAGCTGTTAAGACCCTCATCTAGATCTGAACTCTGAAAATTTTTCACATCACCCTATCCACATCTGCTTCCAACAAACTTCTGGAGGATCTAGAGGAAGTAGTGGATGGTGGTCTGGAATGTTTCTTTGGAATCTGAAATAATGGAGAAGACAGAGTGGGTGATATAGGTTTTATGACAAATCTAGAAGCAAGACTTCTGTAACAAGTACAAGGCTTTGGATCTGAGGGCCTAGGATCTGAGGATGTAGTGGAAGGAGATACTGAGATAATGACAGGAGCCAAAGCCATCAGATCAGAGTCTTTGGGATCTGAAGGTTTCAGATTCGAGGATCAAGTCTTCGGATCTGACAATGTTGGATCCAAAGTTTTCCTTGCCTTAGTAGGTGGCTCTGATGAAGACCATGGGAACTTTGGTGGGGAGCATTTATTATCTTCCAACAAAGCCAACTTGCTTGATCTGATGGGGGTTTGAGCCCCAGAAGATGATGTAGCGGGTAGTACACTTTCAAAATCAGTTTCACCTATCTGCCAAGGCCCTTGGGTTGAAGTTAGAACATACTGAGCATATAGTGTACAAGTGCCAGGCTCCGAGGCAGAACATGCACTCCTTGTGGGTAGTCAAATTAGGGATTTTGTGTCCACAAGAAGTGTTTTTCTTAAATCCCATCAGTTTATCCGACATAGCTAATAAGAAGGAAGAGGAGAAAACAGTGAAATCCAAAAGGAGTTTTTTTTTTTTTTTTAATTTGTTTTTTTTTTTAAACAAAGTTTTTTTTTTCTTAGTTTTGCTATCAACAATGGTAGATTACAGAAATACCCTGTTTGCAAAGGGGGTAAGCAGAGGAAAAGAAAATACCAGCAGTGGTACAGAAGATTTTCTATTCAACAGAATAGAAGGAAAGAAAGCTTGTAACAGCCTTGTGAAAATAACTAAGAGGGAGAATAGCAAAAGCTTAAGATTAGGTTAAATTGACTCATGAAAATACCACTATTAAAACTCAAAAGGAGTCTGTTGGCGATAGTAGCAAATGAGATTTGAGGTGGGGGGTATGGACTAGTGCATTATGGGTAGAGGGAGAAGCTCGAGAGCTGGATCCAAAGTTTAGAGTATGATCCAGAGTCAGATCCAAGGATCAGATCGAAACCCATGGGTTGAGGAAGAATGAAAAGGACATCAGATCCTAGTGGTATACTCTGCTTCATTAAATTTGTACAAAGTTTTAAAATGGATAAATGAAAAAGATGACAGATTAATAGTAAGTGTGACAAATTCTGGGGTATGGTAAAAAAGAGGAAAAAGAGTGTATAAATGAAGAAAAAAGACTTATGTACTTAACTTAGCATCTGTGTTATTCTATGTCACTATTCATCACTTATGGGTTGTAGGATCTGACATTGGATCAGAGATGGCAACTTTTCAGACAGATCCTAGGCTCAAGCTCCTCCTACTCCCATAATCCCTTGGTACTCTCTAACCTCTCAGATTGAGTTTGTCCCAGAACTAGAAGACAGCAGAGTTGACCTGAGCCACCAGATAGGACATCTTCACTTCCTCCACATCCAACAGGATGAGGGAAGGAGGGAGGGATAGTGATGAATAGTGACATAGGATAACACAGATGCTAAGTTATGGTAAGTACATAACTCTATCTCATGCTAACCATGCCACTGTTCCTCACTTCTGGGTCAGAGTCTCAAGCTACTAAACAATCCTGGATGTTCTCATGGAACGACACGCCAAAGAACTGTGGAGCCAAAGGAAGCCCTGTTCCTGGAAACTAAGTTGAGTTTGTAATGAGTAATGGAGGTTTGACGAGTAGACGAGGTGGCTGCAGCACATATCTCATCTAAGGCATATCGGGCTAAATAAGCAGCTGATATAGCCACAGATGTATTGGAATGAGCTCTGACAGGTCTTGGTAAAGGCAATCCCTTAGAAGTATAAACCATAGAAATACACCGGGATATCCAAAGAGATACTTTAATTTTGGACACTGCCCAACCCAGTCTGTAACAGAGAAGGCCGCAAACAGTTTGTCAGATTTGCGAAAGCTCTTCGTCTTGTCTAAATAGAATCATAATTGTCTATGTACGATAATCATGTGCAGCATATCCTCTCATTTATTGGAATGGTTGAGAAAGAAAACTGGAAACTGAATGTTTTGATTCAAATTTGCTTCAGTGGCTACCTTAGGCATGAGAGAGGGATTAGTCCTGAGAGCCACTCTGTCTCTATGAAAAATCGTGTATGGAGGCTTGATGGAGAGAGCCTGCAATTCAGAAACCCGTCTTACTGATGGTATAGCCACCAAAAAGGTAGTCTTCCAAGACAAAAACTTAATATTGCAAGTTGCAGCAAGCTCGAAAGGACTCTGTGTAGAGAGACTGCAGCACAAAGGAAAGGTCCCAAGGAGAAGAGAGATCTTTGACAGGAGGCCATAGCAGGAAGACACCTTTCAAAAAGAACATACAAAGGCGAGAAGAAAAAGTAGGTTCTTCGCAAACATGAAAATAAGAAATGGCCGGTATATGCAGCTTAATAGTGGAGAAACTGACTCCTGAAAGAGAGAGAAGAATAATATGATGTCTGGAATAGGAGCCGAAAAGGGATCCAGATTCGGCTGATTGGCCCAGATAGATGGGGGCTATTTTATTCCCTTTTCCCAACTCCCCCAAGTCAGGAAACTTCGTCCCAATACGCCACCCTATCAGAGAGAGTTATCTCAGCAAGAGATGCCCAAGCTTCTTCAGAAGGGAGCCATCCAAGAGGTCCTGCAAGGACAATGAGGATCCGGAACTTACTGATGCTTCTTTTTGATGCCAAAGAAGATGGGGATCTACATGCAACTTAAAGCGAGTTAAACCTCTCTGTCAAGAAGTCGAAGTTCTGGATAGTTACTCAGAAAGTACAGTTGTGTACACTTACCATAAATGTAGATGTTGAGTGTATTCACTGTTGCAGTCATCACATTTGGGTTATCCCTGCCAGGGTAGCCCTCGGCCGGCCCAAATACCAGAGACTTAGTATCTCTGCATTGGTTGCTGTCGCTTGAAGACTGACGTCAGGTCATCAGTAGTATAAAATAAGGCAGCCGACACCATTACATCAGTTTTTCTAGCCCTAACCTGTCAGGAGTCCCCAAGCAGGAGGCCAGCGTCAGGCGGAAGAAACCCCACCAGTGGAAAATAAATACCAAAAAGTCCCTTGTAAGTTAAGGAGAATCACAAGTTAGAATGGTAATAAGAGGAGAAAGAGAAGAAAGGGGGATGAAAGGAGGGAAACCAGGACTGCAACAGTTAATACACTCAAACATCTACATTTATGGTAAAGTGTACACAACTGTAATATGTTCTTCATGTTTCACTGTTGCAATCACATTTGGGTTGATTCCCAAACTGAGGAAAAGGGTTGATGCACTCAATGCAGCTAGGGGCTTGGCTAGGATGGCCTGCAAGACATCAGAGGCAAACCCTGCCCTCTATCCATTTTGAAATGGTTTGTCTGGATATGGCTTTGCCTTCTGCCCTGGTAGCAAAGCTAACCAGCAGTTGATCAGACTTTCTGAAGGATTTAGTCCTGTCTAGATAGAATCTGAGTTGTCTGTGCACATCTAGAGAGTGAATAATCCTTTCCCCCCTTGTTCTGGGGATTGGGAAAAAAAAGTGGGCAAATGAATAGATTAGTTGAGAGCCACACTGGAAACCACTTTGGGCATGAAGGATGGGTTTGTTCTGAGGGATAACCCTGTCTGCATGGAAGATGATGAAGGGTTCCACAGCCATGAGTGCTTGCAGCTCTGAGAGCCTTCTCGCTGAAGTGATGGCCAGAAGGAATGCTGTTTTCCAGGAGAGAAATTTTAGCTCTGCGGAAGAAGCTGGTTCGAAAGGGAGCAGGGTGAGCTTTTCCAAAACAAAGTTAAGATCCCAAGCTGGTGTTGGTGCCCTTCTGGGTTGCCTCAAGTTGCTAGCCCCTCTGAGGAACTGTTTGATCAAAGGGTGTGAGAAAAGGGGCTGCTCAGTGGGAAAATGAGCTGAAATAGCAGCGGCATGAATTTTTATAGAGGAGAAAGAGAGGCCACTGTGTAGTAGGTCAGCTAGATAATCCAGGATGAGAGGGAGGGACGGCTGTGCCGTGTTGGCTCCCTTAGCCTGGATCCAGATGCAGAACCTTTTCCATTTGTCAGCATAAGACTTTCTGGTGCTAGAACGTCTGGCATGATGGATAACATCCAGAACCGGTTTACTGAGGTTGGCAAATTGGTTCGAGGTTAAGGAATAAGCCAAGCTGACAAACTGACGGTCTGCAATTGGGGATGCATGAATTCCCCTTCCCTCTGGGTCAGGAGGTTTGGAATCTCAGGAAGATGCGATGGGGGTAGTGGGGACAGGCTGCGCAGCAAGGGGTACCAGTGTTGCCAGGCCCAGTCTGAAGCTCTAAGCACAGTCCTTGGTTTTTCCTCCCTTATTCTGAGCAGCATCCTGGGGATGAGAAGGAGGGGAGGAAAGTCATACACCAATAGATTGACCCAGGGGAAAGACATGGCATCCACTTCCAAAGGCATGCAGTGATGCTCCCTGGTGCAGAATTTGCTGAGCTGATGGTTGGTGTGGGAGGCAAAGAGGTCTACCCTTCTCCCCATTTCTGAGTTATTAGGGTGAAGACACTTCTGTTGAGTTGCCACTCATGTGGGTCCAGAAGATTTCTGTTTAATTGGTCTGCCAGAGAGTTGAGGGAGCCTGGTAAGAACTGTGCTAACAGGTGAGGTTACATGACAGAGGCTGTGTGCCAAAGGGTCATGGCCAGCCTGCATAGAGGGTAGGAGTGAGTCCCTCCTTGCTTGGTGATGTACCACATCACAGTGTGTTTATCTGTTTTGATCAGGAGAGCCCCTGGAGAGAGAAGGTGCTTGAAAGCTATCAAGGCATGCTTCACAGCCATCATCTCTTTTTGTCTGATGTGCAGAGGAATTTGCTGTGGGCTCCATTGGCCCTGTATGCACTTTCCGTCCAGGTGTGCACCCCAAGCATAGTCTAATGCATCTGTAGTGAGGGTCTGAGCGGGGGTGGGGGGGTGGCATTCCCTTGTTGTGGAAGCATGCTGTTCCCCACCAAAGAAAATCTTTTCTGAGGCAAGGAATTAGAGGTAGAAGAGTTTCCAGGTCTTGAGAGTGCTGGCACCAAAGGCAATTTAGGTACCACTGAAGTTTCCTCATATGCAGTCTGGCATATGGAATGAGTAGCATGCAAGATGCCATGAACCCCAGAGCTTGCAGGATCTTCCTTGCAGTTAGCTGGGGCCTGGCGGCTAGTTAAGAGAAATAGCTTGTCAGGACAATTTGTTTCTCTGGTGTACGGAATGCCATCTGGGATGCTGTGTCCAGACTTGGTCCCAGGAAGATTATCCTTTGGGTGGGCACCTGTTTGGATTTATTTTCATTGATTGTGTACCCTAGGGAGGTTAGAAGGGTCTTTACACAGGCCAGGTGCTTGAACAGCTTTTCCTGGCTGTCTGCCAGAATAAGGCAGTCATTTATGTATGGGTAAATCTGAACATTTGTCTGCAGAAGGCAATGACATTTTGTGAAAACTGTAGGAGCAGTAGATAATCCAAAGGGAAGCACAGAGAACTGAAAGTGTTGAGATCCTGATCTGAAGCGGAGATATTTCCTGCATAATTCCCTGATAGGAATGTGGAAGTAGGCCTCTTTTAGATCTAGGGTGGTTAGCCAAGTGTCCTTGGAGAGCATAGGTAGCAGCTGCTGGAGGGTGAGCATTTTGAATTTTGGGATCACCAGGTAGGTGTTTAGAATGGATAGATCGAGGATAGGGTGCCAAGTGCCCTCTTTTCTGGGCACCAGAAATAGTTTGGAGTAGAAACCTTGGCCTATCTGTTCTGCAGGAACGTGCTCTATTGCCCTCATAGAAAGCAGAGAAAGAATTTGCTTTTGAGCCTCTGCCCACTGATTTGGTGGTAGATCTGGGAACACTTTTAGGGTTGGAAGGGCATGGAAGGAAAATCTGTATCCCTGAGACACGAATTTCAGAACCCATTGGTCCTTGGTAATGGTAGTCCAGGTGCTTGAGTGGAAGGAGAGTTTTCCTCCTAGGGGTAAGTAAAGGTGGGCAGAGGGAGGGAGTGGAGGCGGTGAGTCACTGGGGGTTTTTACCATAAGGGGGTAGCTTAGAACTCCCTGGTTTTGAAGTAGAGGCAGTCCACTGCTTAGATCTCTGCATTCCCTGGGTCATTGGATACCTGGGGGGGGGTTTGCTTCCACGAGGCCTCTGCTGGTCCTGTTTTCTGGGAGCAGGAAAGGACCAGTGTTTAGAAGGGCAATGCCTACTGAACCTAGGGAGCTGGACCGGCAAGAAATCCTTAACAGTTTGCATAGATTTTGCTTTTTCTTCCATCTTTAAGACCTCTTCTGCCTTAGTGCCAAATAAGGTATCTTTGTGCAAGGGGGCATCCAACCGTTTAGATTTGACATGGTCTGGCAGAGGCTGTTCTTTAAGCCATGCATGCCTTCTAATTACAGATCTAGTGACTGCTGCCCTGCAAGAAGCTTCTACGATGTCAAAACCACAGTGCAAGGTGTGTTCAGTTACTTGAATTGCAGAATGCATTAACTCTTGTAAATCTTTAGATTCTGCCTAAGCAGGAAAGGAAGGCATTTTTTGTTTTAGGAATTCCAGGGTATGTTGCTGATATTTCAGCATATGTAATTAACAATTTAGTGCCCTGATAGCAAGAGTAGCAGAGGTGTATACTTTTTTACCCCATCTGTCCAATGCTCAGGAATCCCTGTCTGAGAGGGAGGGATTCTTAGCCGAGGTTGCTTTAATCCATTTTGGCCCTTGAGAAAAGTCCTCAGGGTCAGCTGTAGAATTTCTAAAAAAGATACTTGTGCGAGTCAGGGACTCTGTAGTATCTTGTCTAGTTTTCTGGGAGCAGGAGGAAGGGTGTCAGGAGTCAAGCTGGATTAGAGAAAAACATCCTCCACAACATCCAAGACTGGGGGGCTGGCTAATGGTCTATGTTGTGCAAGATCTAGGAATTCCCAGAGTCTCTTTTTAGACTGAGGGTAGTCCTGACTCTCCCATTGGTTATGCTCCCTTAAGGTAATCAGGGTTTCCCCAAAGGAAGAATCCTCTGAGGGAAGAGGCTGAAGGAATGGAATCCTCTGCATTAGAATCCTCATAAGTGGAGAGGGGCTGCATGTCTTCATATTCAGATGCATCGGATTCATCTGACTCTTGTTCAGACAAAATTACAGGGGACAGATCTCGCTTCCTTTTGGAGGGGGTAACTTGGCTTCCCCTGATTAGCATGATAAGATCTTCCGCCATTTTAAGCATTTGAGACTGAGGCAAGGTAGCAGGCACCTGAGAGTGGGTCATCTGTTTCTTGGGTGTGGTTCGTACCCTGGGCCTAAGAAACTCCGCAGTTTTAGAAAGAACGGTAGTCACAAAAGAAAACGTCGGTTTGGGTCAAGATTTGGTACTGCAAAGGAGTTCCTTGGAAGCCAGTGCCTGCTCAGCAGCTATGGACCCATCCAAGGCCGAGACGACCGCAGGATCCATAGTTGAATAAGAGTTTTGAGGCATACCAGACTCCGAAAGGTCTCGGTAGAGGCCTGCGAATCAACAGAATTGGGCATCAGGAGCTGCAAAAGCCTCTCACTGAGTACCGGAGAACTAACGACCAGCTTAACGGAAGCGCCGTCAGAAGGTTTGGACCTGTGCGGTCTGTCTCTGTCTTCATCTTTATGTTTTTTCAGAAGATCTGCTGTCGGATGGCTTACCAAAGTCATATCTGAGTTCGAGGACTGTAAGCGAAAATATCTGCCTACAATAAGGGCCCAATGATGGATAGTTCTGGCATTGAACAAAACACAGAAGCGACAACAATGGATGTCATCGTCTGGGCCTAAACAAGTGACACAGTAACAGTGGAAGTCTCGGTGTGGTGTTTCTTTTCCACAGGTGAGATAATTAACTTTTTCTGACATTGGTTAGTCCAAGAAAAATGGACCCTCCAATGGGTACTTAGCTTTAGAAGACTTCGGCTTCAATTCGGTAGACGAAACTCCGGTACCGGCCAACCGGCACTCGTGCGAACTGCTTCTGCTATGGGCTCCATGGCAAGAAAGACTGATGTAATGCTGTCGGCTGCCTTATTTTATATTACTGACGACCTGACGTCAGTCTTCAAGCAACAGCAACCGATGCAGAAATACTAAGTCTCTGGTATTCGGGCCGGCTGAGTGCTACCCTGGCAGGGATAACCCAAATGTGATGACTGCAATAGTGAAACACGAAGAACATCTTTGACTTCCTGATGGAGAGGTTTAACTTGCTTAAGTTGGACGTATGGCTCTCTCCTGGAAATAATGCTTAGCACCTACTGATCTCTTGTGATATCTGCCCAGGCCACACGGTGCAGAGAAATATGACCCCCAACTGCCTCCAGGGCAGGACAGTCTGGCAATGCATCAGGAGTGCTGGAATGGCTTCTCAGAGAAGGGTTCCCTGGAGCCCAGATTTTGCAGACCCCCCCCCCCCGTCTCTAGGGCGGCATCTACCACTGAACCCTCTCACTGGACCTCTAGAAGAGGGCTAATTCTGGGCCTCCTGAAAGAAGATTGACTTCTGGAACCATAATTTCTTACTCCTTTGTTGCGTCATAGAAAAGGATTGTGGAGGGGGTAGAAAATTTGATTTCCACAGATAAGGTCTTCATCTCTTGCTCACTGTGGGTCAGTACGTTTTTGATGGACCAAAGAGGGCGTTGGTGAAGGACACTTTAAAAGACTCCACAAACCGGCAAGCGAAACATGGAATAGCAAAGCCTATGATGGCCGCTTGACAGGTGCCTTCCACAACACTGTAAATCAACCTCCTCAAGGAACTAGTGAGGTACACAAGAATGGATAGCTCTGGGACACTTTGTTCAAGTCTCCGGCAGGCATCAACACAGAAAGTAAATAGAGGTCCTTAACCAAATCCCGTTGGAAGCAGGTGAAGTGTGCCAAGTAATTAAGTGCCTGCAGACCAAATGTAGACAAGGTGCAAACCCATTTTCCATGTCTGTTGATCACCCGGGATTCTTAATTGGGAGGATGGACAGGCATACTCTGCTCCGCCAATTCCTTTTTAATGGCAGCAGCTACCACTAAAGCATCGACTGGCACCCCTTTTGACCAAAACTGTCTATCTGTGGGTGGACTTAAGAATATGTCCACTTGTTTGGGCACTGGCTCCACAGTATCAGACTCCTTCATGCCCTGCTGATACGTTCTATCAGTTCGTCAGCAGGTGAGGATCCAGGTGGTAGATGATCCCGTCCAAAACGCTTTCAGGAAGATGGACTCCTCAGAAGACATGGGGAGGGGGGGTGGGAGGGCTATCCTCCCTTCAATTTGAAGATCTCTAGGATGTCTCTAATGGAGACATCTTGGGGTGAGATCCGGGGTCCCATCCCCTTCATCAAGTTCAGTATCTTTGGTGAGAGACTCCATTGGAGAGTCTAGGGGCCTCCTCTTACACGTCCTCTTCCAGGGCACATCCTCTAAGGGGGAATAAGGGGAGGACTCGGAAGAGTGGGGAACCCCAAGTGGGGTAACTCCCCACTGAAGGATGGTTTGGGAGAGATAATCAGGACCAGGATGAGAAGGCTTAGCTTTCAGAAATGAGGGGGGTGAAAAGAGCCCTGGAGAGCAGGGGAGGCAGCTCTAGCAGTAGAGAAGGACCTCCCTCTACTACCCGGAAGGCCTGGACGATGCCTCCTCCCCATTCCCGGTATGCTAGGCCACCTGAGAAAAAGGAGCATAGCATGTCACCACCTCAAGACCCCCAGAAAATACCAGCCCCGAACTGTCGACAGCCAAAGCACAGAGGGGCAGAGACCAGCCTGAAAAAACTGGACCTCTTCCAAGGAGTCTGGAGCAGCTGCTCAGGTCCAGGACCCAGTCTGCTCAGAGAGACGAAGAGCAGAGCCAGTCAGGGACTTGGAAGGGGTCCCTGTTGCTTCCTCACTATGCCCCAGGTCCCGGAAGTCTGAAACCAACTGGGTCGGACAATAAGATTGAAATGTAGGGGCAGGGGAAGGACCCCTGGCTGGATAGACAGGAGACACAAGAAGCCCCAACTCAATTTAAGCCTTGAGGAAAGGCATCACCCTGTCCATGTCAAATGGGAGCAAGCTCCTAAAAGACCTAGAAGAGGCTGAAGACCCAGCTGGGGACACATGCCTAGAACCTGAGGACCAACTATACCTCTCAAGAATGGTTTCTGTGCCGGGGAACTGTAAAATGCGGCTCCGGGCCAGCACCCAATGGACAGTCCCCAGTCAAGATGGAGGGATCCGACAGGTCCCAGATCTGTCCACTTCATATCCAAGGAAAACTGAGGATCTGAGTATTTAGATCTCGAACAACTCAGATCAGAGGAGATCGGATCCATGGCAGGTCTCGTCTTGGCCGGATTCAAAGGCCTTGATCCAGAGGCCTTGGATCTTGGAGTAGACTCATGGGATCTCAGATCCAACTTCCTTGGATCAGACAGCACTGAGGCTGGAAATGGATCAGAGAAGTTAGGATCCCACATCCTATGCTTCTTGGAGGAAGCGGACCTCAAGATGGAGGGTGCCTTTCTCTTGTGGTCAGAGGGACCCAGCATGGTCGGAGACTGGTGGACCAGTGGACCCCCCCCGAGCCATGCCTTTCAATAGTAACTTATTGCGGCGCTTGGCCAAAGCTCTGAAGTTGAATGCAGCACAAATGCCGCATTCAACCTACGGGTGGTCTGTGCCTAAACAATAGAGGCACTCCTCGTGTGAGTTGGAAATGGGTATCTTCGACCACATGAGGAGCACCTCTTAAATCCTGCTGGTTTGTCAGACATGATGAGCAGGTTGAAGAGCAGACCAAGTGCCAAAGCCAAAACACAAACCAGAACCGTTAACCAGGGGCCAAACCACAATGAAAAACTAGCAAGAAGACAACAAACACTAGTAGATAATTCAAAAGTAGGAACAAAGAATAAGTCTAAGTTCTAACAGAGATTTTTCCAAGCGGAGCAAAATGGCACCAAAAGGGCTGACAGAAAGAGAATAGCTAGAAAGAGAGGGGAGGCTAAGAAAGTACAAAAACTATAACTTAGAACTCTAAGGAGAGAAATAAGTAATTTTAAGAGCTATAAGGACAAAAAAAGGAATTCTGAAAATAAGTACTTACCCCACTGAAGGACTTGAGCCAGAGGAACCGTGTCTGTAGCAGTGAAGCAGCAAATGAGATTAGAGGGCAGCAAGCGATTATGGGAGTGGGAGGAGCTCGAGCCTAGGATCTGTCTGAAAAGTTGCCTGCTCGGATTCGATGTCAGATACCACGACCCAGAAGTGAGGAATAGTGACATGGAGAACACCTGATTAAAATGTTATCAAGAAAAAATATTTATGTGGAAAACAAAATTTATGGTACAGAAAAAGACAGAAAAGTAGGAGTATAAAAATGTAATAATAAAACATTACTATGTAAAACCATGGGAAAATCTAATAGATGAATTAAAGATTTAAAAATAAGAATCAAACACTGTAATCAGAAAGAAGAACGTAAAGATTTTTTGTGGAGACTGGCAACAGATAAATTGCCAGTAAAAGGAAATACACCATATAAAAAGTAAAGTGATAGAATATGTTTACATTGCCAAGAAGAAATGGAACATGTGTTTTTGAAATACAAAAGAGTAAAAAACTTATGGGGAAATCTATGTAAGGAAGATTTTTTGAAGAAATACAAAAAATTGATAAAATAAACATGGATATGGTTAATATGGATATTATAAGAACAAAAGTAAAAATCCATGTAAAAAGAATACATAAAACGTTATTTTATGTTATATGGAATAAAAATAAATGAAATTATGTTTAATGGTAAATGGATTTTAGCAACAATACTAAGTAAAATTGGATGGTGGTTATGGAAAAAGGAGTGAGGGTCTAATAAGGATGAAGATTTAGTACGAGTGTAAAGGAAATTATGAATATGTGTAAACAGATTTGTATATTTATATATGTGTACACAAATATTTGTACATATGCAAATATGTAAATAAAAGTTATTTTTGTATATAAAGGACCCCTACACTTTTCAATAAGTTCCACTGATTCTTTTAAATTCATCTCAGCTACCACCAACTCAGGCAGTTGGGATCTTAAACACCTCATTTGAGGGTGGACACACTCAGGAGTGTAACCCCCAATCCCAAATGCTGCACTACAATGCCAGCAATCCAATCAACTGGAGTGACAATGGAGTCCCACAGCCTTCTGTCCCTCTAGCACTAAAGGCAAGTGCTCGTCCTGTAATGCCACTGACACTGTATGCCTTCGGATGCTTTATTCAAGAATTGTGGACACAGCAAAAAATAATGGGGAGATAACTTTAAATATTATTGTTAATTCACTGAAAATTTAATACATCAGCTTTTTTATCAACTTGCAGTTTCTAAACTATAAAAAGTATGACACTATAATGTCTTGCATTAGTGACTTGCTAGAAAATCAACACGTTTATAGGGTTCAAGGGAAAAATGAGAAAAGTCAGGGACCATCTGCAAAAGGAAAGAAAACCACAATGTCGTGTTACTTTTTCTCTTTCAGAGGATAAAACAATTTTATGTGTGTGTGTGTGTGTGTACGTGTGAGCAGAATACTTACAAAGTCCATATTAAGCAAGATAAGTACTTTTATAGCTACACATTGAGAAATGCAATATAGCTACACATTGAGAAATGCAATCTCACAGGATGAAAAATACTACAACACTTAAAATGTGCACACTCGCATACCCACACATATGCAATCATGGACACTCTTGTAAGGACGGACACACGCACGCACACACACACACACACACACACACACACACACACACACACACACACACACACTGAAATCAGGATTTGCCACTCTCCTGGAAAAAAAGAAAAGAAAAAACACTGCACGTGCCTCCCAATGACCCTGGCACAAATGAGCATTTTTTGAACAATAGGAAACATGAAACTCTAATGATTAGCATTAACTGACTGAGCATAATCCTCAGCGACTAACCATAGAAAATCTAAACTTTTAGATGGACAAAGGAAAAAATTAAAAAGCTCCAGCACTATTACTTGACAGGTACTTCTTCATTAAGAGCTTTTTTTTTGCTTTCTTTGCATTCAGTCATGCTGCCAGCATTACATCCGCATACAGACAGCCAATAAGATGCTGGAGTGGCCAACGTTGCAAGTGTCCTTTTTTCCTGTTCTTGTTCCAGATCACAACACACAACTACTGCAGAAGAAACAAGCTTGTTTAATTAAAATCAAGCCTGGTTTTGTAGTTTCTGTTATTTTCGTTCAATATTTTTTTTAACACTTGAGTCAACAAAGGCACAGACCATGAGACTGTGGAAAGTGTCCCCCCACCCCAGTTCCGGCACACTTGTGCAACAAAAGCTCAAAAACTATCTGCCTAACATCTAAACTGAGTAAAACCACAGATATGACACGTGAAAGTATACAGCATTCTGCTTCTCGGATATTAAGGTGTCAAGATGTCAGAAAGAAATGACAAACTCACAGGATGTAAAGAAAGTGATCTCTGCAATTACTTCCTCCTTCAAGATGTGTTGTTAATCAAAAAGGCAATGTACTGTGGTAAGACAAGGCAAAGATTGAACTTCAGCTGTACAGAAGAACAAACAAAGAAAAGTCCATCCCCTTTCGGTCTTGAATATATAAATACATACACACATAGTGGATATAAAAAGTGTACACACCCCTGTTAAAATGCCAGGTTTTTGTGATATAAAATAATGAGACCACAATAAATCATTTCAAAACTCTTCCCACCTTTAATGTGACCTATAACCTGTACGATTCAATTGAAAAATCTGTTAGGGAAAAAAATATAAAAAATAAAAAACTTACAATAAGCTGGTTGCATAAGTATGCACACCCTTAAACTAATACTTTGTTGAAGCACCTTTTGATTTAATTACAGCATTCAATCTTCTTGGGTAGGAATCTATCAGCATGGAACATCTTGACTTGGCAATATTTGCCCACTCTTCCTTGCAAAAGTGATCCAAATCTGTCAGATTGCAAGGGCATCTCTTGTGCACAGCCCTCTTCAGGTCACCCCACAGATTTTTTATTGGATTATGGTCTGTGCTCTGGCCGAGCCATTCCAAAACTTTAATTTTCTTCTGGTGATGCCATTCTTTTGTTGATTTGGATGTATGCTTGGGGTCATTGTTGTGTTAAAAGGTGAAATTCATCTTCAGCTTTCTAGCAGATGCCTGAAGGTTTTGGGCCAAAAGTGACTGGTATTTGAAACTGTTCATAATTCCCTCCACCTTGACTAAAGCCCCAGTTCCAGCTGAAGAAAAGCAACCCCAAAGCATGATACTGCCACCACCATGCGTCACCGTGGGGATGGTATCATGTGGGTTTAAGTTGGAGGTGCCACTTCTGAAAGCAAAAAAAAAAATCTCCATTGGTGTACCACAGGGCTCAGTTTTGGGTCCTCCCATATTTGGCATATATTTCTCAGACCTTCAGGCCAGCACTTTTGGCCTATGGTTAACTAAGCTTTCAGACAACTGTAGAATTGAGTGTTGCTATTCAATCTTCGACCGACTTGTTTGCTTCAACATGGGTTAGACCATGTCATTAACTGGTGAAAGGAAAATGGTCTAAAATTAAACGTAAAACATGTAGCATCGTTAATTTTGGTAAATAATACAGTTTCACTTAATCATATAGGAGATGCACCCCTCCAATCAGACACTGTTGTAAGGGAGCTAGGCACACACTGTTCATAATTCCTTGTCATCTGACCATCATGTCTTCACAGCAGTTCAAACATTTTTTTTTTAATCTGGTCTAGTTAATTTCCAAAGTCATTTCCACGACATACAAGGTAGTCTTAATCCCCCTTTACTCTTATCTTATCAAAACTATTACTTAATATAGTGCAACTTTTGGCATGTATTTGACTAAACATATCACACAACTTGAAAGATCTTATAGATTCATAACTATAAAGATCAGTGGACTCGGAAATCTTAGTTATCAGTAGAGACTGCCACAGTCCTTTATGTGTTCTCAGGCTCTTACAGACTCCACCATGGGGATGTATATAACCTTTAGAGTGATGAAATATCCAACCCTATTTGGCCTTCCTTTCTTTTGCAGAACTAATGGTACCTCAAATACTCAGTTAAAGGAACCAAACCTTCGGCAGCAGATAAGGCACACTAGCATGACAGATTGCTACCCCAATGTACTCCTCATCTCCGGAAACTTCCACTACATGTTGAGCTGAGTAGTATCCTTCCACCTTCAAGGTGAACCTAGAAAGCTGGATGGGTAGCCTCAAATTCTCAGCCATTCTATCTTGTCCTGCTCTCTGTGGGGCTAGAGAGAACTTCTGAACACGTGTTTTGGGGTAAGCTTAAAATAGTTTGCAGACTGACTGCAAAGTACTTATCTATGAACAAATCCTACTATGAAACACCAGTCCTGTTTGTTTGTATTAAAATTAACAGTCTCTTCCTTTCAGTTTCCCTTGTTCTGCAGAAAATCCCAGGTTTTCTCTGTGAGCTCTGTCTGATTCCATTTTTTTTTGGAAAGCTTTTATTGAGAAACATCAAGCTCAGCCAGCCTTTTCTTCCTTTTTTGCAATTTAAACAGCTCATTTGAGTAACTAGTTAAAAGTTTCTTCTATTTTCCCAGCTTTTTATTATTTGACTGCATATATTCTTTCAGTATATCACTTAAATTTAAATACCTCTGAATGCATTTGATTTTGTCCTCAAAATTATTGTAAGTCATCTCCTGTAATGAAGCTGAAACCTGAACTGCTTTTTGCTGAACAGCTGTAAGATTTGTTTTAGTTAGAAATGTATCTTCTTTTCATAGATTTGGATATTAGTACCAGGCTAACTGCCCTTGTGGGTTATTTTAAGCCTGGCCAATTACCTCATGTGAAAACCACACCTTGTACCTTGTGTTTGTAAAGGTAAACACCTTAACCATCATTGCTAACCTCTCAACCCACTGTCAACCTCCCATCCCATAAACATATAGTACAATAACTAGGTTCATAGATTTGTACTAGACTAACTGGCCTTGTAGGCCATTTTTTTTAAGCCTAGACAATTGCCCCACATAAGAATCAAACCCACCACCTTGTGTCTGTAAGTTAAACACTAATCATTATGCCAATCTCCCTTAGAAACACTGGGCTTGTTCGGGATTTGAACTCGGTACCTCTCGCACCAGAAGCAAGAATCATACCCCTAGACCAACAAGCCATTTTCTGTTATTTTCTCCAAAGTTCAAAGTTTTTCTTTGCTGGCATTCAGGTAATGTAATTACAAGCCAGTAACTGAATTTTATCCAGTTTGTTAGTGTAGTAGCTCCCCCAGCCCCCACAATTGCAGATTTCACACTGGGAGAGTTCTAATCCACCTGTTGATCAGTGTACAGTCATCTTCAAAGTCTCCAGTCATCATTTTTGATTTTGAAAAGGACTTTGGAAATCAGAAGAAAGACATAATGGAATTTCTCTGTCCATGAGATTCACATGGCATCCATTTTCCAAGCCCCTCTACCGGGGAACTCAGGAGGTAAATAGTCTGAGCTGCTTGTTCAAATTGCAGGAAAATAGAACTATTTGGGGAGGTCCCGAATGATTGACAACCTGATGGAAGACCTCTCTGTTCAGCATTCATTCTTGAATGTCTGCCTCAGATATGCTCAAGTAACCTGCCACTGTATTAATCTCCGAAAGTATATACATTGCCTGAAGAAAGAGGTCATACTGAACAGCTACATCTCAGGCGATCACAGCAAGTCACAACTATAGAGAATGCTCCAACTGTCAGTAATTTGCACCTACAACTTTAAGGAGTCACTTATCTTCTCTCAAAATACACTTGGAAAACCCGAGACTCAAGCAGCTTGCAATGGGGTAGATTGGTCTTTAAATTTTCCCAGTCAGATGGCCCTCAATAAAGCTGGACATCTCTACTGTGGAGCTTGAGACCCCCAACCCCCCAGTCTACTCCCCTGATCCCAATGTCATGACCCTGTTGAAGGCCAATAAAATGCAGTATCTCAGTACATCCTGCTTCACCAATAGGACAACTTGTCCAGCTGCACAGAGGGAACTACAACTTATTGTCTCTGACAAAACATATGTTACTCCTCAAATTTTCATCCAAGTTGTTCCAGGTACCCCTACTAAGATAGACCAGGGGTTGGACTCTTCCAGATACATCTAGTCTGAAGCTCCCAAGAAGACCAAACATTCTTCTTCTACTGCTCCTCCTATTCCTAGGGATCCTTAGGAGGAGTGGTAAGATTTTTCTAGAAACATGTTATTTAATTGATGGCCCTTTCAGCGAATGCTGAGTGATCAAAAAAATTTGGGTAAAACAACCTTCTCACAGAGTGGAATTTTGTTTTTTGTCCATTGGTGTGTGACCACAGAGCAGTTTTATCCAAGTTTGTGGGGTGTGGGGGGTTTCCCTATATGGAGGGTGCAGGGGAACATGCTCCACTGCAAAGAACGTACCAAAGAGATTTGCAGAAAATTGTTTTAGTCCCATTTTTTTTTTTCAATTGATCTGCACTCGATGAAAGAGACAGAGCAATATGAATCCATTTTTCCTGGGACTTTTTAAGGCAATCATGTCACGAAAACCTTGTCAATTTTTTTCTCCTTCTTCCTCCACCTTAAGAGATTCCTCTTCTGAAGAGGAAGACAAATACTCTAAAGTACATTCTCTAGCTTATTCCTCTCAGACTCATTCACCAGATGAGTATGAATCAGAGGTTGAACATACTGTTTCCAGTCTTCCTTTAAGAGGAGCTTTCCTTCAGTGACACTGTTTTGAAGATGATATAGCACATTTACTTAGAAAGCACACAAAAGTTTGATGTACAGAAAAGCTGTACTATATCTCCCGTTTTAGAAGCCTTATGGGAAACCTTTGTCACAGCTTCCTTATATCCCAAAATCTCAACCTCCAGCACCTAAGAAACCTGACAAGTTTTACAAGGTTCCAGACAATCAAATTACTTTACCAAAATCCTTCTTTATACTCAGCTGTTATTTCTATAGTATCTGACAAACCCATCAAGTTGTTTCAAGACAACATAATGGACTACATGAAAAGAGACATAGAGGAGCTCTTTGAGCACGTAGCCCAGGCCGGTATGATCCTGACCTTGAGTAGCATCTTACCCTCACCAAGAATGATGCCACAATATGAAGACAAGATGATCAATTTCAACAATTGGCTTAAGTATTGGTGTCATTCAAAGGGGATCCAATGCCTGTCTGCCTGGGATGACATGCTCGACAAGCCACGATGCTTCGCTAGGGACAGCTTGCACCTGTCACCCCTAGGCTTTTGGATATTGGCAAAGGCTCTTGCCACCCCCATAGTGCCTTTTTTAGGTAAGGCTCAAAAGACAAACCCACCTCCATAGGTATCACAAGGGATAAGAAACTAAGAGTAATGCTACTCAATGCCAGAAGTCTAAACCTCAAGATGCACGCACTCGAAACTCTCCTTAGCATGGAGAGCATAGATATCTGTGCAGTAACAGAAACCAGGTTCAAGGCTCCCGAGAGCACCCCAGCACTACCAGGTTATACCTCATACCGTGTTTTTCGGCCCTAAAACTTGGACCGAACCACAAAAGGAGGGGGAGTATCAATATTCGTCAAAGATACCCACACCTCCAGGTTGGTGGCACAGCACGAAGCATCAGAGACTATCCATGTGCAAATAACAGTGGGTAAAACTACCTTCCAGTTTATAGCCTGCTACAGACCACCCTCCCAAATCCAGGAACCCCACTCGGCCTTCCTGAGAACACTGGAAAATATGAAGGTCTCTCCAAACACCATTATATAGGCCAACTTCAACTACCCTAACATAGACTGGGAGCATTACTCTAGCTCCAACACCCTAGGCCAAAGGTTCCTAGAATTTATAAACTGAAATGCTATGGAACAACTTGTTGCCACTCCCACAAGAGGGGAAAACATACTGGACCTGATCATCACCAACATGTGGACTCTATGCTCCAGACCAGAAGTGTATCCCTCAATGGTAAGATCAGACCATAAAGTAATCTCACTAGATATTCACATCCCGACCCCAGCCCCTGCCCAGAAAACCGCAGTGAAAAACTTCTCTAAAGCAAATTTCACACTCCTCAAAACCGAGGAGGAATCCTTCAAAGACCCCGGGCCTGTGGAAAATACAGCACAGACCGCAGAATCCTTTATAAACGCATTTTATGAACACCTTCAGGAATGCATGGGATCATGCAAATCCCAAATAAAACCAAGACCCAATTCTCCAAAGTTAGTCGTCCTGTCTGGTGGACCCCAGCCATAAACAAACTATACATAGAAGGAGGAAGCTACTACATGATAGAGCAAAATCCCAAAAAGGGAAGGCATCTCTGATCAGTATTAGCAAAAAACTACAGGCACTCATAAAATCGTCTAAGGCCAGCTTCAAGAGAAAAATTGCACAGGACACTAAGGATAATCACAAGGCTTTCTTTAGTTATGTTAGGAACCTGGGTGGGAATTCCCAGATATGCTCAGAATTAGTCCAAAATGACAAAAAATACACCGAACCCAGAGACATTGCCAACATCCTAGCTGACAGGTTCAGCGCAAACTCCCCCCCTATTCCCCACCAAAAGAGCAAATATCTATCCCAGCAGAGTGCTGCCTCCCTGACATCTCAGATGCTCAGGTAAGAGCCGCCCTCTCCAAAGCAAAAAACACAGCAACAATGGGACCAGAAGGTGTCCCGGGCTGCGTCCTACATGAACTCCAAGAAGAACTTAACCAAACATAAAACTACTGTTCAATCTCAGCCTTACTAGTGGATATGTACCCAAAGAGTGGCGTACAGCAGCAGTGGTCCCTCTCCACAAAGGTGGTGCCTCAACGGATCCTGGAAACTATCGCCCCATAAGCTTGACTAGCTTGGTCTGCAAAGCTATGGAAAGGATCATCATGGACCTCATAAATAAAGATATTGGGGACCTACAGACACTGGATCCTACCCAGTTCGGCTTTGTTAAGGGCAGATCCTGCCTCTTAAACCTGGTTGATTTCTTTGAAACAGTCACCAAGGCCATTGACGAGGGGAATGTGGTCCACACAGCCTACCTGGACCTCGCAAAAGCCTTCAATACAATACCCCACTCGGGCGTTATAGATAAGCTCACCAGCTTAAATATAAACCCCCTATGTCACTAGATGGGTTGCAAACTGGCTCAAGGACAGAACCCACATGGTTAGAATTGCTGGAGCCATGTCAGACTCCAAACCAGTTACAAGTGGCGTCCCACAAGGCTCAGTCCTGGGACCTCTCATGTTCGGTATATATTTCTCGGAGGTATAGGCTAACACGGAAGGACTGTGGCTGACCAAGTTCACAGATGACTGCAAACTGGACGCCATAATAGACTCTCCAGCCGACACAAGCATCCTACAAAAGGGCCTCATAGAAACAGACAACTGGTGCCAGAGCTATGGCCTCAAGCTAAGCACCAAAAAGTGTATAGTCATCCCCTTTAGCAAAAACAAAGTACCCACAAATTACCACATAGGTGGTTATCCATTAAGTACGGAAGAAGTAATTAGGGACCTGGGAACCCAAGTTGATAGCAGTCTCTCATTTGACAACCACGTGGCCAAAGTGGTTAGAAAAACATTTTATATAGCCCACCTAATCATGAAGGGATTCATATCTAGATCAGGGAAGGTCATCGTGCCTCTTTACTCATCCCTCATCAGGCCCATATTTGAGTACAATGCCCCTTTTGGGATGTACCTTACCAGACACCTGCAGCAACTGGAAAGACCCCAAAAGTACCTCACCAAGAGGATCAAAGGGATCAAACAGATGCCATATGCTGCCCGGTTAAAGAAACTCCAGCTCTACTCAGTAGCATACCGCCTGCTCAGAGGCGATCTGTGCCTGACGTATAAAGCCATGTCCAACCCGGAATTAATGGACATGCTGCACCTCAGAAAATCCAAATCCCATCGAGCTACGCGCTCGAGAGACTTGAACC
This sequence comes from Protopterus annectens, assembly GCF_019279795.1. Taxonomy (NCBI): domain Eukaryota; kingdom Metazoa; phylum Chordata; order Ceratodontiformes; family Protopteridae; genus Protopterus; species Protopterus annectens. Next base: position 702,052,315 of record NC_056751.1, on the reverse strand, counting down.
TCAGCACTGAAATAAATAGGACATGTTGGAGGAACAGATTCATAACCCAGAGGCTCCCTTCACTCTGGAATAAAATCCCAGTCCAGGTTAGGCAGAGTCCCTCATTGACTCTCTTCAAGAGGAATCTTGATGAGTGGATGGGAGATGTTAGGTTTACCCAGAGTATCACTTCTGTGTCACTGTTAGACAGAGGCACAGTATACTAACCTCGAAAAAGGGCATAGCAAAATTCATTTGAAATGGGTGGCGAAAGCCAAACACACTCTGGCTAGGCTTATAAATGCCCTAGGGCAGATAGCCTAGTATGAACCTAAGAGACGAGCTTCATCTGAAGCTCAAGTTCACTATGGACCTTTCTCTTCACTTGGTTTCATAAGAAAGTGGAAAACGTCTGGCCTCCTTCCATGTCGGTATCTTGTTTTGTAGGCTGCCATCTCAATACTACCTCCATGTTGGTATTTTCCCCAGGATAAGATGCAATTCATAATAGCTTACCTCCAGTAGATCCTTCCCCTAGAACTGGTAACAGCAAGAGAGATATTGGGAGCACTGAGGTATATGACTTCATCCATAAAATGATATAGTTTAACTCCACATGTAGATGATTCAGAGGCATCTCAAATCTAAATGGCTATGGCTATAGCACTGCCCCCCCCCCCCCCGAAAAAAAACTTTCCCAATTCCATCACACAATTCAGGAGTGTCTTTTCTCGTTCCTCCCCTTGTCAGGAAGTTTCTACAGATGCTTTAGATCTGTCATGAGGAGCATGTTCAATAAAGGTCTAGGAAGTTTGGTAAGGAAAGGACAAAAAAAATGTATATGTCTAAGAAATGTAGGCTCTTATCCTGGTCTTTCAGTCTCTACATCTGGTCTTCAGTAATTCTCTGAATCCTCACAGACAATACTAGCAAAATAAATATTTAGAGTGACTTTCTTTATAAGGTATATTATCAGTCTCCCACAGTCACACTTCCTCTGCTAGTTGACATGAAAAACTGAGTAATTAGTCAAAAAAAAAATAAAGCCAATAGAAAATTTCTGCAATGGGGATACTTGTATGACTATTCCCAATGTAAACTGACACAGACCACAAGTCTGACAGACTAAAAGTGAGTGAAGTCTCAGTGTTCAGGCTAGTGAGAAGGAAGTTATGAGTTTTTTCCAGCCCATACGTCCTTTATGTACCGCTTTGCAATTTTGTGCTTGGGGTCATATGCACAGTGTGACAGGAAAGTGCCCAGCTTTGATATGCTGGCCAGACAGAATATTCTTGGCAGAATATCTCCCATATTTAATCCATACTGCGACACTGATCAGTAAAGGACATCTAATTGTCCTTTAAGTTTGTAAAATTAGAAGTTATGTACTCACCATAACGTTCCATCTGAGTAGGTGTATTCATTTGTCTGCAACCTGTGGGTTATGGATCCGATATCGGATCCGAACCGGCATGGTTTTCCAGCTATGGATCCAAGCTCTCAGCTCCTCCCCTCACCCATAATGCCCTGCTCTACCCTCATGACCTCAGATCGAGTTTGCCAAAGCAACAACACCCTGAAAAGGGAAACATAGAATATGCAGGAAACTGAAAGGCCAGGGGGATAGGAAGGCGGGATGGTTGCAGACAAATGAATACACCTACTCAGATGGAACGTTATGGTGAGTACATAACTTCTAAATCTGAAGTAGGATATTCATTTGTCTGCAACCTGTGGGACAGAGTCCCCAGCTACCTGAATCTTGGGCGGCCATCATGGAAGGATATTCCGGAGCACCGCGGAGCCAAAGGATGCTCTACCCCTAGATGCAAGATCCAACTTATAGTGGGAAATAAAAGTATGAGATGAAGCCCACGTGGCTGCTGCACAAATATCATCTAGAGGAATCCTAGCCTTGAAGGCTGCCGAGGTAGATACTGACCGGGTTGAATGGGCATGAACACCCTCCGGTGCGGGCCTTCCCGAAGCTTGATAAGCCAATAAGATGCACTGTGAAATCCAGCGGGACAGAGAAACTTTAGAAATTGGCTTGCCCAAATTGAATCTTGCAAAGGAAATAAACAACTGGTCGGATTGCCTATGACCAGCCGTCCTGTTCAGATAAAATCTAAGTTGCCTGTGAACATCTAATGAATGTAGCTTATATTCACCTTTGTTTTCATATTTAGGGAAGAAAACAGGGAGGTTAATGGACTGATTGATGTTTGCTTCAGAAGCGACTTTAGGAAGAAAGGACGGGTTGGTCCTGAGGTAGACACGGTCCGGATGAAATACCAAGTAAGGAGGTTTAGCTGATAATGCTTGAAGCTCAGAAACTCTCTTGGCCGATGTAATGGCTACCAAAAAGGCTGTCTTGTAGGACAAGAATTTGAGGTCCACCGTAGCCGCTGGCTCGAAAGGAGGCGGTCAAGGCCTGTAGGACCAGAGAGAGGTCCCAAGGAGGAACTGCTTGTTTTATAGGGGCCTGAGAAGAAAAGTACCTTTAAGAAAAATTTTACACAATTTGGCTGACATAAGAGGATTAGAGTCATGGCCAATGTGATAATGAGAAATTGCCGCCAGTTGTACTTTGACTGTGGAACTGCTGGCACCATCGTTAAAGAGAGTGGTTAGAAAGTCAAGCACTAAAGGAAGAGGAACCGTGAAGGGATTCAGGCCTTGCCGCTCCGCCCACAAAGAAAACGCTTTCCACTTGCTTCGTAAACCTTTCTAGTGGATGGTTTATGAGCTGCCACCAAAATTGCCTTAACCGGTGACGAAATACCGGAGACCTAATCAAGAGTGGAACTGGAGCAGCCAAGCGGTCAGCTTCAGGTTGTCCAGATTCGGAGGAGGAATGCAGGATGGATGGGATATCAGATCCGGGATGGGATCTAGAATCCAAGGAGGATTCACCGAGTGAGACCTTAGGAAGGGGAACCAGATCTGTCGAGGCCAAACGGAGCAATGAGAATCATTCTGCAACCCACCCGAGAGGCTTTCTGAAGAACTTGGAGCATCAGAGGCAAGGGTGGATAAGCATACAGAAGACCGGGTGGCCAAGCATGCACCAGAGCGTCTCTTGGGGTACCTCCGGGAGGAGGTATCAGAGCGAAAAAACTGTCGCACTTGGTGTTTGAGGGAGAGGCAAAAAGATCGCATGAAGGGGTTCCCCACCGTGCGAATATGCGTTCCGCTACTTGACAATTGAGAGACCACTCGTAAGGGGTCAGAATGGTGCGACTGAGCTTGTCCGTCCGCTAGGATGTTGGACCGACCCGGAATGTGCGTTGCTATTAGAAAGCGGTTGGTGGAGATTGCCCATTCCCAAACTCTCATGGCTTCTCGACAAAGAGGGTAAGACCTTGTTCCCCCTTGCTTGTTGATGTACCAGACAACAGACATGTTGTCCGATTGAATCGCAATTGTTCCCAAGGGAAGAAAGTCCTGAAGTGCTAGCAACGCTAAGAGCACTGCTCTCATCTCTAGAACATTGATATGCAGTAAGGTCTCTGAATCGTCCCACGTGCCTTGGACGGTCCGGCCCGCAAAGTGCCCCCCCCCCACCCGAGGCGGGAGGCGTCCGTGGTCACCGTGGCGAGAGGGGGAGAAGCACAAAATGGGCGGCCTTTGTGGAGATCCGGGGAGTGGAGCCACCACAAGAGAGACCGCTTGCAAGCCTTGCTGATCGCTATGGGATGATGCATGGGGAGAGCAAGGTATGACCACTGTACTAAGAGCGTCCACTGTAGAATGCGCATATTGAGCCTGGCCAGAGGAAGAAGTGCTATAGCCGATGCCATGGACCCTAGAGCCCTCAGGACCAACTCCGCCGGAACAGAACTTGAATGGAGAATGGCCCGCACCTGGAGCTGCAGATTTTGAACTCTGTCCGCAGTGAGGAAGGCTCGTAAACTCTTTGTGTCTAGCCTGGCCCCTATAAAATCTAAGAGCTGTGTAGGCGCCAGGTTGGATTTCTTTGTATTTATTGTGATGCCCAGAAAAGGAGCAAGATGGAGAAAGGAGTCTCGCCAATAGAAGTAGATGCCTTGTTGGGGCGGTAAGAAGCCAGTCGTCCAGGTAGGGAAAGACCTGCACCCCCTGAAGCCTCAGGTGGGCCGCTACCACTGCTAATACTTTGGTGAACACCCTGGGGGCTGTGGTGAGACCAAAGGGAAGGACCTGGAACTGGTAGTGACTGGCTCCCAGCCGGAAGCGGAGAAACCTCCTGGAGCGCCTGTCCATCAGGATGTGGTAGTACGCGTCCTTGAGGTCTATCGAGCACATCCAGTGATTTTCTCCCAGAAGGGGGAGAATAGATTGCAGAGTGACCATTCGGAATTTTTCTTTGGGGACTGCCAGATTCAAGAGAGAGAGGTCTAGGATTGGTCTTAGTTCCCCCGTCTTCTTTGGCACTAAAAAGAATCTGGAGTAGAACCCTGATCCGATCTGGTCTGGGGGGACGGGCTGGATGGCTCTTTTCTTTAGCAGATGGCCAATTTCTGCCAAAGCGGCCTCCCGTTGACCGGGTGGGACGACTGGGAGGGACTTCAACTTTGGAAGGTGAAGGAAAGGGATGCGATATCCTCTGGATATGATTTGGAGAACCCAGCGGTCCGATGTTATGGACTCCCATGCCGCTAGGTGCCCCGAAAAACGTCCCCCGACTGCCTCTAGAGTGGAGCAGTCGGGCAACCCCTCAGGGTTGCTGCGCGGGCCGTTCAGAGAAAGGTTCCCTGGACCCGAAGTTTCTGGGAGCCCCTCTGCCTCTAGGGCGGCGTCCTCCCTGTCCTCCTCTGCCACGGAAGGACTGGTTGTCCGGAGCAGGCTGGGACTGCTGCGACTTCCGGAACCACATCTTCTTCTGACCCTTTTGGTTCCTAGAGTAGGGCCTCTGGGGTGCAGAGAAGCGGATTCCGACGGCAGACAGCGTCTTCCCGTCCTTTTCGCTCTGGGTCAACGTCTCGCGAACGGTTTTGCCAAACAGAGCAGAACCATCAAAGGGGGCGTTCGCAAACGACGCTTTGAAGGGCTCAGAAAAATCGCAGTGACGGAGCCAGGCCTGACGTCTAGTGACCAGTCCTGTCCCCGCAGCTCTAGCGGCGCCTTCCGTTGCATGGGAGAGTAGCCGCATAGAAGTATTAGTAACTGACCTAAGAGTGGCCATACGGGTGGAGTGCAGAACCCTGTCCTCCTCCGAAATGGACTCGGGGGATGCAGCGTATTCTTTAATAAGATCTCGCTGCATCCTAATGACATGTGCCAAATAGTTCAGCGCCCTTACCGAGAAGGTCGCTGAACTAAACATCCGCTTCCCCAAGCGGTCCATCATCCGAGACTCCTTGCTCGGGGGGTGGACTGAGGGACTCTCCTGAGCCAGTTCCCTCTTGGTGGCCGCCGCCGTCAACATGGCATCTACCGGAGGCCCCTTACTCCAATGGGCCCGGTCGGATGGCGGACTAAGGATCCTATCTGGTCTCTTGGGAATTGGCTCCACGGCGTCCGGTTCCTTCCACGCCCTGGTGGTAATAAGGTCCACCAGGGGGTCGGCAGGGGGGGACACCCAAGAGGTAGACGGGCCCGCTTCAAATGCCTCCAAGAACACGGACTCGTCCGAGGAAGACTTGGGGGCAGACCACCCCCCCCTTATACGGAGCATTTCCATGATGTCTCCAAATGAGACATCCTCGGGGGGTGACCGTGGGGAGCCTTGCCCTTCCTCCAAGTCCGTGTCTTCTGTGAGAGACTCGGGGGTCAATGTGCCTCCTTTTGCACGTATGCTTCCGAGGGACATCCTCTGGGGGTTGTCAGAGGAGTCCTCACAAGCAGCAATTTGTTCCATAGGAGCAACTTGGGGCACAGAAGCGGGCTGTCCCAGGGGCCGGATGGTGGAAGCCTGGCCCAGTGCAGAGGGAGCGGGACGGAGCCGAACAAGTGCCGTGGGTCCGGAGATCCTCAACAGAGCCCTCTCCACTACATCAAAAGCCGTAGGGGTGCCGACCTCGACCAAAGGTTCCGACAATCGGCTCCCTCGGATCCGAAGAGCGGACCGAGCCGGCGCCAAGCGCCGGATCCGGCGACAGTGCGCTCCGACACAGACGGCGCCGAAGGAGCACTGATCCCCCCGGATCCGAGGCTCGGATCCAGGCTCCGAGAGGTCGGATCCGACGCACTCGAGGGCAGGGTCGGATCCGAAGTACCAAGTACTATCGGCGCCGACCCACCCCCGGCTCCGAAGCTGCTCGGCTCCAGCTGCTCCGAACCCGGATAGCGGGTCGGAGAAGGAGCAATAGGCTTAAAAAAGGGTGTTGAGCTCCCCCCCAGAGGGGGGGGAGGCAAGAGCACTCCCATCTGCATCTGGGCCTGGATGAATCTTCTCATCATCCGGTCCAGATCAGCATCTGAAAGGCTATATGTAGATCTCGACGAGGCTACCGAGGTAGGCCTGGAGTGCCTCCTCGATAGCCTCGACGGAGATCGGGTCTCCTCCTCCTCAGGACCCGGTGAAAAGCACACAGGGGACCGGAGCCGAGAAGGAGGAGACCGAGCCGACAACGGAGCCGGGGGAGAAGCCCGCTTGGCTGGCGGGGCCGAAACAGAGGTCTCGGCCCGCCGCTTGTGGTGCTTCTCCCTGGTCCTTTTTCCTAGCATCCCTCTCCTCTCCAGAAACGGGAGGTTGAGTCCCAGGAGCAGGAGGGGGTGCCACGGAGGGAATAACCGGAACCACGGTTGCTCCCGAAGGAGCGGAGGCCGGAGCCGAGTCTGGCGGTAAAAGACCCGCCAAGACAAGCTTGGACCTCCGCTCCCTCAGTGCCCTGGGGTTGAACCCTGCACAAATGGAGCATCCAGATGTGAGGTGTTCAACCCCCAGGCACTTAACACACCGAGTGTGGCCATCAGCCGGGGAGAGCTTATGGCCACACTCGGAGCATTTAGAAAAACAGATTTGGGCTGATCAGCCATCCAAATCTATAAAGCTACTAAAATAAAGTAACTAAAACTAATACAGACACACAGGCCCAACACACACACTCTACGCCAACAGCGAGGGGAGGGAAAAAAAATGCTTAATTTAACTCTAAACAAAACTATCAAAGAGGGAAACCTAAACTTTCACACAAAAATACACAAAAAACTTTAAATTTTCTGAATTAACAGACAAGAAACTAGCACTTAGCTGAGAGCTATGAATACCAATCCAGTCACCAGCGCGGCAAACGAGATCTGAGGTCATGAGGGTAGAGCAGGGCATTATGGGTGAGGGGAGGAGCTGAGAGCTTGGATCCATAGCTGGAAAACCATGCCGGTTCGGATCCGATATCGGATCCATAACCCACAGGTTGCAGACAAATGAATATCCTACTTCAGATCTATACTTAAAGCAAACATTTTTTTCCAATGGCTGCTGAGTGTATTCTACCTTAAAATGCCATGCTTTCTGATATAAAGGCAGAACTCAGGGCCCTTGTTAAAATGTCTGATGATGCTGGTTAATTGCAAAATTAAACAAATTGAAAATAATAGAGTGTGGTTTAATTCCAAGCTTTCCCTGTCTTTGCAAAAGAAAGTACAACAGAAAGTCAGAGTTGTAAAAGCAGTAGTAAAGCAGAAATGAAGTCCTTTAAAAATGGTTTTACAACTTTTTAAACTGAGCATCAGTTTTTGGAAGATTACATTAAAGAATAAATAAGCAATGTCTTTACTGCGTAACATGGTACCTGTTTACAAATTTGATACATTCTATAATTAATTTTTTTTAAACAAGTCACTTATCTTTGACGCTGCTTACCTCTATGTCACTTGGGCAAATAAACTGTAATAAAAATACTTCACAAATGATGAAGATGCAGAGAACTTTCTTACAAAGTATAAAATGCAGACTATATGCAGTTTATGAAAGTCCCTTCAACTGGAAGGCATATAGGAAATGTACAACTTTTTAAAACTTTATGCCAATTATGGCTCAAACTACTGCAACTCCAAAACAAAATTGTTCTAGATAATCATGCCCATTGAGCATGTGCTGTCAATTCATGGTACAAAGGTCTTAAAATCGCTACAGTCTGAACGATCCAGAGACAAGTTGGACTGCTTGTATGCATGCACATCACACTAACACACTAGCTTGCATACACTTGAACACACATAATTAAAAGTTTGTTTACACTTGTATAACTTTTCTCCCCTAAAATAAGTAAAATAAACAAAAATAAAAAAGCAAGCCTCTCTACTTCGCCTTACTGATACAAATTCTCTTCCTTATGATGTCATACTCTGATCAAGAAAAGAACCAAAAAAAGTAAATTAAATTAAAAACATGACAAACATTTTCAAGGCTCTGGCATCATCAGACCTTTTGGCAGGGCACATTCCTCCGAGAAGCTTTAACAGCATTAGATTTTAGCAAAGCATAATCCAATTTTCAGATAACTCTCACTGACCTTTATCGTCAACAGGAGATGGAGAATCTTTTAGAGACTTCCAGAGTGGGAAAATCATAGTTCCACCAGCATCATCAGAAAAGGAATTCAAGGCCTCTCTTTCAACCTCTGCAAGGTCATAAAGAGGGTCTTCTTTGATAAGATCAGAATCAAACTCCATCTTCAACTCACAGTTCAAGAAACCTTGAAAAAGAAAACATCATAATATTAAATGTTTTATGAGGCTTCATCCCTCATATAGCTAAAATTCATAAGAGAACTCCATGTTTTTTAATGTAGTGACCAGAGGCAATAAACTATAGAGAGAACAAAACTACTTGTATAACTAAATCTCTCAACTCCTAAGGTGCAATTCCCAGATCATCCAAATAATTTCTGCCAACAAAGAGATGAACTCAACGGAAATGGAATACTAATCAATACAAATGTATAGTAAAGAGATATGAGTAATCAGACTTTTGGTGGTAGGATACCCAGACACACATGACACAAACAGACCATGATGTGAAAGTTCAGCTCTTGATGTACAATCTAAGTAAAAATGAGCAAACTGGTGGACTCTGAAATTGTTCTTACATTACTGAGGTAAAGTCAAGCACAACATCCAGATGACCTACAAGAATTCCTCCTCCAACAGCTGTATCATTTATTCACTAGAGAGCTTTTTTCTTTCTTTTTTACTCCAACTGAGGCATGTAGATGGAAATATATCCAAAAGCAAACAGTGCAATACTGGCAGGTCCCCACAACATTAAGAACAAATGGGATGTATATGCTCGCCATGCTCACAAGACTGAGCGCGACTGTTACAAAAAGTAAAAGACAACAGTTACTTAGTTTCACTGTAAGTGCATAACACTTACTGTAAGAAATCAATGAATGCTAAACAAACAAATGGACCAAGTAATGTAATGGGGAATCCTGTTTAGCAACTGGAAACTCAAAAGATTAGGGATTAGATGGCTTTGGGATAGGATATAAAAAAAGCTTCAACGGGACTGAAATGCAGATCCACTGAAGTCATGGAGGATTTTATGGACCAGTACATCTCATTAACAACTGCTGTTCCCTCAAAGATTTATGCATTCACTTTTTTTTCTCAGACTAAAAGGATGAAAGTAAGAGCTTTATTTCAAGTATTCATTTGTTCTCATGTGCACAGAACCAAAATTAGACCAACAAAAGAGATTGCACAACTAGTAAAAAAGCAGTACGTTCTGCATGTATAAAGCACATTCAAAATTGTCCAGACTGAATTCTTAGTGCTACACTACAGAGTTCAAGTTAAAAAATGGTGAGGGCCTGTTAAACAGGTGTGGTCTTCAGTTTGAGACGTCTAGCCATGTGAAATTCATCACAACAGCAGATGACGGAATAGAGGGATCATACCTGCAGTTATCACTCATAATAGATGGGAATTGGCTACAGGCGAATTTCTACTCTTATGGCCTGACTTCCACAGCTTTAGACATCCTGTACTGGGCTGGGTCCTTGCCAAGCTACTTGTGAACATGAAGAAAGCTACAGACCAAAAAGTGTGCATGGACTAGAGTGCTTGTGGAGAAAGACTGGCATTTTAAGGATATAAAATCAGCTGCCCAAACCAAGGAGCTGGAAGTGGACATGAAGTCAGAAAAGTAGAAACCTTTCTGGGATCTCCCTATTAGCAAGAGAAGGTGGAGGGGCAAAGACTTCACTGTAGCAGTGATCCCTGTATTCGAACATCTACTTCTATGGCAGTACAAAATGAATATTAGAATATAATGCATTCATGCTCTGCATTCATCATAGGAATCACTGCTACAGTATTTTTCTTCACGGAAAGGAAGAGTAGTAAGGCATCTAGATTCCTGACAACAGACCAAGGGTGAAGGAGTTAGCAAGACCTGCAGGAGTGCAGAGGCACAACCAGCTTTACTTTCAGGAGCAGGTATCAAGCTTGCACTGCTTAGAAAAGGTGCGGATGGAGGAATACCAGCTGCCTCACAAATATTTTCGAAATGATACATTTGTAAAGAAAACTTCTGTAGTAGTAGTTGTACTAATTAAATCAGCCTTTATGTGACCATGCATGGTAATCTAATCAGAATGGAAAAACAGCCTGACACTTAAAGAAGCTTTGACCAGGATTTGCCTGGGTTCACAGATTTAAAGACAGACTTGGTCTGAATTTCTGAAGTACTTGGTTGTGATCAGGTAGCACCTCAGTTGCTGATGACACCCACTGAATAGAGCCTCCTCTCTTGTTGTGTGGTTTGAGTAAAAGACAGGCACAGCTGAATGGTCTTGGGGTACAGCACTTTCAGAAATCATGCTCATCATAATGGAGGGGTTACTTCTTACAAGCACCCTTCCAACTGCCATGAGTGCCTGCATCTCAGATATTCAGCAGACAGATATGATGGCCAGCAAAGAGTATTTCAAAGACAAGAAGTTTATACAACTAGCTTGGTCAAAGAAAAGCAAAGTTAACTTCTCAATGACAAAATTAAGGCCCCATGACAGAGTGACTAGATTCCTAAAGCATCTCAGGTGCAATACCCATTCAAGGAATAACTTATCTGCTGGATAAGCAGTAGAGATGCAGCCATGGGAAGGTATGCAAAAAAAGAAAAAAGATGCAGAGAGGTGGCATATGTTAGGGCCTTATTATTGTAAAGGTGAAGGTAGCAAATAACTTGTTGTACTGAAGCTACCTCCAAGATAATGTAGGGACAAGACTTTATGAAAATAACTTGCCCATTTACCCAAACAACATATTCTAGTTGTATATCTATGTATCTCTTGTAGTATTGCATGTATTTGAAGTGGGAACTTATTTCCCAAAGGATTTAGAACCATTCCTCCAGGTAGCCAACTTGAGACTTCTAAGGGTTTAGGTGTTATTGGTACACCTTCCTGCTCGATTAGTAGTAAGCAAATGGTTGGCAGAATGACAGGCTCCACTCTCTTCAACTGAACAAGCATGGAAAACCAAGGCTGCCACGGCCAGAACTGGGCTATCAGGATTAAATGTGCCCAGTCTTCTCTTACCCTTACAAGGACCTTTCAGAGGAGAGGACAGGAGGGAAGACATTTATATACACCATTCCTTCACTCCAGAGCCATAAGAATACATGTGTTGCTCAGGCTTTCTTATATAGGTATCCTAAAGAAAACTTCTGTACCTGGAGATTTCAAGGGGATGCAGAAAGATTAATTTATGGAGGCCCCCAAAGATGGTTGAGGCTGTGGAACACTTGTAGGTCCAATCACCACTTATGAAGATTGGTAGGGGAACTTGCTTAGAAAATCTGCCAATGCAATCTCCTTCAATAGGATTTAAAAGGCATGTACAAAGAGGCTGCTATGCACTGCCAACTTCCATACAACTACTGCCAGCCTGCATAGTATGTTCACTTTGGATGTTTGCATAACAGTGACTACGGTGTCTTTTGTAATTAAGTTCCGCAGACTAGGTAAGATGAAACTGTCAAGGTCTGGGTACCTTGCAATAGAACAAATAGCATCCATAGGTTGCAGAGGAACTATTTATTTATTTTATTGTACTTTATTGTGAATTTGATAACCAGGAAAAGAGTTGATCCCATAGGACCCATTTCAGTCTCAGCCCAGGGGTAAACACAACAGACACATGACATTATATAACAAAGTGAAAGACAAAATGCAACATACACATGTATTTTATACAAACTGAATATTACAATTGATTCTGCCAACCAAGAAAACTCCCTCTGAATGGCTGCAATGATTGGCAAAACCTTCTCCAGGTGATGTTGGTGTTATTGCAGCAAGCTCCTTAAGGATCACTGAACTTTCCTTGTACAGATTTGGCTGTGGGCAGGTGTAGTCTAACAGCTGAGGATAACATGCAGCCTAAAGCCTATAGCTCTACTCAAGCTATTAGGCTGGATATTACAGCTGCCTACACAAAGGAGTTCAAAGAACCTTTTCGTAAAAAAACACTTTAGGATAGTGTGGTGCTTATTACTGATCCCATGAAGATTTTCCTATGAAAAAAGGTGAGCTTAACTTTTGATAACAGAAGGAAATGCTTAGGCTTATTAGACGAGTAGTGGTATAGTCCTATGCCTAGGTCAGTTCCTGATGGAAGTGGCCTGAATCAGGCTGTCATTCAAGGCAAGGGTGAATATGAATTCTACTGAGTCAGAGACGGACAAAAACTAGAAAAAGGCATTTTGTTAGGGGCAAGGAGATAACCTACTGGTGGTGTGACCTGCACAAGGAATGTGAAAAATATTCTTTGGCCTTACAGGAATGCAAAGTAGTCACTCTTCATCTCCAGACTGACCATGAGACTTCCTGGCATCGAAAGAGAAAGTAGGCCTGCAGAGTCAACATGTTGGAACTTTTTTACATCCAGAATATTTATGATCCATGCTTTCCTGTAACTAGAAACAGCACAAAATAAAATTCTTCCCCTTCTTTTCTTGGAGGTTCTCCTTCTATGGCCGATTCTACTTGGACTTGTCAAAAACCTGAGGTACAAGTATTCAAGGCAAGCCAAGAAAGATGAGAAAGTTCTGAATTACTTTTTTTAATCCTAACACAATAAGCATCATCATGTAGAGGCCTGCGGACAGAGCAGTCTCTCTTTTTTTTTTTTTTTTTATTAAAAGGTGAGAAGGGAGTTAGACAGTCAATACTGAAGAGCTGAAGAGAAATCCCTTGAAAGAAAGAGGGATCCACTGTCCTTAAATTCACAACCATTTCTTGCCTCTGCCTCCTCTCCATGAGCTTTTCATAATGGGGATGTAATCCTATAAAAGGGACATTTTTTGCAGGAAAATTTCTATTGCATTCAGAAACAGACAAATAAAATAACTTGTTTCACTACCTGGATTAGTCCTCCCCCCATTTCCTTTAGCTTCATAAAAAATCTTGGTATTAAGGGCTGAACACAATGTATTTTTCCAAGGAGGCATTAAGAGTAAGTCCTTTCACATTTATACAATACGTTTGCTAATGGGGCAAGTCCACTGGCCACGTGTCCTATTGGGGTTGCCACCTTTTCCTGCTGCTAAAACTGGACCAAGATCACATTCCTTGTACCTCCTAAAACCATGCCCATTCCCTCTCCTTTCATGCCCAATTTTCACCTATTTTGTGATGTCACTGCCATCATCAGCTGAGGAGAAATACCCTCTTTTTTGCATTCCTAATACCTTCTTTCTGCTAATTTACTGTGCTTTTCTGTCAAAAAAAAAAAAAAAAAATATATATATATATATATATATATATATATATATATATATATATATATATATATATATATATATATATATATACACACACACACACACACACACACACACAAATAAATAAATAATAATAAAAAAAAAGCATAGTAATTCCACAGATTTAACAAACTCCGACAGTCTGTTTCTTTTTTGAAACAGAATATTGGAGAGTTTGCACAGTGTTTTTCCGGACTACTGGACCATTGGTTTGATTTGTCTGCTTTTTTAATAACTAGTTTCTTCTGCTTCTCCACTTTTCCACAGCATGAAGTGTTGTGTTTTCTGACTCAAGGGGAGAAAGCTTTTCAACTGAAAAGGTAGAAAGGACTGGCATCCCTTGGTTAAGGAAAAAGAGGCATTTGGTACCTGATAAAGGCACAAAGATTCTTGGAGCTACAAAGTAAGAGTTTTCATTCCAAATTAAAGGAACTCCTTGCAGGAAGAAACTACGAAGGCCTCTCCTTCATAGAACAAGTACTGAAAATAAAAATCATTCAGCGATATATACTGGCCACAAGCTCACTTGTTAGTAATGTTTTACAAAGATATCATCAGCCTCAGAAAAATCAAAATAAAAGATCACTGATCTACAATGCACTACAAAAATAAGCAAGACATTTTTTTTCCAAAAGTTACTTGTCACTTTGGAAGCTGCATGAATGAAACACACAAATGGACTACTGCATGCAGTAATGCAGCATCCCAAAAAAATAAAAAATAACAAAATAAATAAAAACAGCACAAGCCACACTCTTTTCTACCAGACATCTTACCGACCCTTCTTGGTGTGTGGAATAGGCCAGTCTTCTCCAGAGATGACAACACCTCTGAGTGCAGCTGAGAGTTCAGTGCAGAAGTGATGCTTACAAAGAACATTGGAAGGTATCTACAACCTGTACTTTCACTCAGAAATGTACCCAATCCTGCAAGAATCTGACATTTCAATTCCAAACAAGAACTTAATCCGTTTTTGCAGGAATTTCTGAATTTCTTCAAATCTGACTCTGTCTTACTGGTATTAAAGTGAGTGGGGGGAAGAAGGTTCTGTGTCATTGAAATAATCATTTGGATGGTTTAGGGATATATGTGAAAGCAACAACTCCAAATGTATAAAATAAAACAGGGAAACACTCCTGGAATTATTTCATATACATAAAAAATAGGTATTTTGCATCATACTTCACAGATATGTTAAGTCTGAATAAATCACTAACTGATAAATGGACAGTCCAGAACAAAAAGGCTACCAACACTCACAAAAATACAGTTGTAAAAGTACTCCATTAACAGAATGCTAAAGATATTTAAAACAGTTTTTATGCATTCTTTTAGAATCCATAAAAGCAATCCATTGATGAAGTGCACCCTGATGGCAAGGATAAACTCCTTGCACCTTTCCTAGAGGTATGCTAACAGAACTCTACTACTCTGAAGTTAAGACAGGAAAACACTCATTCAGAATGGAGTACTGTGCTCCTCCTAACAAGGAACTCTTTGCTGGGTGACTACAGGATATACTAACAAAATACAACAATTTGAAGATCGCAGAATCCATTCCTATGGGTAAGATAAGTAATCATTACTGGTAAAACGTGACCAAAATGCTACTGGAGGTAAAAGGCTAAAGACAAGTCCAGAATTCCATGGACAAACCTATGCACTACAAAACTGATGATAGGATTGTCTTTAACATTCTGTGCAAGCGATGGGCAGCCGGAGTAATAACCCCATTCCTTACTATTACTGATTAAAATTTCAAAAATTGGATTTTGTTACATACAGATTAACATCTGGAAACAAATACCGCAGGCAATGTGAAACTTATGAAAGGCAGTGCTAAGTGCAGGTTCTCGTCCAAATAGATGGACAAAGCATAAAAAGGCCACAAGCCTAGGTATAGGCTGCAGTGGAAATCATTGGTAGAGAAGGTTGAAAAGTACTACTTCCATTATCTTCTAAACTAACAAAACATGTTTTACCAGTATCTAAAATGAAGTCACTGCTCAACATTTAAGTCTTTATTTATTTATTTTTTGTGTTAGTTTGCCATACAATGCACAAGCCAATACATTTACCAAGTAGTCAAAAGTAAGGTTTAACAGTGCCCTCCTTGAAAAAATCAACTCTTCCAAAAAATTTGTCATCTGTTACTCAGGTAAGCTAACAGAAGGGTAAAAGTTCTCAGTCACTGGCACTGATTAAGTTCTCAACAACACACACCAATCCCTAGAAAGGAAATCAGTAGTCAGGGTGAAGTTTTCTTCAGGACTTTCTTGCCAACAGAATGAGAGAAGAACCTAAAAATCTTGAAATAACAAACTAATAGAAACAATAACACATGTAAAGCAGAAACAAACACAACCCCACTTTATAGCCCAACTACAACTATATACAGGAGTAGGACAGAGAGTGTGCGGCTACTGCAACAGTGAGGAATTTGAACAGCTACAGTTATGGGCAAGTCCAACTTACACAACTGTACCATGTTCATCATTCCCACAGTTTACTAGCAATTAGATCATATAGGTTCAATACCAAAGCCTATCCATTCCTGAGAAAGGATATGTATCCAGGAGTGTCTACAGAATGGCCCTAGCAAAGTTTGTACAGAGGACCAAGTAGTTGCCTCCATAATGCTTCTAGAGTCCACCTCTATCCAACATGTTATCAAAGAAGACAAGGCTCCAGTGGAATGTGACTTGAAACTGCCTAGAATGGATTTGACATGATAGGAGAAAAAAAAAAGCATAAGACAACTGCCTGGAAATCATCAGTTAAGACACAGGGTGTCCCTTTTTTGCTCAGGTTTTCTAATGGTTCCGTCAAGATATCTAAGCTGCCTATGCACATTTAGAGTACACAGACTCTGTTCTCCCTGCTTTTTAGGTTCAAGTTAGAAAACATGGAGACTGATGGCTTGATTCAAATAAATTCGGTACCAGGGTTTACTGCCTGTAATGCCTATCTAGCCAAGGTAAGGAAAGTACAGTTGCCCAAGTCCTACGTTCTTGATAACAGCAGGAGTTCAAATTGGGTTATCTGCCAAGGTAAACCAGTACTGGCCAGACTCCCCTCCCTCTCTCCTTCTGTAACAGTTAAACATATCCAGAGGGGGAAGCCTTCAGCTGTCACAAGAAGTGAGTGTTCAGGCTTTTT
The DNA here is from genome assembly GCF_019279795.1 of Protopterus annectens. NCBI lineage: Eukaryota > Metazoa > Chordata > Ceratodontiformes > Protopteridae > Protopterus > Protopterus annectens. The sequence goes on along the minus strand of NC_056751.1, from coordinate 702,035,478 downwards.
CACTTTCACAGAGGAGAGGAAAGTATCCGAAGCCAGAATCATCTAGCAAGAGTAAATTTGTGACCAATCACAATATCATATAAAAAACAAAACAACCAAAACAATATATGCACAATCAAGGAGATTGCATGTAGCTGTTGCCACTGAGTCAGTGAGGAATTCAAACATCTACTCTGGCAAAAAAGTAGGACTTGTGCAGCTGTACTAGGTTCATCACTCCCTCTGCCTCAGTGGCATTTTGGATAGATTCATAAAGCCTCCCCTATGGAAGGTGGGAGGATAAGAATCTAGAAGCATCTAGCAAATGGTCTTAACAAAGCCTGCTTTGGACAAAGGAAAGGAATCCAGTTTGCATTGCTTTAGTAAGGTATAAACAGAGGACCGGGTTTTCTGCCTCTAGAATGCTTCTACAGTCCACTCCTTTCCAATATGCTATCAAATACAATAAGGTCCTAATAGAGTGAGTTTTAATCTTACCTGGAAGACATTTGCAATGACTGACCTTTCTTAGCCCTGTATAGGAGAAACAGCTGTTCACCTTTCCTAAAAAGCTTTATTCCAACACAGCAGTACCACAGTTGCCTGTGCACATCTAAGGTATGTATAATCGTTTCTTCCTTGTGTTTTTTTTTTTTTCCTGTATTAGGATTGAACACTGACAGATTGATGGCTTGATTCAAGGGAAATTCAGAAACAATTTTAGGCATGAATGATGGATTAGTGTGTAATACAATCCCAGTCTTTGTGAAAATCTGAGAGAATTGCCCACAACGACAGCTTGCAAGCTCAAAGACTTGCCTGGCAGAAGTCAGAACAATAAGTAAAACAGTCTTTTTTAGTAATGACCCATAAACTGGCCCAAGAGGCAGGTTCAAAAGGAGGGGAGTCCAATTTCTCAATAAAAAGTTGAGAACCCAGGGAGGAGGGATTTGCTTTTGAGGGAGTCTCACATGCAACACTCCTTTCATAAACTGGTCGCAAACAGAAACAATAGTGGGGGATCCAGTGGCAGACCAGTTGAGATGGATGTAAGATGCACTTTGATAGAAGCATATGACAAACCATCTCTAAGTGGCTCACACAAATACTTCAAAACCAGAAAGGTCAAAACCATTTCAGGACCTCTCTTATTGGCAAGGCACCACCTAGAAAACCTCTTCCACTTGTAAATGTAAGATTTTGTAGTTGCAGCTTTCCTTGCCGCACATCATCTTGAAACAAGTGCTTAAAAGGTATCAAAATAGAATCATCCAGGCTGTCAGCTGCAATTGGTCTATCATCAGTTGTACCATTTGCCCCCTGATGCTGTGTGAGCAGATCCAGTCTGTGAGGAAGCTTGTTTTATTTGCCCTTGGCCAATTCCATTAAAAGGGATCCAACTTTGCCCGGGCCAAAAGAAGGTTGACGCAGTGATTTTTAATTCTTTCGAATGTTTAGAAGTCCCTTGAGAATCACTGGAAAGGGTACAAATTTATTTATTTACTTATTTCAGTTAAACCGGGAAAGTCCATTGGAACAAGGTAGCCCGTTTTCAATGGAGGCCCGAGGAGAAAAGCTCCAAACAGAAAGGCAATATACAATGTATTAGTACAGCATATGAGAACAACAGTTTAACATTCAATATACAGCAAGGCAAGATTTTACATATCTTGAAATATATGAGCTGATCAATCACTTATAAGATATTAGCAAAAACAATAAATTTATGTTCATTTAATACACTACATGTATTTACGCAAAGGAATTTTAGAGAGATGAAATGAAGCAGTGGCAGAGATTAGAGTAGAATGGAATAGGGATAGGTATCAGGAATCAGGTAGGATGGGTACAGGTGCACTCCCAAAGGGAGTAGAGGTGAGAGTGGAGTAGGGTTTTAAAGGATGGTAGGTTAGGGGTAATTCTAATGTAAGGGGGAAGACAGTTCCATAATCTGGCAAGGGAGAATGATAATAGAACTTGCCCTGGTTCGTGTAAAGGCTTGTAAAGTTCTAAGAGGTTCTGATTTGTGAATCTAAGTGTTCTATGTGACTGCTGAAGTTTTAGGGAAGAGGAGAGTGATGGACAGTTAGAAGGTTTGAAAATTAGCTTGTGTGCTGTAGTTATAGTTGAATGAAATTTAGGTAGCTTGGGAGTTCAAAGCAATTTAGAGCATGTAGGGAGTTGCAATGGTGAGTAGAGGATTTGGATCCTGTGGCAAACTTTGAAATTTTGTTATAACATGAGGAAAGTTTAGATTTTAGGGATGATTGGAGGTTAGAGAGTAGCAGAGCTCCATACAAAAGGGAGGGTAGGAGATAGATGGTAGATAGGAGTTGTCTAGAAGACAGAGGAAGGTAGTGCCTGTGTCGATAAAGCATACCAAGTTTTTGATGAGTCTTTTTAATATTGGTTTGTAGGTGGATATCAAATTTTAGCTTGTCATCGATAAGAACGCCCAGAAGTTTTGTATGGGGAACTATTTCAACAGTTGTTTTGTTTAGGCTAAGTATAGAGAAGGATGCTTTGTCAGCAGCAGTATGTCTAGAAGGGGTAAAGATCATTACTTTAGATTTGGAGGCATTTAGGGCTAGGTGATTGTCAAGCATCCAGGACTCAGTGGAGGAGAAGGCGTCTTGCGTAAGGTTTATTAGTAAAGGAAGAGTTTTGGCTGAGCAGATGACAGTAGAGTCATCTGTGTATTGCACCAGTTTAGCATTGGGAATCTTTTGGTGGAAATCAATGATGAAAATGTTAAATAGTAAAGGACCCAAAACAGAGCCTTGGGGTACACCTGTTGGGGTGTGAAGGAAAGAGGAAGTGCAGTAGTACCATTTTACAACTTGTTCCCTGGCTGAGAGATAGCTGGAGAACCATTTGATAGACGAAGAGGAGAGATTAAGATGGGAGAGTTTAGAAAGTAGAAGCACATGAGAGACGGTGTCGAAAGCTTTAGATAAGTCAAGGAGTGCAGAAACTATGTTCCCAGAGTCAGGATCAGAGTTTATGATTTTGAGGAAAGAAAGAAGGGCAGTGGTGGTGCTATGTCCTGGTATAAACCCGTGTTGGGTAGGAGTTAGGAGTTGGTTGTCCAATAGGTAGGGTAATAGTTGAAGGTGAATACATTTTTCGAGTATGAGTACAGGAGCATTCCCGACCATGGAGCTGATACAGTGTCTGTCTTCAAAGCATGTATGCAAGGATGTCTTGAAAAGAATTTTTCAGTTGTCTGTTTTAAAAGTAGGCAAAAAGATCTACTTAAGGAGTTCCCACATCTGGATCAAGTCCTGGAAGACATCTATGTAGAACTTCTACTCATTACGGTCTGTCCAGGATCTACTTTGCCTGTCGGCCACTGTGTTTTGCTCTGATGGAATGTATGAGGTCCGAGTCCGTGAATGTTGTAGAGCCAGCTCACAGGTCACTGCCAACTGGCAAAGAGGGTATTACCTTGTAACCCCATACTTTTTTTTTTACAAACAACATCACAGTACTACTGTCTGTTGCCACTAGAAAAGGACCCGGAAAGGATAAGTTGTGAAGAACTTTTAAGGCATGAATCACCACACCACCTCCATTATGTTTTGGCATGCCCCGACGACCCAAGTCTTGCACTTGAACTCCCATAGTGATTCTGAACTCCCATGGACATTGCTCCCCACATAATATATGAAGAGTCCACCTGGACAGATTGGACTGGGGGTTAAAGAGAGAAAAATGGAGTCCTGGCTTCAGATTCAGTTGATATCTCCACCATTGTAGTTCCTGTTTCACAAATCCCAGTACAGGTTACTGGAAATGAAAGGGATGAAGGTGCTGAGCCTAACAATTCAAGCATCAGTAAATTTTTCTCATGTGTAGTCTAGATAGTGGTATCATGAAGATCCCTCTTGTTAAGGCCACATCTAGAAGACAGAAATCCAAGACAACACTGAAAAGTCAGAACTTTGCCTTCTGGCAGGAAGGCCATCGTTTTTACAGTGTCTATACCCTCCAGGAAACAATCTGTTAAGAGGGTATGAGGGAAGACTTTTGAAGGTTCGATTGAAGCACCGGTGGGAAAGAGGGATGTGACCTTGTCTAAGAACTCCAAGAACCTGACTACAGAAGGATACAGAATCTGCACAAATCTACCTTCTGTGATTACTGTGTTTATGAATTTGTTCTATTTTCTTTTTTTTATGAATCTCTTCACCTGGGCTGTGCCTGTACATGGTCTGCAGTGATCGGTGTACTACCCTGGTAAACAAACTAAAAAAAGAAAACGTCAACTGAATAAGGAAAAAATGTGGATGCCTAGGGTTCTGCAATAAGCAACCACTGGAGCCAGACACTTTGCAAACACACAAGGTGCAGTAGATAATCCAAATGGTAATGGAAAAAATAAAACAACAATGTAAGCCAGACACAGAAAATCTCAAAATAATTCCTAAAATTGAGAGCAACAGAAACATAAGAATCACTGAGATCTAGAGTCACCATGAAAAAGTGAGCTGGAAGCAATGCTAGGACTGACTGTAAGGTGAACATTTTGAATTTTGGAAACTTTACAAAGGAGTTTAAAAAGGTTAAATCTAGGGCAGATCTCCAGGAGTTCTCCTTTTTTGGTACCAAAAACAAATATTCTGGAGTAAAATCCTTTCCCTATGCATGTCACAGGCATTGATTATATGACCCTGCTTAAATAATATAATGCAGCACTGAAGGTAACAGGTTTGTCTGGTCTGGTGGGTGAGGGGGGATTCCCCTGAAAGGGGTAGGATTTTCAATCCACTGTCAAGTGTCTATTCTCCAAATTACTCTCAAAACGTTAGGTTCGAAAAATAGGTAAAACTGCCCTACAGTTTGTAACATGCTACAGACCACCTTCTCAAACTCAGGAAACCCACACAGCCTTCCTGAAGACACTGGAGAGTATGAATGTCTCTCCAAACACCATCATATTGGGTGACTTCAACTACCCAAACATAGACTGGGAACATTACTCAAGCCCCAACACCCTAGCCCAAAGGTTCCTTGAGTTCATAAACTCAAATGCTATGGAACAACTAGTCACCATTCCCACAAGAGGAGAAAATATACTAGACCTGATCATCACAAACATGGGGACAAAATGCTCCACACCGGAAGTATATCCCTCATTGGTGAGATCAGACCATAAATTAATCTTACTGGAGATCCACATCCCGCCCCACCCCAGCAAAAGACCACAGTGAAGAACTTCTCAAAAGCAAACTTCACACTTCTTAAGACTGGAGTGGTATCCTTCAAGGCCCCCTGAGCCAGTGGAAACCACAACCCACGCTGCTGAAACCCTTACAAATGCCTTCTACGAGCACCTCCAGGAATGTATGGATCAAGCAATCCCTAATAAAATCAAGACCCTTTCCACCAAAGGCAGGCGCCCGGTCTGGTGGACTCCAGCCATAAACAAACTCTACAACAAGAGGAGAAAGCTACTACATGACAGAGCAAAATCCCTAAATGGGAAGGCATCTCTGATCAATACTAGCAAAAAACTACGATCACTCATAAAATCATCCAAGGCCAACTTTGAGAGAAAAATCGCTAATGACACAAAAGACAATCATAAAGCCTTCTTTAGCTATGTTAGAAACCTGGGTGGAAACTCCCAGATATGCTCAGAATTAGTCCAAAATGATAAAAAATCACTGAACCCACAGACATTGCCAACATACTGGCAGACAGGTTCAGTGCAAATTTCTCCCCTCCCCCCCCCCCCAAAAGAGAAATATCTATCCCACCAGAGTCTAGCCTCCCCAACATCTCAGATGCCCAGGTGAGAGCTGCTCTCTCTTAAGCAAAAAACACAGCATCAATGGGACCGGACGGTGTCCCCGGCTGTGTGCTACACGAACTCAATGAGGAACTAAACCCACACATAAGGCTGCTGTTTAATCTTAGCCTTACTACAGGATACGTACCCAAAGAATGGCGTACGGCAACTGTGGTCCCACTCCACAAAGGCGGTGCTTCTACGGACCCTGGAAATTAACGCCCCATAAGCTTGACGAGCCTTGTCTGCAAAGCTATGGAGAAGATCATAATGGAACTCATAAATAAAGACATTGGGGACCTACAGACAATGGATCCTACCCAATTTGGCTTTGTCAAGGGCAGATCCTGCCTCTTGAACTTGGTCGACTTTTTCGAAACAGTCACTAAGGCCATTGATGAGGGTAAGGCAGTTCACACAGCCTACCTTGACCTAGCAAAAGGCGTTCGACACAATACCCCACTCGGGCATCATAGAAAAGCTCACCAGCTTAGATGTAAACCCATATGTCACAAGATGGGTTGCAAACTTGCTCAAGGACAGAACACAAAGGGTTAGAGTTGCTGGTGCCATGTCAGACTCTAAGCCGGTCACGAGCGGTGTCCCACAGGGCTCAGTCCTGGGCCCCCTCTTGTTCGGCATTTATTTTTCTGAAGTGCAGGCAAACATAGGGGGATTGTGGCTGACAAAATTTGCAGATGACTGCAAACTGGGCACCATAATTGACACTCCATCAGACACAGACATCCTCCAGAAAGGTCTCATAGAAATGGATAACTGGTGCCAGAGCCATGGCCTTAAGCTAAATGCCAAAAAATGTATAGTCATACCCTTTGGGAAAAACAAGGTAACCCCTAATTACCACATAGGTGGTAATCCATTAAACACGGAAGAAGTTATCAGGGACCTGGGGACCCAAGTTGACAGTAACCTCTCTTTTGACACTCACATTGCCAAAGTGGTTAGGAAGACCTTCTACATTGCCCACCTGATCATGAAGGGATTCACATCCAGATCAGGAGAGGTCATTGTACCCCTGTACTATTCACTTATCAGACCAATGATTGAGTACAACGCCCCATTCGGAATGTACCTTACCCGACACCTGCAGCAGTTGGAAAGACCCCAAAAGTTCCTCATCAAAAGGATAAAGGGGCTCAAACATATGTCATATGATGCCCGACTGAAGAAACTCCAGCTCTATTCAGTCGCATACCGTCTGCTCAGAGGTGATCTGTGCCTGACATACAAGGCCATGTCAAACCCGGAATTAATGGACATGCTCCACATCAAAAAATCCAAATCCACCAGAGCCACGAGAGCAAGAGACTTAAACCTCAACACGGATATAAATAGGACGTGCTGGAGGGACAGATTCATCACCCAGAGACTCCCTACACTATGGAACAGAATCCCAGTCCATGTGAGGCAGAGCCCCTCACTGACTCTGTTCAAGAGAAATCTTGATGAGTGGATGGGAGATCGTAGGTTTACCCCAGGAATCATCTCTGTATCACTGCTGGACAGAGGCACAGCAAACTAATGGGTATAGTATTCTCATCCTAAGGGGTGGTGAAAGCCACACACACTCTGGCTAGGCTTATAAATGCCCTAGGGCAGATAGCCTAGTATGAACCTATGAACTCTTGCTGTCAGGCTGCAGGGTTAAGAGACAGCCGGGGGGAAGGAGGAAGAGAGGGAAGGATAGGAGGGGGATAGGGGTGCTCTGCGACTTGGCACATTCATTCCTTTGCAGGGAATTGATACTTTTTGGAAAGGAACTAGTCTTCTTTGGCTTTGAAGAATCCTCCTCCCCCTGTCATTTCCTTTTGGATCCATGACTTTTGTTTGGCTGGGATTTTTTTTTTGTTCTGCCCCTTGAAAGAAGATGCCTTGCTTGGGGAGAACTTTAGTACATGAAACATCCCAGACACCCATGCATTAATTTCCTTGTATCACCTCTCTATCATCCCACTGTTTGAGAGTCTGTGGAACAGAGGGCCTAAACACCAATACAGAACTTGAACGTACATTCCAAATTTCAGCTTTTGTCAGAAAAGTTCTGATTATGTAACCAAATATACTATCTTCATGCAGCAGAAGAAACCATGTTTCTTGAGACTATATCTGCACGTTCAGGTCTACTTTTCTGCATGTGCCCGAACCTCCATAATCTGTTCTCTTTATCCTTTTTTGCAGCTCAAGCTACTTTGGCTTCTACTGTTATATCCTCATTTCTTCGTCTGCACCACAGTGTTCATCCCACCACTCATCTAAGGCACTTCATCTCCATCACCTCTTGCTTCCTCAACTGATCTGCGTTTACTGCCCAGGTCTCTATAACATACAGTAGTACTGACTTGACGAATGTTTTGCACATCTTACTTTTCAGCTTCTTTAGCATTCAACTGTCATGCACTATCCCTGACGCACTGTGCCAGCTGGCTGCAGCTATTCTGATTCTAGCTTTGACCTCCTCATTTAGACTTCCCTTCTCCTTAACCAACCCTCCCAGATACCGGAAGCTGCTAACCCGTTACACCGTTTTCCTTCCTATCTCAGTTCTCATCTTCTTCTGATTTCCCTCATTTGCTACCATTAAAACTGTCTTACCTGTACTCAGTTTCATTACATCTGCCTTCAGTATTGCATTCCATTCCCCTATCCTTTGCTGAAGTTCTTGCTCAGAGTATGCCTGTAATGCCATATCATCTGCATACTGCAACTCTATCTGTTTGCTAATGTAGTCAATCACCAAGATGAACAGCAGTGGGCTCTGACCTGAAACCTGATGTACACCCACTCCAACTAGGAACCACTCTGCGTGGCTGAATATTGTTTGTACTTGAGTCACTGGGTCTTTGTACGTAGCTTGCATTAATTTTACCAATGTTTTTGGGAATTCAAGCCACCTCAGGACTGCTCAAATCAACCTTCTTGGGACCTTATCATATGCTTTCTCCAACTCTAAGAATGCCCATGACTCTTTCTCATCTCCACCCTCTCCTTCAGTACCTGTCCCACTGGAGATGTTGGGTCAGTTGTGCTGCATCCTGATCCAAATCTGAACGGTTCATCTCCCATCTTACTTTGTACTACTCTTCGTATTGGTTTATCAATCACCCTCTCCAGAATTTTCATACAGTATGATAAGAGTTTGACACTTCTATACTGCCCGCATTTGTGAATGTCCCCTTTGTTCTTGAGCACTGGCAACAGAATGCTTATTCTCCACTCATCTAGGATACGTCTCTCTCCATACTGCATTCAGTACCCTCAGGAGCCATTTCGCCCTCATCTCAGCCAATGTCTATCATATCTGCTGATATCTCATCTGAGCCTGCTGCCTTCCCAGATTTCATTTTCCTTAGTGATGTTTTTGCATCTTCTAGGGTGGGCTCCTCCTCTGCTCTCACCACAGGTTGTGTCTGGGGTAGTACAGTTTCTATGGGGTTTTCCTCATTCAGAAACTGCTGGAAGTACTCCTTCCAGCTGACTTTGACATCCTTTGGACAGGTAAGCAGGTTGCTACTGGCATCCCTCATGAAGGCTCTGACTTCTGTCTTTGCCTTGCAACCTGATAAAGTTTCTTTCTGCCATCTAGTGACCTCTGATGCTTTGTTTTTTTGCTAATGCAACTCCTCTCTTAGCCTCTTTGTTAGCCAACAAGTATTCCTTCCTAGCCTGGTCCATCTTTTCTATCTCCCACTTTTTCCTGCAATCCTCCTCTCTTTTCATGGCTTCCTGGACTCATGCATTCCACCACCAGCTTCCCTTATGTACCTTATTTCCACACCTGGCTCGACCGCATAGCTGTTCTGTAGTCCTCACACATGCTGTTTTAAGGTGCTGCCATTCTTCTTCAACTCCTCTTCTTCCTGAGGTGCTAGAGCCCTGACTAATTCCTTGAACTGTTGGGCTCTCACTCTCCGGTCAACTTTCAAGTCTTCATCCTGGTCTCTGTTGACCTTAGAGCCTTTTCTGACCACTGCTTGCAGCTGATTGTTTTAACCAGTGGTTTATGCTGTGGGCCGACTGTACATTCAAATTGTACACACACTGTAAAATAAATTCCCACATATAGCCTTGATAATCTAGCTTTGAGAATGTTAAATTGCTAGAAAGATGCGTCCTTTTGCACTGAAGAGCTAACTATCCCCCCCCCCCTTTATTTGGGGGCATTGGGATAGCTACAACCAAGGAATTTTTATTTGAGAACGTAGCTTGGGAAATCACATCTGGGTCAGCAATCAAATGAGAAGAGGCCTGTCATATCTGAAGAAACCCTATATTTTCTTTGAGCTTTTTTAGTGACTTTTGTGATAGATACTGGTTCTCTACAGGTAGCTTTATAAATCCGTTTCAAGGCTGATGGGGGTGGGGTGAGTAGCAACAGAACTGGGCACCTCATCCTCTATAAGATCATATACCTTTGCCTAGCTCTAGGGTAGTTTTTGACGGTTTCCCAGCAAAAACATCACTAACTCTAGTAATCATTTGAGGAAAAATGAATACTGGTTTGGACTTGAGCTCAGGTTCACTTTCTGAAGAATCAGAATGACTAGACTCTGAGTCAACTAGAAAATCACCATTGTTATCATAAGATTCCTCATCCTTCTTTGAAACAACAGAAAGCTCTCTAACCAATTTAGCACTACAGCCATGTATGGGAACACAATTACCAGAATAAGCTGCCTGCAGAGCATTCTTAGCCAAGGAAACCATATCAGCCTTATAAACCTCTATAACTGGATTAGCAGCTATATGATGAAGTTTCTGTTTCTTTCTCTTGTAAACTTCACTACTAGATAAAATATCTGTGGACAGACTTATGTATGGCAAGGGGTCTCTTACCCCAGACTGTTCCTGTACCTAATGGTTTCGGTTTTCCCATACCTGCTCCAGGTATTAGAACAGCCCTGGAGGCTGTGTTTAACCTCCTCTCCAAAGCAGCTGGCAAAGCTACGCTAGAGGGAGACAGAGAACATGGTAAGTGATCTGTGAGGCTGAGGCATACTTTTTTTTTTCTTTTTAGGTTTAACTAGATTCGATGGGGAAGTTACCAGAGTTAGGATCCATCAAGTCAGGGGAAAGAACATCAGCCAGAATAATAAACTGACAGTACTGGATACTGTATCACAATGAGCACTTAAAGTTTCCAGTAATAAGTATGCCTCCACACAACTAAACTTTGACAAACCATGCTATTACCACAAATAATGGTTTGAAATGTGTTCAGAATTCTTTCACAACTGACAGAAGTTAAAGAATTTCTAGTACATAAAGTCCAAACAACAAAGCAACTAATGTGCCAAGCCAGTCAAAAATCAGCTCCACACACTTTAACCACATTAAACTACTATAAAATGTTTAACAATTTAAAATGAAATGTATACATTTGCCATAATGATATATCCATATAGTCTCATTTTCGTCCAGTTCAACATTTAGGTTTTATGATCAAATCAGATCAAACCTTGGCACCTTCTTTCAAAGCTTTGTATCTGAGGCTGTTAACTCCTCCCCTACCCATAATTCCCTCCTTCTTCCTAAGTTACCTCAGATCGAGTTTGTTGACTCAAACTAAGTTAAAGTATTCTTGAAAGGTATAAAAACCTTTATAAACTAGAGTCAAAAGATGTTAGTATGGGTGATGCAGCCTAAAAGCAGACAGGGTCTTGGTCGAGGCCTGTCCAAGCCCCAAAAGTTTATATATGACAATTTGAAAGGGGCAAGGAGGGATGGATGTTGAACTAAATGAACATGAGACAACACGGATCTATCATTATGGTAAGAATGTAACTTTCATATCAGATGTTCTCTATTTTTGTCCGATTCAATGTTTGAGACAGATTCTTAAGCTGCCTAAAGAAGCCCTGGGTGGTAATCAAAGAACAGCATTCCTGAGAATGGTAGAACCAAAGGATGCACGTGCGTAGGACTGCACGTCCAAATGAGATATACACATATGAACTGCTGAACATGTTGCTGCTGCACAAATGTCATCCATGGGAACTCTTTTCATGAATGCAGTACAAGTAGCCACTGTCCTTAGTTGAGTGGGCTTTTTGGTTTTGTATGCAGGGATAAACCTTGGTCCTTTTATAAAAAGGAAATAGTCTGAAAGCCATTTGGAAATTTTAACTTTTGACACACGTCTTCCCAATTGTACTTTAGAAAAAGACACAAACAGCTGAACTGACTTTCTGATATCTTTGGTACAAAGTAGAACCTGAGCTGTTTGTGAACATCTAGAGTATGCAGCAAATTTTTATCTTTGTTACAGACACAAGGGGAAAAGAATGGCAAATCAATGTACTGTTTTCTATTAGCTTTGGATGTCACCTTTGGAAGAAAACAAGGATTTGTTCTCTCTGACACTGTCTTACTGGAAAATGAGGAAAGGTGGTCTATATGACAATGCATGTAATTCAGAAATTTGTTTAGGGGATTTAACTGCAATCAGAAAAATGGTTTTCCAAGACAGAGAGAGATATTTACGATCCACTAATGCTGCTGGTTCAAAAGGTTTCTGAGTTAATGACTTGAAGCATGATTGCAACTTCCCATGGAGGATCTGGGTCCCTAATTGGTGGTCTCAGTAAGAAAGCTCCATTGAAGAATGCGTTGGAGATTCTAATAGAAGCAAAGGAAGTGTCCTTATGCTCTATGTGAAATTTAAGAAAATTGCACTTTGAGGTAGAAAAATTAAATGCTTGGTGAAAATCTCTGAAAGAAAATCCCACACTGATGAGACAGGAGTGGAAAAGGGGTCCAGTCCCTTCAATAAGCCCAGATAAAAAATCTTCTCCATTAACTTTTGTAATTCTTTTTGGTTGATTGTTTTTGTGAAGAAGTAATAAAATGAACCCTCCAGAGAGGAAACTCTGGCACCTCTGGCTATCATTAAAACTGGACTAACTATGCATTTAACTTTAGGGCTTGTAGATCCAGTAGAGGCATCCTGAGTGAGCGACTTAGAAGATCCAGACTGGAATCCAGCAACCAAGGCAAATGTAGAAGATTAAACCCAAAGAAACCAATCCTGCTAGGGCTAGAAAGCAGTAATGAGGATCACCTTGGTTTTGTACCTTGTCGTTTTCTGAATGAATTTTTGTTAGGACATGTATTGGTGGGAAGCATAGAGGAGACCTGAAGGCCAACTGTGGACTAGTGCATCACTTTGTGACTACCCCAGTGGAGGGATGAAGGCAAAGTAACTGCTGCACTTATTGTTTAGATATGAGGCAAGGCAAAAAAGGTCACAACAAGGTTGGCCCCGGCAGCTGAAATTTTCCATTGCCACTGCCTGTTTGAGAGACAACTCATGAGGCAATGGAATCAACCTGTTTTGTCCACTAGTACATTTGCCATTCTGGGTATGTGCCTTGCTATTTGAAAGTGACAGGAAGACATCACCCACTACCATACTCTCATGGCCTCCCAGCAAAGAGGGTACGATTGCGTTCCCTCTTGTTTATTGTGCACCAAACCACAGACATATTGTTGATCGGGATGGAGATCACATCCTTATGTAGGTAGTCCTGAAAAGCCTGCAACACTAGAATGACTGTTCTCAGCTCCAAGATACTGATATGAAGGTTGGCTTCTACAAGTGGCCAAGAACCTTGAATGATCTTTCCCTTCAAAATGCCCCCCTCCCCATACCTTCCTGGTGCAGCCAAAGCCCTTTCAACAGGCTTAAAAGCTGATGCTACAAGTGGAACCAAGGAAGTGTGCCCTCTGTCAAAGGACTCAGGGCTCTCCATGTTCCCATCAGGGTTGGCTCAAAGGATGACCTTGGACTCGAGCTATCAAGTGCTGAGGACACGAGAGGAACAGACTGCTCTGAAAACCCTAGAGTTAACTCCACCCTCAGGAACCTAAACTCAATGCTTTCGCTCTAGGACTTGTCTCGATCCAACAGCATCACAGTCGAGAGAGTAAGGGACATAGTAAACACCCAAGTTCCCTGGGCTGTTGGATCTGACTGAAGTGTGCTGGAGAGGTTTGGACCCATAGGAACTGGCTATGAAAACTGAACGGGAGAAAAATATGACAGACTCAGTGGACCTGTACCTGGACCTCTCTTCATGGATGGTGCCAGGAAGACTCCCAGTTGCATCAGTTTCCTTAAGAATTTTCTCATCTGTCGGCATCCATTTCCATGAGATTTCTGCTGCAGCAGACTGACCTCTATGATGACACTATTAGAGAGGGTCTGGAAGGGTGTTTGTCTTGTAAAATGGGTGAATGGAGCAGAGAGTTCACTGGCTCCACAGAAAACGGAGCACAAGGAGGAGGAGGAGGAGTTTGGACTGACTAACAGGTGGATCAAACAGCCTTTATGTTTTAAGTAGTGGACCTGAGGGACCAATTGGATCGGAGGACCTGTTACTTAATTTTTCAAGACTCTCTAATCTAACTTCTTATCCCTGGTTCTTTTGTTTGAAGACTTATCTTTTTCTCTACACTTTTCTTTGGGCTGATCTTTTTCCTTCTCTTTTCTTACCTACTGCTGGGGGAAGTTGAAGTTGGTCTGGATTCAGAAGGCATGGTTAGAGGAGAAGACCCTGTGTATATGTGTGTGTGTGTGGGGGGGGGGGGGATTTTAAAATTAATTTCCCTCTCCTGTCTTGAATAGCCCTTGACCAAAAGGCAGCACAAATATCATAATTAGCCTACAACTACACAGCAATCTAAACTTAGCAAAAATACAAGTTATGTTAAATCCTATTAAGAAAATCCTGTTAGGAAAAGATTTCTTAGGCGAATTAAGAAAGTTTAGTCTAAAACCCTAATAACTAATCCTACACTACAAATTCTAAAAAGAGGAGTCAAGGATAGAAGCAATATTGAAATGGCATATCAAAAAGTCTTCCTCTTATCATGAAATACTGAGAGAGGAGGGAATTGTGGTTAGGGGAGGAGTCAAAGCTTCGGATTCAAAGCTCTGGAAAAAGGCGCCGAGGTTGGATCCAGTGCGATCAGACAACCAAAACGTTGAATTGGATGAAAATAAACAACAACATATCTACAGTTTCTTGTCAGAGAGAGTAAAATTTCCACAGTACATTCAAGTAACTTATTTGCAGTAAAATTGTGATCTGAAGTTAAAAAACACACAGAGTAGAGTCATATATATTATATAAAATATATAAATGCTGAAAAAAATCCAAGTTTTGGAATGTTTTCCTGTCAAAAGATGAAAACAAAGCAGAGTAACAACACAACAGTAAAGACTTCAGACCTACTGAGACAGCCCCTTGTGTCTAATAGCACACATACACACTGCACTTCTGATATCTTCCTAAAAACATCAAAAACAGAAGCAAAATAAGCACTGCTGCAAACAAAAATTCCCACAGGAATTACTATAAACATTGAGAAATAAAATATTTTTAAATAAACAAAAATATAAAGAGACTAATATATCTGCTAATAAAATGAGATGAAGGGAGTCCACAAATGGGGCTTATATGAGCAGTAAGCTAGAAAAATCAGTGATGTATCCTGTGAAGAGTCAGAGAACTTTCCTCTCTGGATGGCAGAAAAAGATTGAACACTCACTTCCTGTGACAGCCGAAGACTTCCTTCTCAGGATATGCTCAGCCAATCAGCTGCTACAGGAAGCAAGAGGGAGGAAGAATGACCTTTTGAAAACTGACCAATTACTGTGTTACCTTGGCAGATAACCCAAAATGCCACTGAAGCAATAGGAAAAAATTAACATTAGATGGTGAATTACTGGAGGGAAAAGGAGTGTTAAATAATGTGCTAAGTCTGCCCATTTAGCTGCCTGAGGTTACACAAGGGAAACAGTAAGCACTTCAGATTTATAGGTGAAGTGTTATGACAGAAGTCTCTCAAAGGTGTTAAACATTTAAAAGTTGAAGATAAAGGGTGCACATGAAAAATAGATTATTGGGAAGTAGAGAGAAAGAACATAAAGATATCAGTATGGAACTGTCCAGCTTTTGTGTTTTCGTGAGGGAGATAAAAATATGAAGTATGCAAGGGGAGCACAAAGTGGAACTACGAAAATATTTGAAAGCAGGCTGGAACATTCCTGAACAAATGATGCAAGTTTTCCATAAAGCAATATTGCACCATAGAAAATAACACAGAAGCTGTTATACAACTTGGGTAAAGTACTATTAAAGTATGCTAAAATATGAGATGGAACTGAAGAGGAGAATTGCACATATATGTAAACATGCGTTCCTTTTTTTAATCTATGACACCAATAAAACTTATTTAAAAATATGAGATGGAACTGAAGAGAACTGCACCTATATGTAAACATGCTTTCCTTTTTTTTTAACCTATGACACCAGTAAAACTTATTTTAAAATATGATTATTTTTCCATTACAGAGGGCCTAAGATGAAGAACTCCAATGCAACCTTTCAGGGAATATGGGGGCCTTTGATGATGTGATGATGAAAGGGTCAGCAAGACTGAAACTGATATGAAAGAAGTGAAAGCCAATATAAGGAAATTAGAAGTTATGTACCTACCATAACGTTCCATGTTAGTTGTCTTCTCTCACCTTCTTTCTTGCTGGATGGGTTCGGAGATGATCCTCGGCTCCGACTCGGCACTTGCTAAGCTCGAGAGTCACTTTTACCAGCTCGAGGCAGCCCCATATCCCATGATGCAATGCGGTAATTACCCAGATCTCGTTTGGTACCTAGAGGGAGACCTACCTAGCATAACAAACTTTCCACTAAGGAAAGAAGAGAATAAGCCTAAAAAGGTTGCAAGGGGAACCAGATAACTGAACTAGAACTAACTGGTGCCCAAAGAAATAAAATCTTCCAGAGCCAAGGGAGATCAAGGTCTGTCCAGGCAAGGGGGCAGGAGGGAGGGTCGCAAGAAAGAAGGCGAGAGAAGAAATCTAACATGGAACATTATGGTAGGTACATAACTTCTAAATGTTAAGTTGTCAATCTCGCCTTCATTCTTGCTGGATGGGACCGCGTCCCTAGCACCTCTATCCTGGGTGGCTCAATGGAACAGACTCTTGAGAACCGTGGAACCAAAACTGGCTCTATCCCTGGAGGCCAAATCCAATTTATAATGAGAAACAAAGGTATGAGGAGTGGCCCAAGTGGCTGCTGCACAAATAGTATCTAAGGGTAGCCTAGCCTGAAAGGCTGTAGAAGTGGCTAAGCCTCTAGTGGAATGTGCCTTTGGTTTTGAGCACAGCTGTTTGCCCCTAAGTTGATAAATTTCGGAAATGGTGGAAGATAGCCATCTAGACAAGGTCACTTTGGAAACAGGGAGACCTTTCTTATTTTCAGCATAAGAAAGAAAGAGCTGATCAGACTTTCTGAATTGTTTTGTTCTGTCCAAATAATATCTTAGTTGGCGGTGAACATCAAGATAATGTAATTTTTGTTCCGATCTGTTGGAGTAATTAGGAAAAAATACAGGGAGATCAATAGATTGATTTAAATTTGTTTTTGAAGCAACCTTGGGCAAAAAGGATGGATTAGTTCTCAAGGATACTCTGTCCTTGTGGAAGACCAAATATGGGGGACGAACAGAGAGGGCATGAAGTTCTGACACTCTCCTAGCCGAGGTAATAGCGACAAGGAAGAGTGTCTTCCACGAAAGAAACTTTAGTGAGCATGAAGCAGCTGGCTCAAAGGGAGGAAGAATTAAGGATGTCCGCACTAGATTTAGGTCCCATTGAGGAGGAGGACTCCTGACAGGAGGTTTGAGGAGAAAAACTCCTTTCAGAAAAGCTCTACAAAGCTTGTGGGACATAATGTTGTGATCTGCAAACCCGACATGAAAGTTCGAGATCGCAGCCAACTGAACGTTGACCGTGGAAGATGAAGAACCCGAGTGAAAGATTTCCGCTAGAAAATCCAAAACTGCATGAACAGGGGCAGTAAAGGGATCTATGCTCCTTGATTTCGCCCAAAGGGAGAAGCGTTTCCACTTGCTAGTGTAAATCCTTCTAGTAGAGGATTTAAGGGAAGCCACTATGACATCCCTAACAGGGTTAGAGATCATAGGAAGCCTGGCTAAGGAAGGAAGTGGAGCAGCCAAGCTGTGAGGTTGAGAGAAGGAATGGACCGATGCAGCTGACCCGATTGGTGGATCAGAAGATCTGGCACTGGGTCCAGATGCCACGGCTGCACTAAAAGGTGACGATGGAGGAACAGAAATCAAATTTGTCGAGGCCAATACGGGGCAATGAGAATCATTTTGGCTCTCAAAACGGTAACTTTCTGGAGTACCTGTGGTATCAATGGAAAGGGAGGAAAGGCATAAAGAAGTCCCTGGGGCCAATCTTGGGTAAGAGCGTCTCTGGGGGGATGGCCCGGAAGTGGGAAGAGAGAGAAGAAGGCTGGGCATTTGCTGTTTTGGGGAGTAGCAAAAAGATCGCAACATGGGCGGCCCCACTTCTGAAAAATCTCCTCCACTATAGATTGTTTGAGAGACCACTTGTGAGGCATGAGTATAGCTCTGCTCAATATGTCCGCTAAAATGTTGGTTTTCCCAGGGATATGCGTTGCTACCAGAAACCGATGAGAGGAGATCGCCCATTGCCGAAGTCTGAGAGCCTCTCGACACAAGGGGTAGGACTTGGTTCCGCCCTGCTTGTTGATGTACCACACTATGGACATGTTGTCCGTGTGAACTGCAATTGTTCCCAAGGGAAGAAAGTCGTTGAGGGCTTGCAACGTTAAAAGCACTGCTCTCATCTCTAGGACATTTATGTGCAGGTGGTATTCGAACGGTTGCCACGTCCCATGAACCATCTTGCCCTGATAATGACCCCCCACCCGATCAGGGAGGTGTCCGTAGTGACTGTGGCTACCGGGGCCGGGGAAACAAAGGGTCTGCCCTGATGAACCTGGGGAGAAGAAATCCACCAGGATAGGTGGTTTTTGCAAGTTTGTGTCACCAGAATTTGGTGACGCATGGGAAGTTGTTGGTAGGACCATTGGGTGAACAACATCCATTGAAGGAGACGCATGTAAAAGCGGGCCAAAGGAAGAAGAGTAATGGCAGCTGCCATGAGGCCCAATACTTTTAGGACCAGTCTGGCTTGCACCTTTTTGCTGGCAAGGATGATCCGCACATGGTTTTGGATATCTAGGATTCTCTGGCTTGTGAGGTTTGCTGACATCCGAACAGTGTCTAAATTTGCGCCTATAAAAGTAATAGACTGGCAGGGCAATAAGGAGGATTTTTCGTAGTTGATCGAAATTCCTAATTGAGTGCAGAGATTTAGGGTGTAATCCCTGGCTTGGAGAAGTTGATGCCTGGTGGTGGCTGAGAGGAGCCAGGCGTCGAGATACGGAAACACCTGGAATCCTTGATGTCTCAGGTGAGCCGTGACCACTGCCATGCATTTGGTGAACACTCTGGGGGCTGTAGTGAGACCAAAGGGCAGGGCTCTAAATTAAAAATGACTGGACCCCAGCCGAAAGCAGAGAAACCTTCTGGAGCGACTGTGGATTTTTATGTGATAGTACGCATCCTGAAGATCTATTGAGCACATCCAGTTATCTTTGCCCAAGAAGGGCAAAATCGATTAAAGTGTGACCATCCGAAATCTTGTCTTTTTCACAGACTTGTTGAGTCTGCTGAGGTCCAATATTGGTCTCCAATCTCCCGTCTTTTTGAGAACCAAAAAGAACCTTGAGTAGATTCCGGGCTCTGAATGATCTGTTGGAACTGGCTGAATGGCCCTTTTGTGTAGAAGCTTTGATACTTCTAATTTTGCGATTTCCCTTAGACCGGGTGGAACATCTGGAAGGGAATTTTTGTGAGTGAAGGGACTTTCCTCGAAAGGAATCTTGTAACCCTCGGATATGATCGACTGTACCCATTTGTCTTGTGAAAGGGAAAGCCAGGCTTCTGGGTACAGCGATAATCTTCCCCCGACTGCCTCCAAGGATGGACAGCCGGGCAACACCTCAGGGATGCTGGAAGGGCTTGTCAGAGAGAGGCTCTCTGCTTCCCTGGTTTTGCGGACCCCCTCTGCCCCTAGGGCGGCGTCTGTTATTATTATTACCCCCTCTGCCCCTAGGGGTAAACTGACCACGTGTGTCCGGCGTGACTCCCTGAGATTTACGGAACCACATCTTTCCGCCCTTCTGTCCTTTAGGGTAAGGTCTAGAAGGGGTGGAAAAATGGACTCCTACGGCAGAAAGAGTCTTGCCGTCTTGCTCACACCTGGTCAACGTATCCTTCACCTGAGGACCAAACAATGTTGATCCATCGAAGGGAGAGTTTGTGAAGGACGCCTTAAAGGGATCTGCAAAATTACAGAGCCGCATCCAGGACTGACGTCTAAGAGCCACTCCTGTCCCTGCAGCTCTACTCGCTCCATCTGCTGCATACGAAATCAGCCGCATGGAGGAGTTGGCTATGGAGTTAAGGATTCCTAGCTGAGAAGCAATCTTGTCCTAAGCCCCTGCAGCTGTAGGATCCTGTACTACTTCACCTAACTCTTTAAGGATGTCCCTTTGAAGTCTGGTGAAGTGACATAAATAATTCAGCGAACGCATGGCAAAGGTTGCTGAGGAAAACATCCGCTTACCATACCTGTCCATGGTCCTAGAATCCTTGTTAGGAGGATGGACTGGTACGGAAGGATCTGCAAGTTCCTTCTTGGTGGCGGCCGCCACCACCATGGCATCAACAGGGACACCTTTTGTAAGAAATTGTTTCTCGGAAGGGGCTGTAATAAATTTAGAAGGCCTCCTGGGAACTGGTTCTACGGAATCAGGGGATGCCCACGCCTTCCGAGCTATCACCTCCATGAGGGGGTCGAAAGGCGGAGACAACCAGGAGGTGGAGGGTCGAGATCCGAATGCTTCTAGGTATACCGACTCATCCTCGGAGGGATTAATGGAGGGCCAGTTTCCCCTCTGTTTTAGGAGTTCTAGGATGTCTGAAAAAGAGACATCCTCAGAGGGGGATCTTGGGGACCCCTCCGACTCATCTAAGTCGGTATCTGAAGTAGTAGACTCAGGGGAGTCTAGGTGCTTCCTCTTACAGGTCCTCTTACGCGGAGGATCTCCTGAAGGATCAGGAGAATCCTCGGAAGAGGGGGTTCTTCCCAGTGGGGAAACCTGAGGCGGTGGATCTCTCGGTCCGGGAGCAAGAGAGTGGGAAGAGACATCTACAGGCACCGTAGAGGGAGGAGCTAAGGGGATAGACTGCTGACTGAGCCCAGGGGCCAGCACACTCCTCATCACCTCGAAGGCTCCCCTCCCAGGGAGATCCGAGAGACCCTGCTCCGAAGAAACAGGGACTCCCGGGCCCACTGAAAGGGAAGGCTCCGAGGCAGATGTCGGGGCCGAGCTCACCAAGGCCGAAGCTCCGAGGGGAAGAGCAGGGTCGGACAAGGGTCCGATGCCACTCACCCCCTCGGAGCAGACTAGGGAAGCCCGACCACCGGATCCCTCTAAGGAAGGTCTCGAGGAGGAGATAAGAGTAGAAGCTGAAGGAGCAGAAAGGGGAGGTATCTGCCCCGCAGCCATAGCAGTAACTATTCCCATAGACTCCGGCTCCAAGCTCTGGAGGAGAGTCGAAGGAGGAACTTGAAGAGGGTGTGGACTAATAGTCGTCTGTTGAGACGGACTATGAAGCATTTGGGCTAGTGCCTGTGATTTTAACAATCTGCTTACCACTCTCTCCAAATCATGGTCTGAGAGCCTGGAAGACCTAGATGATCGGCTCCGATGGCTCCGCTCCGAAAGAAGAGGAGAGGCCGGAGCCGACAGTATCGGCTCCAAAGAGGGAGACCTGGACCGCTTCCTCGACGGAACCATCGGAGCCGAAGAACCCTCGGTTCCAGACGGAGCCGACAACTTCTCGACTCCGAGTCTGGTCAAGGATGTATCGGCTCCGGCCGGAGCCGATACAGGCAAGGAAATAATGGTATCGGAGCCGGTCGGCACCAATACCGAAGCCTTAGTCACATGGTGATTGGAGCCGGTCGGAGCAGACACCAATGTGGCAGTTAAAGTATCGGCACCGATAGCCATCGGTGCCGAAGATTTAGTCAAAATAATATCGGCTCCAGCCGGAGCCGATTTTGACTCCAAAGGAGTCGGAGCCAAGGCCGGAGGCTTAGAAGCAGAAGCCTGGGCCTTGGAGGTCTTAGAGGGCTTGCCCGAAGCAGACTTGGCCGGGGAGCCCTCCGGTTTAAGAAGTCCTCTCAAGATTAATTTACTTCTCCTTTCCTGCAGGACTCTCTGGCTGAAAGAGTGACAGATAGCACAGGAGTCCTGCAGGTGGAGAGGTCCCAGGCAGTAGATACAAGAAGTGTGACCGTCTGTCAGAGACATCTTCTGACAGCACAAGTCACATTTCTTGAAGCCTGAGACCCTCTGTTCCTTGGACATAGTGAGTACACACACACACACACCCAACTCACACAGTCCCAGACTCAGAAATTTTAACTTAAAAGGGGAAAATATAAACCCACACACACCCTGACAGGAAGGGATGGGAAGGGAATGAAGGCCCGACTAAATAAAAACAAGTAGGGAAACAGTAAAACTAGACTAGCGACCCTACAGCTACTTAAAAATGACAATTATACTAATATATAAGAGAAAAACTAGGAATGGGGTGTCTAACAATTGTAAAACAATTTACTTACCACGAGCTGGCAAAAGGAGTACCTCATCAGCGAAGCGGCAAACGAGATCTGGGTAATTACCGCCTTGCATCATGGGATATGGGGCTGCCTCGAGCTGTTAAAAGTGACTCTCGAGCTTAGCAAGTGCCGAGTCGGAGCCGAGGATCGGCTCTGAACCCATCCAGCAAGAATGAAGGCGAGATTGACAACTTAACATCTAGCAAGCAAGCTAAAAGATCTAGATGAAAGAACAGCCTGTAAGTGAGAAAAAGCTTAACCTGGTGGCTTTATACAGTGGTTCTTTGCCAATACTGTTGACCCCTTTATGCACAATGTAATTACGGTGATTCAATGGATGTATTATTCTCTTAGGCTTAAAGCTCCTCAAGGAGAATCTGCTAGGCCTAAAACTGACAAGAAATTTCAAGAGTTGACAGACAAATCAGAAAAACGCTGTAGGATAGACCTGTTATGTTGGCAATGGATTTCTCATCAGAGGCGAAGCAAAATGTTTGTTGTAAAGTTGTTTGGCCTTGGTTACACTCAAATTTAAATACTCCTTTACTATGTAAGTAGGTGCCCTTCTCCATATCAGAAACTGTGCTGCTACTGCTTACTCCAAATGTGGAAGATAATGATAGAGGACAGTTTGATTCTGGACTGTTGAATCTTTTTTATTTATTTATTTTTTTTGCATATCTTGTTATGTAACATTGTACAACCTTATAAACTAAAAGAATCAAGTCAATTTATGAAGTAGACAATTTAGGTGCATGGCCTGGCTAACGACACACAAAGAACAGACTGTGACAGGTCTGGTTTCTATCTAGATGAAATGCTGGCATGCAGCATGACTTTACTGGCCACACATTTGAAGACACTGTGGTTTCCTTAAAGGGTGATAATGAAGCATCACAAAGGACACCTACAATGAACAAAGCTGCATTCAGCACATTAAGAATGGTGACTTGAAAACCACATCCAGCAGTGTGGCAAAATGACAAAAAAGTCACAAAAGATGCAGTATCCCTGAAATAGCAAGTTCTTAAGTGAAGCAATATTCATACCTACAAGAGATGAAACAGTGGGGATGGCTTTGCACACTTTTGTGAGGAGCTGTGGATTTAGGCAATGGTATTTAATTTTGCTGAATTACTGACCATGTGTTCTGTCAGGTGTGCTCGGAGACGCAGCAAAAAAGTGGTGACCAGAAGGGATCACAGACACTTGGCAAAAAGATCTACTTCTACAAGAACTTGGTCAACATAAAAGGGTGGTGTCCTGGGTAATGGGGAGTAGAAACTATCTTAACTTGCAACATTTACTGTATATACTGCTGATCATCAATATCTTGTTATTGTATTAAAGCTAACAACCTGTAATGTTGTTTACTACTGCTGCAAATTTGTATCTCTATTCATCATGTACATGATGTGGAGCTTTTCCCCCCGGGCATCCGTTGAAAAAGGACCCATGTCCAGTCGCAATTTCCCGGTAAACAAATGTAAATAAAATAAATAGACAGTATACCTACACATGCTACTTTCATTTGGGATGCACCAGCTGGAAAGGTGTCCCCTTTACTGGGTCAGTAGTCATACGTAAGCCAAAGTGAGTTATAGGGAAATCCAGAATGCCCCACTTGGTATTAATGGTATTGTCACAGTTGTCTAAAACACACTTTGAGGAGTAGTAATGGCTTAGCTTTTGTTTGCTTAATTTCTTAAGCAGCATCTCAGTACATTTCTTCTTAAACAGGTTAACACTGCGGTTTAGATAGATTTAGCTCAGACTACAGCTCAGATGGCCCAGGTTCGATTAGTGTTAAGAGTGCTGAAAAAGCTGGATGGGGGAAGGATGGGAGTGAGAGGATGATGCCAGTTTGTCCAGCATGAGGGAGAGTACTGGTGCAAGCAATCTACCTAAGGAAAGACCTGGCATTGCAGCCCCTCCAACTTTGGATAACAAAGCACAATCACACCAATAAGTATGCACAAATGCATATGCTTTTCAAACAAATGGGGGTGGGGTGGCTGACTGGAGCATATGAAGAATTTCTCAACACCAGATGGATAACGCCCATGATCCCTGGTTCTAGCCTCTCTCTCCCAGTGCTCTCGGATGCTAGCGGTTGGAAGGAAGAAGGAATTTGATGGTCACAGAAATGGGGCATAGGGAAAAATGCTAAAGAACACACCATTGGCAACAGAGTTTGGCTGCTTCAATTACTATTTCTGCATGGGAATTAACAGTCATATTCAACTAAACAGATTTTACAGATGGAACAATATGAATGTGACTATAACAAGTTTCAGAGTAGGCAATCATCACTGTTGCTGGCTTTCGATAGCACTATCCACGCATGCAAAGAGAAATATTACACTCAAATAAATGATTTCCTTAAGGCACATACTGGCACGTCTGATAAAGCAACAGTTAAAAACACTGCAAAAAGCATTGCACTTGCATATAGCTTTAGACTGCATTCTTACTTTTTCTTCTTCTTTCGGCTTTTCCCGGTTAGGGGTCACCACAGCGGAACTCCGGTCCGCTAATGATTGGCAGTAGATTTTTACAGTGCTGAGGTGCCAGCTCGACGCCCAACCTTCAACGAAGGCACGCCCATTCACGCATGTCTTTCGAACGCTAGCCACTCGACCGCGGGGAGAACATGCAGACTCCACACAGAAGGCGCTCCAGCCGAGAATCAAATGGGAGAACCTCTAGCTGTGAGGCAACAATGCTACCGCTGCACCACTGCAGCTTTTTAGACTGCATTCTTAAATACCTCTTAAATCATTATGTGGCTTGTGGGTGGTTTGAGGGTGTTTGGAGAGCACAGTACTCTCTCATTACCAAGGGGATGCTTAAATTTACTTAAAAGGGGATTAGTGGGTTGATGAAATGGTGCTGCTGTGAATATCTAAATGTTATGGGATTTTGTAAACCTTTCCTACTTCTATGCGAGGTATAAAATGACTAGGAATTCTTAGGCTCCTGTACACAGCTGTAAACAATTTAAGAGCATGGTTGAGGAAGACGGGCAGTAACAGAGTGTGTGTGTGTGTGTGTGTGTGTGTGTGTGTGTGTGTGTGTGTGTGTGTGTGTGTGTGTGTGTGGTGGGGGGGGGTAGGTGAAGGGTTTTGGTAGGTATGAAGGAAGACTATTGTTAAGGTATGGTGATATTTGTAATCATTACCTGCACCATTATCAGGAGACAAAGGAGGACTTCACTCTACTTGCACTAAAATTGCAAGGGCAAGGAACTCATCTCCCCATTTACAATAAACACACACAATGGTGCTGATAACCTAGTAGCTGTTCTTGTGCACAGCTGTCACCTTATAAAGAAGAGCAGGGCATGATGACCCAGCACACAGGCAAGCCCAATGACTCCAGTGTGTTGCTGGGTAGCATTTACAGCCCTAATATTACCATTATGCCTTCATATTCACCCTTTAACAGAGTATCACTAAGTGGTATCTTCAAGTCTTACATTTAGGAGGTAACTGCATTGTGGTAATTGATATCCAAGGCAGGACAGTTCCTCAAGGTGTTTGTAAGCTACATGCATATCAGCAGCAGGGAGTTTAAAGGACTTCTTTTACACCAGGAGTAGCATGGAGCCTGGATGTGCCTGCATCTAAAAAACAGGCAATACATACACATCTAGATATTCTGGTATGCAAGGCCAGAATTTTTTTTCCCTGGTGTCTTTAGTGTTTCTCTAGAAATAAAGTGAAGCTGAAATAAAAGCCACATGTACTTCAGATCACTAATGCAGTCATTAACAGACGTCATATTTTCAGTTTCTGGATATTTCTGGAAAGTGACAAATGCAGGAAGGTGGCCTAGTTCAGGATAACCAGAAGGTGAGCATAATTCACAAGAATGTAAATTAACAGTGCATGTAATGAGCCCCGATATTTTCCCAAATCATGAGGTTCTGAACTAGCAATTGTTTAAAGGCAAAATATAGTTCCAGAAGCTTCAGAGTACACACATACTGTATTCACAGACACTCCGAAATGGATTTGTTCTAAAACTGTTGTAGCCAAAGGATCTGGAGTAGATAGCCAGAGCCCTAACGCCCAAACTTTAGATGGCAGGTGTTAAGAAATTAGAAGTTATGTACTCACCATAACGTTCCATCTGAGTAGGTGTATTCATTTGTCTGCAACCTGTGGTTATGGATCCGATATCGGATCCGAACCGGCATGGTTTACCAGCTATGGATCCGAGCTCTCAGCTCCTCCCCTCACCCATAATGCCCTGCTCTCCCTACATGACCTCAGATCGAGTTTGCCAACAGCATGAACACCCTGAAAAGGGTAACACATCATATGCAGGAAACTGAAAAGGCCAGGGGGATAGGAGGGCGGGATGGTTGCAGACAAATGAATACACCTACTCAGATGGATCGTTATGGTGAGTACATAACTTCTAAATCTGAAGTAGGAGATTCATTTGTCTGCAACCTGTGGGACAGAGTCCCCAGCTACCTGAACCTTGGGCGGCCATCATGGAAGGATATTCCGAGCACCGGAGCCAAAGGATGCTCTACCCTAGATGTAAGATCCAACTTGTAGTGGGAAATAAATGTATGAGATGAAGCCCAAGTGGCTGCTGCACAAATGTCATCTAGAGGAATCCTAGCCTTAAAGGCGGCCGAGGTAGAGACTGACCGGGTTGAATGGGCATGTACACCCTCCGGTGCGGGCCTTCCAGAAGCTTGATAAGCCAATAAGATACATTGTGAAATCCAGCGAGATAATGAGACTTTAGAAATTGGCTTGCCCAAATTAAATTTAGCAAAGGAAATGAACAACTGGTCGGATTGCCTATGACCAGCCGTCCTGTTTAGATAAAATCTAAGTTGCCTGTGAACATCTAAGGAATGAAGCTTGTATTCACCCTTGTTTTGATATTTGGGAAAGAAAACAGGGAGGTTAATGGATTGATTAATGTTTGCTTCAGAAGCTACCTTAGGAAGAAAGGACGGGTTGGTCCTGAGGTAAACACGGTCGGATGAAAGACCAAGTAAGGAGGCTTAGCTGATAATGCTTGAAGCTCTGAGACTCTCTTGGCCGAAGTAATGGCTACTAAAAATGCGGTCTTGAAAGATAAAAATTTCAGATCTACCGTAGCCGCCGGTTCGAAGGGGGGGGGGGCGGTCAAGGCCTGGAGGACTAAAGAAAGGTCCCAAGGAGGAACCGCTTGCTTTACAGGGGGCCTGAGAAGGAAAGTACCTTTTAGGAAAATCTTACACAATCTGGCAGACATCAGAGGACTGGAGTCATGACCAATATGATAATGAGAAATTGCCGCAAGTTGTACTTTGACTGTGGAACTGCTGGCACCATCATTAAAAAGAGAGGTTAAGAAGTCAAGTACCAACGGGAGAGGAACTGTGAAGGGGTTTAGGCCTTGCCGCTCCGCCCACAAGGAGAACCGTTTCCACTTACTGCGGTAGACTTTCCTAGTGGATGGCTTATGAGCTGCCACCAGGATGGCCTTAACAGGGGACGAGATACCGGGAGTCCTGATCAGGAGTGGAACTGGAGCAGCCAAGCGGTCAGCTTCAGGTTGTCCAGATTCGGAGGAGATAAGTTGGATGGATGAGATATTAGATCCGGTATGGGATCTAGAATCCAAGGAGGATTCACTGAGTGAGACCTTAGGAAAAGGAACCAGATCTGTCGAGGCCAAAATGGAGCAATGAGAATCATTCTGCACCCCAACCGAGAGGTTTTCTGAAGAACTTGGAGAATCAGAGGCAAGGGGGGATAAGCATACAGAAGACCGGGTGGCCAAGCATGCACCAGAGCATCTCTTGGGGCACCTCCGGGAGGAGGTATTAGAGCGAAAAAACTGTCGCACTTGGTGTTTGAGGGAGACGCAAAAAGATCGCAACAAGGAGTTCCCCACCGTGCGAAGATGCGTTCCGCTACCTGAGTTTTGAGAGACCACTCGACCCGGAATATGCGTTGCTATGAGAAAGCGGTTGGTGGAGATTGCCCATTCCCACACTCTCATGGCTTCTCGACAAAGAGGGTAAGACCTGGTTCCCCCTTGTTTGTTGATATACCAGACAACCGACATGTTGTCCGATTGAATCGCAATTGTTCCCAAGGGAAGAAAGGCCTGAAGTGCTAGCAACGCTAAGAGCACTGCTCTCATCTCTAGAACATTGATATGCAGTGAGGTCTCTGAATCGTTCCACGTGCCTTGGGCCGTCCGGCCTGCAAAATGCCCCCCCTACCCGAGGTGGGAGGCGTCCGTGGCGAGAGGGGGAGAGGCACAAAAGGGGCGGCCTCCGTGGAGATCTGGAGAGTGTAGCCACCACAGGAGGGACCGCCTGCACGCCTTGCTGATCGCAATGGGATGATGCATAGGAAGAGCAAGATACGACCACTGAACTAGGAGTGTCCATTGAAGGATGCGCATATTGAACCTGGCAAGAGGAAGAAGCGCTATCGCTGCCGCCATGGACCCTAGGGCCCTCAGGACCAACTCCGCCGGAACTGAGCTTGAGTGGAGAATGGCCCGCACCTGGAGCTGCAGGTTTTGAACTCTGTCCGCAGTGAGGAAGGCTCTCAATCTCCTCGTGTCTAACCTGGCACCTATAAAATCTATGAACTGCGTGGGTGCTAGGTTGGATTTTTTTGTGTTTATCGTGATGCCCAGACGGGGAGCAAGATGGAGAAAGGAGTCTCGCGCCAAAAGAAGTAGATGCCTTGTTGGGGCGGTGAGAAGCCAGTCGTCCAGGTAGGGAAAGAACTGCACCCCCTGAAGCCTCAGGTGGGCCGCTACCACTGCTAATACTTTGGTGAACATCCTGGGGGCTGTGGTGAGACCAAAGGGCAGGACCCGGAACTGGTAGTGACTGGCTCCCAGCCGGAAGCGGAGAAACCTCCTGGAGCGTCTGTCCATTAGTATATGGTAGTACGCATCCTTGAGGTCTATGGAGCACATCCAGTGGTTTTCTCCCAGAAGGGGGAGAATAGACTGCAACGTAACCATTCGGAATTTCTCTTTGGGAACTGCCAGGTTCAAGAGAGAAAGGCCTAAAATTGGTCTTAGATCCCCAGTCTTTTTTGGCACTAAAAAGAACCTGGAGTAGAACCCTGATCCGATCTGGTCTGGGGGGACGGGCTGGATGGCTCTTTTCTTTAGCAGATGGCCAATTTCTGCCAAAGCGGCCTCCCACTGACCGGGTGGAACGTCGGGGAGGGACTTCAATTTTGGCAAATGACGAAAAGGAATACGGTATCCTCTGGATATGATCTGGAGGAACAAGCGGTCTGATGTTATGGACTCCCATGCCGCCAGGTGCTCCGAAAAACGTCCCCCGACTGCCTCCAGAGTGGAGCAGCCGGGCAACCCTTCAGGGCTGCTGCGCGGGCCGTTCAGAGAAGGGTTCTCTGGACCCGAAGTTCCTGGGAGCCCCTCTGTCTCTAGGGTGGCGTCCTCCTTGTCCTCCTCTGCCACGGAAGGACTGGTTGTCCGGAGCAGGCTGGGATTGCTGCGACTTCCGGAACCACATCTTCTTCTGACCCTTTTGGTTCCTAGAATAGGGCCTCTGGGGTACAGAGAAGCGGATTCCGACGGCAGACAGCGTCTTCCCGTCCTTCTCGCTCTGGGTCAAAGTGTCACGAACAGTTTTGCCAAAGAGGGCAGAACCATCGAAAGGGGCGTTCGCAAATGACGCCTTGAAGGGCACCGAGAAATCGCAATGACGGCGCCAGGCCTGACGTCTGGTAACTAGGCCTGCCCCTGCGGCTCTAGCGGCACCTTCTGTAGCATGGGACAGTAGCCGCATAGAGGTATTAGTGACTGACCTGAGAGTGGCCATGTGGGTGGAGTGCAGCACTTTGTCCTCCTCCGACATGGACTCTGGGGGGGATGCAGCGTATTCTTTTATAAGATCGCGCTGCATCCTGATCACATGTGCCAGGTAGTTCAGTGCCCTCACTGAGAAGGTCGCTGAACTAAACATCCGCTTCCCCAAGCGGTCCATCATCCGAGACTCCTTGCTCGGGGGATGGACTGAGGGACTCTCCTGGGCCAGTTCCCTCTTGGTGGCAGCCGCCGTCAACATGGCATCTACCGGAGGCCCCTTACTCCAATGGGCACGGTCAGCCGGGGGACTGAGAATACGGTCGGGCCTTTTTGGGATTGGCTCCACGGTGTCCGGTTCCTTCCACGCCCTGGTGGTAATGAGGTCCACCAGGGGGTCGGCAGGAGGGGACACCCAAGAGGTAGACGGGCCCGCTTCAAATGCGTCCAAGAACACGGACTCGTCCGAGTATGACTTGGGGGCAGACCCCCCCCTTATGCGGAGCATTTCCATGATGTCTCCAAATGAGACATCCTCAGGGGGTGATCTTGGGGAGCCTTCCCCTTCCTCCAAGTCCGTGTCTTCTGTGAGAGACTCGGGGGAGTCAATGTGCCTCCTTTTGCACGAATGTTTGCGGGGAACATCCTCCGGGGGGCTGTCAGAGGACTCCTCGCAAACAGTGACCTGTTCCAAGGGAACAGCTTGGGGCAAAGGAGCGGGCTGTCCCAAGGGCCGGATGGTGGAAGCCTGACCCAGTGCAGATGGAGCGCGGGACGGAGCCGAAGCAAGTGCCGGGGGTCCGGAGACTCTCAACAGGGCCCTCTCCACTACATCAAAAGCCGAAGGAGAGCCGACCTCGACCAAAGGATCCGACAATCGGTTCCCCCTCGGATCCGAGGAGTGGATCGGAGCCGGCGCCGGCTTCGGATCCGAAGGAACAGTGCGCTCCGACACAGACGGCGCCGAAGGAGCACTGATCCCCCTGGATCCGAAGCTCGGATCCAGGCTCCGAGAGGTCGGATCCGAAGCACTCGAGGGCAGGGTCGGATCCGAAGTACCAAGTACTATCGGCGCCGACCCACCCCGGCTCGGCTGCTCGGCTCCAACGGATCCGAACCCGGGTAGCGGGTCGGAGAAGGAGCAATTGGCTTAAAGAAAGGGGTCGAGCTCCCCAGAGGGGAGGCAAGAGCACTCCCATCTGCATCTGGGCCTGGATGAACCTTCTCATCATCCGATCCAGATCAGCATCTGACAAGCTATAGGTTGATCTCGACGAGGCTACTGAGGTAGGCCTTGAGTGCCTCCTGGATAGCCTCGACGGAGATCGGGTCTCCTCCTCCTCAGGTCCCGGTGAAAAACACACGGGTGACCGGAGCCGAGGAGGGGGAGAACCAGCAGACAAGGAGGGCGGAGGAGAAGCCCGCTTGGCAGGCGGGGCCGAAACAGAGGTCTCGGCCCGCCACTTATGGTGCTTCTCCGTCCGGTCCCTCTTTCTAGCTTCCCTCTCCTCCGAACCACTACAGGGAGGTTGAGTCCCAGGAGGAGGAGGGGGAGCCGGGGAGGCGGGAACCGTCGAAACGGCTCCCCCCAAAGGAGCGGAGTCCGGGGGCAAAAGTCCCGCCAGGACAAGCTTAGACCTCCGCTCCTTCAATGCCCTGGGGTTGAACCCTGCACAAATGGAACACCCAGATGTGAGGTTTTCAACCCCAAGGCATCGCACGCACCGAGTGTGGCCATCAGAAGGGGAAAGCTTATGGCCACACTCGGAGCACTTAGAGAAAATAGCTTTAGGCTGCTCAGACATCCTAAAAGCTAAAAGAGTTACTTAAACTAAAAGAGAAAAAGTAAAAGTAACCAAACACACACAACAGGCCCAAACACACACTACGCTACCAGCGAGGGGAGGGAAACTAAGTAAAAAACAAGTTTAAATCACTAAACAATTATCACTATCAAAAGAGGATCCTAAACTTTCACTCAACTTTCACAAAAAATCTAACTTTTAACACTGTAAAACTTTGAAAAAACACCACTTAGCTGAAGAGCTCAAGAACACTAATCTGGTCACCAGCGCGGCAAACTAGATCTGAGGTCATGTAGGGAGAGCAGGGCATTATGGGTGAGGGGAGGAGCTGAGAGCTCAGATCCATAGCTGGTAAACCATGCCGGTTCGGATCCGATATCGGATCCATAACCACAGGTTGCAGACAAATGAATCTCCTACTTCAGATTCCATTTGCCCTGTTTGTAGATGGATGTTTTGTTGCCTCGTTCATTGTTGAAGCATTCTTCCACATTTTTGTAAGTTGTATCCACATCCTGAAATGTTATATGTCCCTGATTATGAACGGAGACTGAAGGAATTAAGGCATGAACGAGCGGACAGCATTTGAAATGCTCGTCATTCATGTATACCTATTGTAAGCCTAGTCGGCTTTTTTTAAATAGAGACAATGTTTATATTTTTAAGAACGCTATGGTACGTGAGTACGCATAGCAGTGTTCTTTGTTTTACATACAAGGATGAGCCAGGCGCATACGCGCAAGGAATACTTTGTTGTGCTGTAAGTTTTAAAGGCATTTTTGGAATTTGCAGAGAATAAGTAATTTTAAAACTGTTTTTAACATTTGATCTTCACGGAAATAGCCTAATTAATGTGATACAAGTTTTTAACCTCCTGTAATGGTTAACGGGTTTACGAGTTTACTCTGGGTAGTACGAACTTCCAGAAAAACACGGTTATACCTAAAGTCACAATTTGTAAATATGTGCACTATAAGCCGTTTAGGTTATACTAACCAAGTCTGAAGTGGGCTTTTTTGATATATACTATGTGAAAATTCAGTACGAGATTTTTCTAAAGCACTATGAGATGATAAGTAAACATGACAATGCTCTAAGATATACTCAATTGTTTTATAATGTGTGTTTGGGCACTGATGCATTTTATATGTATGTTTATTTTGAACTATTTTAGTTCTTACTTTGAATATACTAGTATTCATTTTAGTTGAACAGGATAACATTTATGGAATTGAGAATAATTGATCTCTGCATTTTTAAATGAAGCAAACATGTGATTATAGAGACCCTATCACAAGCCTTTGTTGGTTTTAAAAGTTGTGTTCAAAGTTTTAGTTTGTGTAAAGAGTCTGAAGAAGCCTTTGGCGAAAGCGCTTACTCGTTTGGAATAAACAATTTGCTAACTTATATGGATTTATTTGTTTGAATTCCTACTTTCATTTTATTGCTTATTGGAAAGTCACGCTTCTTTTTGGATTGGATTTTTACTAGTGTTTTAGCGTGAGTATCCTACCTCAACTAACAGCAGCTCTGCGTTTTGGATTTGTGCATTTACTTCTTATTTTTGTCAGAGTTGCAGAGAGTGAGGATGGCGAATGAAAGTAATGTGAATATTGAACTACCCTATGTACCGAGAGTGTTAGAATCTACTTCAAGTGTCCTGGACAGATTTAAGACTTGTGTCTCTGGGAGTACAAACCTACTCATGGACTTTAATCCAGTCGTAGATGGAGGGACTGATACTCAGTTTGGTATGACTAACTTGGACATTTCCAAAGACTTACATGAATTAGAGACTGTGTTTACTAAATTAATCAAACTACAAGTTCAGAGACATTATTTTGAAGTATGTTTAAATAAGCAAATCATACCTCGTGGGCTAAGAGTACTAAAGATGCCCACCTCTGGTACTTCATTGCCAGATCTCCTATATCGTTGGCAGCAACTCAACCTTGAGTTGAGTTTTAGCTATATGAAACTCTTGATTGAGTTTCATTTACCAGAAGAGGAGAGATTGAGATTGATTGTTAACAATTTGTTTAAAGATTTTGAATGCAAATATAGTGATAATGAAATATGTATGAGTAAACTAAGAAAAGTTATAGAGGATGTATTGTTTTTAGAGAAACGGATGTTAGACCAGAAAAAGGTAAAAATTACCAGGGATTTACGAGATTTTAGAAATAATAATGTCTTCACTTGGCCCAGGGACATGACACCGAACTCACATTTCAATTCTGATTCAAATGTACCTCAGAGACCATCAGGTGTAACAGGTAAAAGTTTCAGGAATACTACCTTAACCACACCTGTTAATAAACCAGTTAGCTATCTACAAAATATTAACACAGAAAATAGATTGTCCAACAAACTGACCCCATGCAATAAACAGAGTGATGGTTCTGACGTTCCAACTATTGGAGACAGCATAGGACCTGACCCACAGTTGACAGAATCTAATCATATAGAGACAGAGACTCACAGCCCCTCACAGATACTAAGTAATGGGAGAGAGGACCAAAGTGAGTTAGGTGAGAGTTTGACAGGTTGCATCACAGACGTACAGAGATCAGGTGCAGCAGTAGTTAGACCAAAAGCAAACAGTGCCATTTTCAATTCAAACAGATGTCCGGCCCCCCTCCCCATAGCCCAGAACCATTTTTTGGACAAAAGAAGGTCCACAAGCAGGGGGAGACAGAAGAGGAAAGGCTCAATAGACGAACAGGAACAACTAGGCCCCACAATCAAGAAAATGTGGGGGAGACAAAATCGTTAATTATGAATTTATCTAGTAGAGTACTGAATGAATATGAAATACAGGTCTTAAGTAAAGGCCTGGGTTTTATTCCCACAAAACCTAATGATCTAGTAGATACTATTATAGAAACAAAAATGTATGTTCGGAATTTACAATTAATGTTGGATTTTGGTAACTCAGGTAGTAGTCAAGTTATGAACAAACACCGTCCAAATAGTACATATGTTCCACAACTGAACCCGACTATAGAGGTATTTGGGAATGTAGTGGAAGATGAAATATATAGAAGTTATCAAGAGAATAAACCTTCCAAACATGGACGTAATTTAAACTATAAACAAAGGCAAGCTTTGAATTCATTGAGAAATGATAGGTCTATTGTAATAAGACCAGCAGATAAAGGTGGACCGGTTGTCATTATGGACTATACATACTATGCCAATAAAATGTTTCAGATGCTTGAAGATACAACTACATATACAAAAGTAACTAAGGTTAATTTAAAGAATATGGTTTTCAGTGTATACAATACCCTAGATGACCTGGTATTATCGCAGGATATAACACAAGAGCTGTATGGATACCTAAAGGTGAACAATCCCACTATACCGATCATACAGGGACTTCCTAAAGTCCATAAGAACAACACAGACCCACCGTTTAGACCAATTGTTGCAGGTCAAGGGTGGGTAACAGAACCCCTATCCATCTACCTAGAGAGTGTACTTAGACCGTTAGTTAATGATAATAAGAAGATCCTGAAAGATAGTAAGCAATTTCTTATAGACCTATATTCTCAAACTCATTCATTGGATACTAACCAGCACTTTTTCTTTGTGACACTTGATGTGGTTAGCTTATTCACAGTGATCCCTAATGACATAGGAATAAGACTGATTACTGAATATTTGAAAGCACATTCAGACTTCACTGATAGAAAGATTGATCTTGTGGCTCTGTTTTTAGAGACTATATTAACTAATAATGTCTTTGCATTTGAAGAAGTCACTTACTTACAGAAGGATGGCGTGGCTATGGGCACATCCTGTGCAAATAGCTACGCCAACCTAGTCATGGCCAGATGGGAAGATATTTATCTTCTCAATAATCCGTCCTTCATAGAACATGCTGCAATGTACTGTCGTTTCGTGGACGACCTCTTTTTTATATGGCTTGGAGATGAACCCTCCCTATTAAGCTTTGTTTCCTACTTGGATAATACCACGGACTTCTTAAAATTTACTGCAAACTTTTCAGTTAACAATCTTCCATTTTTGGACGTGGAAGTATCTAGAATGACCAATGGTATGATCAACACAACTATTTATAGGAAAGATTGCCAAAGAAATAATATATTACATAGACAAAGTATGCATCCCGGCCATGTATTTCATAACGTCCTTAAAGGACAATTTATGAGGGTATCCAGATTGAATCCACAACAAGAAACTTATGCCTCAGGAATAGAGGACATGAAGGAGAGATTTCTGGAAAGAGGTTACAAGGAAAAAGAAATATTAGATACTATTAACATAGTAGAGACCTTAAGAACAAGTACTGCGAAACCATATTTTATGGCACATGAAGCAATGACAACTAGCTCATGTTCCTCTAGAAATGAAGTTAGAGCTAACCTCACTTTTAGTAAAATGAGCCTGCAGGTGAAAAGTCTTATGAAGAAACATTGGGGTATTTTGAATTCAGATAAAGAAGTCAGTGAGATTGCTGGCCCCACACCTCATATAGCTTATAAAAACCTTCCCAATCTGAAGAGTATCCTATGTAGACCAAGACATCCACTAGTTAATAAGTTGACAATGAATAGAAACACAGTACCCTGTGGTCATTGCAATCAATGTATTTATATTAACAAAGAAACCAGTTTTGAGCACCCTACCACAGGACGTATTTACAATTTTAACACTAACACCAACTGTGAAAGTAAAAATGTCATATATATGGCTAAATGTTCAGGATGTAAAAGTTACTACGTAGGGAAAACAAATAGATCATTCAAGGAGAGGATTAGGGAACACACGTACCACCTAAGAGTAGGTACAGAAACCAATGCATTGGCTAGACATAAAAGATCAACTGATACCAGTCATACCTTTAAGTTCTGTGCCATTCAGTGTGTGTATGAAGGTTTCAGAGGTGGTGACCTAATTAATAGAACATTAGAACAAGAAACTAGATGGATCATTAGATTAAGGTCCGATAAACCACCAGGCCTTAACGATAAAGTCCAAATAAAGCCATTTCTGAAAAGTAGAAGGTTACGCAAGTAAAGAGATCTCCCACTAATTGTTTCTAAATTTCACATTATTTAGGTACATGTTCCTCACAACATTATGACCGTGGTGTAGATGACTTATTTCTATATACTCAGACATATTGTAGACATTTCATATACACTTATCATAGAAAATGAACCTTTGCATATCTACATTTAGTATTGAAAGGTACTGTTTATATAAAAACTAATGCAAGACACCTCAGGATGCCACCCAGAATAAATGTTCAAGAAATACATTCTACTTAAACCCCCCCCCCCTTCCCCCCACTTACTCCTTCCCTATATATTCTACTTTATCACATGAAAGGTCTTCAGTATTTCACGATGTCTATATTTTATTTGGGTATCAGGGATGCAAAGATTATAAAGTGCAATTAATGGTTGCTTAGGTCAGTGCTGCTTATTTCCACTATCGTGGACCTGTACGAGAGTCAAGCTAATTATCAAGACATTTGCCCTGTTTGTAGATGGATGTTTTGTTGCCTCGTTCATTGTTGAAGCATTCTTCCACATTTTTGTAAGTTGTATCCACATCCTGAAATGTTATATGTCCCTGATTATGAACGGAGACTGAAGGAATTAAGGCATGAACGAGCGGACAGCATTTGAAATGCTCGTCATTCATGTATAC
The DNA here is from genome assembly GCF_019279795.1 of Protopterus annectens. NCBI lineage: Eukaryota > Metazoa > Chordata > Ceratodontiformes > Protopteridae > Protopterus > Protopterus annectens. Next base: position 701,997,755 of record NC_056751.1, on the reverse strand, counting down.
CTATTGTAAGCCTAGTCGGCTTTTTTTAAATAGAGACAATGTTTATATTTTTAAGAACGCTATGGTACGTGAGTACGCATAGCAGTGTTCTTTGTTTTACATACAAGGATGAGCCAGGCGCATACGCGCAAGGAATACTCTGTTGTGCTGTAAGTTTTAAAGGCATTTTGGAATTTGCAGAGAATAAGTAATTTTAAAACTGTTTTTAACATTTGATCTTCACGGAAATAGCCTAATTAATGTGATACAAGTTTTTAACCTCCTGTAATGGTTAACGGGTTTACGAGTTTACTCTGGGTAGTACGAACTTCCAGAAAAACACGGTTATACCTAAAGTCACAATTTGTAAATATGTGCACTATAAGCCGTTTAGGTTATACTAACCAAGTCTGAAGTGGGCTTTTTTGATGTATACTATGTGAAAATTCAGTACGAGATTTTTTTAAAGCACTATGAGATGATAAGTAAACATGACAATGCTCTAAGATATACTCAATTGTTTTATAATGTGTGTTTGGGCACTGATGCATTTTATATGTATGTTTATTTTGAACTATTTTAGTTCTTACTTTGAATATACTAGTATTCATTTTAGTTGAACAGGATAACATTTATGGAATTGAGAATAATTGATCTCTGCATTTTTAAATGAAGCAAACATGTGATTATAGAGACCCTATCACAAGCCTTTGTTGGTTTTAAAAGTTGTGTTCAAAGTTTTAGTTTGTGTAAAGAGTCTGAAGAAGCCTTTGGCGAAAGCGCTTACTCGTTTGGAATAAACAATTTGCTAACTTATATGGATTTATTTGTTTGAATTCCTACTTTCATTTTATTGCTTATTGGAAAGTCACGCTTCTTTTTGGATTGGATAAGTAAAAAACAAGTTTAAATCACTAAACAATTATCACTATCAAAAGAGGATCCTAAACTTTCACAAAAAATCTAACTTTTAACACTGTAAAACTTTGAAAAAACACCACTTAGCTGAAGAGCTCAAGAACACTAATCTGGTCACCAGCGCGGCAAACTAGATCTGAGGTCATGTAGGGAGAGCAGGGCATTATGGGTGAGGGGAGGAGCTGAGAGCTCAGATCCATAGCTGGTAAACCATGCCGGTTCGGATCCGATATCGGATCCATAACCACAGGTTGCAGACAAATGAATCTCCTACTTCAGATTCCTTAATATGCTCATAACACCTTCCCAATTGGCTGAAAACCAAAGTAAGACAACATATTGGATGAAAGAGCATGCACAAAAGCACAGAAAAAAACATGTGGGAAGTGGAAGACAAGATCTAATTTAATAAACATTTATCCTGCCTTCTTCACTCAGGTTACAGTAGTAATTGCTGGCAAGGAATTTTAAGACAGTCCCCAACTATTGATGTAGCCAAAATTTCTTTCATGCCACATATGACAAGTCCGCTCTGGAAGTGAGACATGAAGAGAGAAAGTCTTAAGACACAAATCTTTAATAGGCATCTAATGTTCACAATAAGTTCAATTCAAACACACAATATGGAATCCCATTTCACATTTAAATAAACTTTATTCTACTAAAATAAAACACAACCGGTGCCTCATCAAGAAGCCTTCAAACACTAAACTTCAAGAATACAGGGATAAAATCAAACGGACCAATGAGAGAGTGACACTTCTGAAACAATAAAATACAAATATATTTTGAAAAGTACAACAATAAATTTGGGCATAATAAACAGATTTCAAAAAGAAAGATGATATAATAAATATTTCCCACTCAGTTCATTATTTGCATCTTTATTCTTTAAGCACGGCTGCAAAACTCTAATATAACGAAGGATGTTGACAGTAACATAAAAAAGTAGTTAATGCAAGTTCTATAACAGTAGACGTTCAAATTCCTCACTGTTGCAGTAGCCTATGGGTTGTATACTGCCAAGGATACAGCAACAGGCAAACTTCCCAAAGCCCTAACCCCTCACTCATAGCAACTCTGGCTGCTTATAGGCTAAACCCTTTTGGAGGGAACTATATAAGCAGCTAAAGTGACTTAAATCTTCTGGAATTTCTTCCTCTATGCTAAGACGGGAAATTCATCATGAATAACCAACATAACAATAAATGAAAAAGTAACCCCTTGTCAAGTATATACAAGGGTGGATGGTAAGTGCAGCAGTGAGGAATTTGAACATCTACTGCTATGGGTAAGAACTTCCACAACTGTAAGGTGTTCATCATTCCCACAGCTGCAGTAGCCTATGGATAAGGCTACCACAGCTTATCCAACCTACGAGGCAGAAGAATATGAATTTAGGGGTCAGCGGAGAGCTGTCCTAGCCAAATCAATCCTGTATGTAAAGAAAGAAATCCAGGATGTTATATTTTAGTACAGGAATACACAGATGACCAAGCAATTGTCTCTAGAAATCTTCTACAGTCCACTGCTTTCAAGTATGCCATCAAGGAAAACAAGGTTCTTGGAGAGAAAGCCTTTACTCTGCCTGAATATGCTGCGTCACTGTAGGTATAACAAGACGTAGTGGCAGAGGATAAGTAACTGGAAATCATCTGGGTGAAATGTTTGTCCTTTCTTAGTCCAGCTTAAGAAATAAATAGCTGACAGGCTTGTCTAAAGAGATGAATTTTTGAAGATGGCATCCGAGTTGCTGAGTCATCAGAGTATTTGTAATTTTTTTTCTCCATGGCTCTGGGTTAGGATAGAATACTGAGACTGACGGCTAGACTGAACTATGAAAACTTTGGGCCTGAACGAGGGATTAGTTCTAAAAGATACGCTACACCCAAAGTAGACCAAAGAGAGTTCACCCACCAAGAGAAACCAACTCAATCATCTTGCAGAAGTCAAAACAAATAAAAGAACAGTTCAGGTTCAGACAGGAAGTGAGGTTAAGTTTTCTAATGAAAAAAGTTACACTCACAGCAAGGAGAGATACTAGTTTGCAAGGAAACTAGTGAAAACTAATCAATGTTTTCTTAGTAAAACATTTTTGAGAGAAAAAGAAAGGCTGTATGGAGACACAAACTGAATTTGCCTCAAGATGTACCCCGACAAAGGAATACAAAGTTCACAGGCTAGTAACTCACAAATATTTGAGCACCAGTGGTACAACCCCAGACATAGCACTGCTTATTTGGTGGGCACCAACTAGAAAAATCTTGGGATTGTCATTATTATAAGATTTCCTAGTAGCAGGATTTACTGCCTCCTTTATTACCTGCTGCACATCTTCAAAAAACATACAGAAGTGCATAAAAGGTATCAGAATCCTGGCAGAAAATTTAAGTCATAGATTAAGGTGCGTCAACTGCACCTGCTTTATGTCAGTAGATTCAGATAGTGGGGAAACCTGTGATAATTGCCCTTGCCCAATTCCATTAAAGGGAGAACCAAAATTGCCTAGGTCAAAAGGGGTTCACCACAAACATTTGCTAATGAATTCTCCTGAGCATTCAGAATCACCCTAGGTATCATTGGAAAAGTACAGTTGTGTACACTTACCATAAATGTAGATGTTCGAGTGTATTCACTGTTACAGTCATTACATTTGGGTAATCTGCTGACAGGTTGCCCTCAGTCGGCCTGAATTTCAAAGTCTTGGGTCCTGCGTCGGTTGCTGTCTCCTCTTCCATGACGTCAGGGGTATAAAACATGCAACCGACGCCATTTTCTTTAGTTTTTCTTGCCCCACATGTCAGGTGCCCCCAAAAAGGTAGCAAAAAAAAAAAATGTATATATATATATATATATATATATATATGTATATGTATATATATATATATATATATATATATATATATATATATATGTATATATATATATATATATATGTGTGTGTATATATATATATATATATATATATATATATATATATATATGTATATGTATATATATATATATATATATATATATATATGTGTATATATATATATATATATATATATGTGTGTATATATATATATATATATATATATATATTCACCAACATCCCATTTCACTGAAACCCATTTCACTGACAGCTCATTCACTTCACACAGGGTGAGGGAGGTTGGCACCCCCACCCAAATGGGGGGCTGGCCTTGCCCCACTAACTATTATATACAACTCCTCGGTGCGCACAACAGTGTGGGGGGCAAATCCCAGGTTTGTCAGTGAAATGAGGCTGTCAGTGAAATGGGTTTCAGTGAAATGGGATATATATGTATATATATGTCTATATATATATATATATATATATATATATATATATATATATATATATATATAAATACACACACACATATATATATATATACACATACATGCATCAATATAAACTTTACCTTCATCTACAAGCAAATACACCACATAGGTTGTAGAAGACAGGGAAGGAAAGATAAACTTCAGAATGACAGGGGGGTGGCGGGAGGGTAACCTGGACTGCAACAGTGAATACACTCGAACATCTACATTTATGGTAAGTGTACACAACTGTACTACGTTCTTCGTGTTTCACTATTGCAGTCATTACATTTGGGTAGAATCCCAAAGCTATGGCTGGGAGGCTGGAGCTAAACAGCATTAGAAGCGGCTATAAGGCCCTGCAGAACTGCAGTGGCAAAGCCTGCCCTGGATTTAGAGTAGAGAGGCAAATGATAATGCTTTGTAAAGGTGTGAACAGAACTCCAAGTAGCAGTCTCTAGAATGTCTTTGGTTGGTACTCCCCTGAGAAAGGCTGCTGAAGTAGCTGCAGCTCTGGTGGAATGAAACCTAATGCCCCTGGGCACAGGTTTACCATGGTGTAAGTAGCAGAAAAGTACAGTTGTGTACCTACCATAAATGTAGATGTTTGAGTGTATTCACTGTTGCAGTCATTACACTTGGGTTATCTTGCTGGCAGGCTACCCGCAGTCGGCCTGAATTCCAAAGTCCTGGTCCGGCGTCGGTTGTTGTCACCTCTTCCCTGATGTCAGTGCGTCAAGGGTATACAAGATGCAGCCGACGTCATTTTCTTCAGTTTTTCTTGCCCCAGATGTCAGATACCCCCAAAAGGGTAGGCTAAAAACATTCCCTATAAAAAGCATGCACTAAAATAAACAAAACCTTCATCTACAAGCAAATCCACCACATAGGTTGTATAGAATAGAGAAGTACAGATAAGCCCCAGCAAAGAAAGGGGGATGGTGGGTGGGTAACCTGGACTGCAACAGTGAATACACTCGAACATCTACATTTATGGTAGGTACACAACTGTACTATTCATCGTGTTTCACTGTTGCAGTCATTACACTTGGGTAGAATCCCAAAGCTGAGGTTGGGCGGCTGGGTCTAAATATAATTAGGAGTGGCTATGAGGCCCTGCAGAACTGCAGTGGCAAAGCCTGCTCTGGATTTTGAGTAAAGCGGTAAGTGGTAGTGCTTGGTAAAAGCGTGCACTGCAGTCCAAGTTGCAGCCTCCAAAATACCCTTGGTTGGTACTCCTCTGAGGAAGGCTGCTGAGGTGGCTGCTGCCCTGGTCGAATGTGGCCTAACGCCCTTAGGCACCGATTTGCCATGTTGTGAATAACAGAAACGAATGCAGTGTCCTACCCATTTTAAAATAGTCTGCTTTGAGATGGCCTTTCCTTGTGATCCTGCAGCATACGCCACTAAAAGTTGCTCAGTCTTTCTGAAAGCTTTAGTTTTGTCCAAGTAGAAGTGTAGCTGTCTGTATGTCCAAAGAATGCAGAAGTCTCTCCCCTTTATTCTGGGGATTTGGATAAAAAGTAGGCAAATGAATGGTTTGATTAAGAGCCACGCTGGATACTACCTTTGGCATAAATGTTGGGTTTGTCCTTAGAGAAACCATGTCTGTATGGAAAATGATAAAAGGTTCCACAGCCATTAATGCCTGCAACTCTGAGACTCTTCTTGCTGAAGTTATTGCTAGGAGAAGAGCTGTTTTCCATGATAAGAATTTTATTTCGGCTGTATTGGCTGGCTCAAAAGGAGGCAATGTGAGCTTTTCCAAGACAAACATGAGGTCCCATGTAGGTATCGGTGCTCTCCTTGGGGGTCTTATGTTTTTGGCCCCTCTGAGGTACTGCCTTAGCAGTGGATGTGAAAATATAGGTGGTTCCATATTGTAATGAGCTGAAATGGCAGAGGCATGGATCTTAATTGATGAGAAGGACAGGCCTTTATCCAGCATCTCAGTTAGGTATTGTAAAATCTGAGGAATATTTGGAACAAGCGGGTCAATTCCTTGTGCCTGGTTCCAAGCACAGAATCTCTTCCATTTATCTGCATAAGATTTTCTGGTGCTGAGCCTCCTGGCTTCCAAAATAACATCCATAACTGCTTTAGAGAGAGGTGTGTTCTGAGTGGTTATATTATTCGCCATGCAGCCAGATTTAAGGTTCTGAGTTGGCTGTGCAGGATCTGATTGTTTTGTTGGGTCAGAAGATGAGGAATTTGAGGTAACGTCCAGGCTGGGCCTTGAGACAAGCTCTTTAGGACTGGGTACCAGTGCTGGCGTGGCCAGTCTGGGGCGATCAGTATCATTTTTGGCTTCTTTTGTCTGACCTTTAGGAGTACCTTGGGGAGGAGAGGCAGTGGAGGAAAGGCATATACTGTAAGGGTTTTCCAGCTGAATGATAGAGCATCCACCTTCCATGCTTGTTTGTGATAAGTCCTTGTGCAGAATCTATGTAGTTGGCAGTTGTGAGGGGTGGCAAATAGATCTAGGTCTGGGCATCCCCATTTCCTTGTTATCATGCTGAAGACTTGTGGATCTAGTTTCCACTCGTGAGAGTCCATGAGGTTTCTGCTTAGTCTGCCAGAGTATTTTTCTTTCCTGGCAGAAATTGTGCTTGCAGATGCACTTGACTGTTGTCCATCTTTAGCAACAGTTGTCCTGGATGAAGTAGATCCTTGAAGGCTGTCAGGGCATTCTGTACAGCTAGCAACTCTTTTTGATTGATATGAAGATGCATTTGGCTTGCGGGCCACGTGCCCTGAATACATTTTCCTGCCATGTGTGCCCCCCAAGCATAATCCGATGCATCTGTTGTTAGTGTCTGCCTGGCTGTGGGTAAAGTGAATGTCTGTCCCTTGTTGTGGTGACAGGCCAGTGCCCACCATCGAAACTCCTGTTGCAGGCAGGGGATGAGGGTAATTAATGTTTCCAGGCTGTAGCAATGTTGAGTCCAAACACTTTTTAGATACCATTGTAGCTTCCTCATATGCAGTCTTGCATATGGAATTAGCAGAATCCAGGATGCCACGAAGCCCAAAGCCGGCAGAATTTTTCTTGAAGGTAACTGGGTTTTTGTTGCCATTTTTTCGAAGTAAGAAGTCAGTTGCCTTTGTTTGTCTGGTGTGAGATAAGCCATCTGGGCAGCTGTATTTAAGCTTGCACCCAGGAATATTATCTCTTGAGAGGGTACTAGTTTTGATTTCTTTTTGTTTACTGTGTACCCTAGGCAAATTAGTAATCTTTTTACAAATGCCAGATGCTTTAGTAGAATGTCCTTGTTCTCTGCTTGAATAAGGCAGTCATCCAAGTAGGGATATATTTGAATTCCTCTGTCTGAAAAATGCAATTACTGGTGCCAGGCATCTTGTGAAGACCCTGGGCACAGTAGACAATCCAAAGGGCAGTGCAGAAAATTGGTAGTGCATTGAGCCAGCTATGAATCTGAGTATCTTCTGCAAGATTGTCTGATTGGGACATGCAGGTATGCCTCTTTGAGGTCCAAAGATACGAGCAAAGCCTTCTTGCCCAGCATGGGCAGAAGTTGCTGCAGTGTCAACATTTTGAATTTTGGAACATCCAGAAAAATATTTAGAGTAGACCGGTCCAGTATTGGTCTCCATGCTTTGTCTTTTCTAGGTACCAAGAAAAACCTTGAGTAAAATCCTTGTCCCTGCTCTTGCTGTGGTACTTGCTGAATAGCCCTCATGTCCATGAGAGATGAAATTTGCTTTTGTGCCTCTGCCCATTGATTGTGTGGCAGGTCTGGCATACCTTTTACCTTTGGAAGTGTGTGAAAGTGGAACCTGTAGTCCTGAGAAAAAATATTCAGTACTCATTTGTCCTGGGTGATCATGTGCCAATTTTGTGAAAAAAAGTGCTAGCTTTCCCCCTAAGGGTGCTGCCGAAAGATAAGTGCTTGGCATTGGCAGTGGGAAGTCATTGGGACTGTTTCCTATATGGTTGTGATTTGTCTTCTCCGCTTTTGGAGGTAGAAGCACCCCCATTGTTTAGGCCTGTATGACGAGATCTGCCTCTAGGGCATCTGTATCTGCCTCTTTGTGGCCTGTCTGACACTGGAAAGGACCAGTTCTTAGAAGGCCAGTTCCTACTAAATCTGGGTGGCTGAACCTGTAAAAAATCCTTTACCATCTGCATAGATTTTGCTTTATCCTCCATTTTCTTTAACACCTCTTCTGCCTTAACACCAAAGTATCATGCTGTAATGGAGCATCCAATAATTTTGCTTTAACATGATCAGGCAGATTCTGTTCCTTTAACCAAGCATGCCTTCGAATGACAGAGCCTGTAACAGCGGCCCTGCAAGAGGCCTCTAGTGAATCAAAACCACATTGTAAAGTATGCTTTCCCACTTGTTCAGCTGCATGCAATAAATCCTGCATTTCCTTGTTTTCAGGACATTCAGAGTTTGTCAGCATTTTCTGTTTTAGCACAGACATTAGGTATTGCTGATATTTAAGCATATGAAACTGGCAATTTAAAGCCCTTACAGCCAAGGTAGCAGAGGTGTAAACTTTTTTCCCCCCCATCTGTCCAGTGCTCTAGAATCCCTATCAGAGGGGACAGTGTTTTTTGCAGTGGAAGCCTTGACCCCTTTGGCACTCCGAGATATAGTTTCTGGGTCAGCAGCAGGATTTTTATATAGAAATTTATGTGAATCTGGAACCCTGTAGTACCTATCTGGCTTAACTGGTGCAGGGGGTAAAGAGTCAGGAGACAGACTGGACTCTGAAAATACATCTACAGTGTCTAGTACAGGTGGAATAGCAAAAGGTCTGTGTTGAGGCAATAAAAGAAAATCTCTGAGCCTTTTCTTAGATTCTGAATAATTTTGGCTCTCCCATTGGAAATGCTCCCTCATGGTGTGCAGGGTTTCCCCAAAAGAATAGGAGAGGCTGAAGGGATAGATTCTTCAGCATCAGAGTCCTCATACGGAGGAAGAAAGTATCCCTGTTCTGAAGAGCAGTCAGATGAAATAGAAACCTGATCAGAGGAATCATAGTCAGTGTCTTGCTTAGGCCTCTTATCAGGAGGGGAAATGGGAACCCCTGATCAAAGTAATTAGGTCTTCGGCCATTTTCAGCATCTGTTTCTTAGGCATGGAAGTCTGTCCAGGAGAATGCTGTACCTGTTTCTTTGTCTTTAAAGCTGTTTTAGTCTTTCTCTTGGATGCTGAGGTTGGCTTGATATAAAGCTGTGTAGGTCTGAAAACACCCTCAGAAGCAGAAGCCTGCTCAGCGGCTCCAGACCCATCTGAGAGATTAGTTTCCAAAGGCTCAATACCTTGAGTATCCAGAGGCCTAGATGTCTCCATGTGGGAGACAGAGGCGGCCTGTGGCTCTGAGGTAGCGGGCGTCAGGGGCTGCGAAAGCGCCTCACTGAGAAATGGCAAACCGGCGACTGGCCTAGAGGAGGCTTAGTCGTCGGTTTTGGACCTCGGATCCCTGTCCTTTTCTTTTTCCTTGCACTTTTTTATGAACTCCGGTCATCGGCTGTTCCGACGGCATTATATAGTTAAACCTTCGGCCAAAGTAATGAAATGCAAAATCGTACCGACGCTTAATAGTGCGTTGGCTAAATCGAGCACGAAACCAACCACTAGCAATGTCATGGTCAGGGCCTAGGCAAGGAATACAGTAAGAATGAAAATCCTTATGAGGTATTTGCTTCTCACAAGAAATACAATTGTTAACTTTTTCTGACATCGGTCTGGAGCAATAAAAAAGTTTCCCCAATGGGGTACTTAGCTTTATTGAAGACTTCGGATCTGAAATTAAATTTTGAAAATCTCAGGAGTCGGCCGACCGGCACTTGTGAACTGCTTTTGCTTTGGGCACCACGCGGCAAGAAAAACTGGAGAAAATGGTGTCGGCTGCATCTTATATACCCCTGGTGCACTGACGTCAGGGAAGAGGCGACAGCAACCGATGCCAGTTCAGGACTTTGGAATTCAGGCTGACTGTGGGTAGTCTGCCAGCAGGATAACCCAAGTGTAATGACTGCAACAGTGAAACACGAACATCGGATGCAGTGGCTTATCCACTTTGAAATAGTCAGCTTTGAAATAGCCTTGCCTTCTGATCCTGCAGCATATGTCACTAGTAATTGCTCAGTTTTTCTTAGAGCTTTAGTCCTGCTGAAGTAGAATCTTGGCTGTCTGTGTACGTCCAAGGAATGCAGAATTCTCTCCCCCTTGTTCTGCGGATTTGGACAAAAGTTTGGCAGATGAATTGTTTGGTTAAGAGCCACACTGGAAACCACCTTAGGCATAAAAGTAGGATTTGTCCTCAGAGATACCCTGTCTGGGTAAAATATGATGAAAGACTCTAAAGCCATGAGGGCCTGTAGCTCTGAAACTCTTCGTGCTGAAGTAATTGCTAGTAGCGGAGCTGTTTTCCATGATAAGAACTTTATATCAGAGGTAGCAGCTGGTTCAAATGGAGGCAGGGTAAGCTTTTCCAACACATAATTGGGGTCCCATGCAGGCAATGGTGATGTTCTAGAAGGCCTTAAATATTTGGCTCCTCTAAGATACTGTTTTACTAAAGGATGAGAAAAGATTGGTGGCTCTGTATTGTAATGAGCCGAAATGGCAGAGGCATGGATTTTAATTGATGAGAAAGATTTGTCAAGCATCTCAGTTAAGTATTGCAATATCTGAGGAATATTTGGTTCTGCTGTATCAGTCCCTTGTGCTTGATTCCAAGCACAGAATCTCTTCCATTTGTCAGCATAAGATTTTCTAGTACTAGGCCTTCTGGCTTCCAAAATGACATCCATCAGAGCTTTACTGAGAGGTGTTGTTTGTATGACTACATGATCAGCCATGCTGCCAGGTTCACAGTCTCTAGTTGATTGTGCATGATCTGATGGTTTTGCTGGGACAGTAGTTGTGGTCTTTTGAGGCAATGTCTAAGCTGGGTATTAAGACAAGTTCCTTAGGATTGGGTACCAGTGGATTGGGTACCAGTATTGGTGGGGCCAGTCAGGGGCAATTAGTATCATCTTTGGTTTCTCTTGTGTGACTTTTAGGAGGACGTTGGGGAGAAGAGGCAGAGGAGGAAAGGTGTAAACTAATAGGTTTTTCCAACTGAAGGATAGGGCGTCCACTTTCCATACTTGTCTGTGATAAGTCCTTGTGCAGAATCTTTTCAATTGATAAGTTTGGAGAGAGGCAAACAGATCTATGTCTGGGCTCCCCTATTTCTCTGTTATCATGCTGAAGACTTGTGGATTTAGTTTCCACTTGTGAGGATCCATAAGGTTTCTGCTTAAATCATCTGCGAGAGTGTTTTGTTTTCCTGGCAGGAATTGAGCTTGAAGATGTATTTGGTAGGTCAAAGCTGTGTCCCACAGTGCCATGGCTAATTTGCAAAGGGGGTATGAATGTGTGCCCCCTTGCTTGTTTATATACCACATGACTGTGGTTTTGTCCGTCTTTATCAGTAGTTGTCCTGGATGAAGTAAGTCCTTGAAGGCTGTTAGGGCATTTTGAACAGCTAGCATCTCTTTCTGGTTGATATGTAGATGCAATTTTTTTGGTGTCCATATGCCCTGAATGCATCTTCCTGTCATGTGGGCCCCCCAGGCATAATCTGATGAGTCTGTTGTTAAGGTTGGGCTGGCAGGGGGTAGAGTGAATGGCCGTCCCATGTTTTGGTGACATGCCTTTGTCCACCATAGAAACTCCTGTTGCAGGCAGGGAATGAGAGAAATCATTGTTTCCAGACTGTGAGAATGTTGACTCCATAAACTTTTTAGGTACCATTGAAGTTTCCTCATATACAGTCTTGCATATGGAATCAGTAGGATGCATCCATGAGGGACGTAACCTGTATCTGTGCCTCTGCCTATTGATTTTTTGGAAGAGCTGGCCAACCATTTGCATTGGCAGAGTGTGGAAATGGAATATGTATCCCTGTGATACGATGTTTAGCACCCACTTGTCCTGGGTTATTAACTGCCACTTTTGAGCAAAAAGTGCTAATTTTCCTCCTATGGGTGCTGCCAAAAGATAAGTGCTTGGTGCAGGCAGAGGGAAGTCACTGGGATTGCTTTCTGTAGGTTTGCGCTTTATCTCCTCCACATTTGGAGGTGGAAGCGCCCCATTGCTTTGACCTGTATGAATCTTGCGCCTGGTATCTGGAACCCTTAGGGTGTCTGGATTTGCCCCTTTGAGCTCTGTCTGACACAGGAAAGGACCAATTTTTTGTAGGCCAGTGTCTACTGAATCTTGATGGCTGCATTTGTAAGAAGTCTTTAACAGTTTGCATAGACTTAGCTTTGTCTTCCATTTTCCTTAAAACCTCTTCTGCCGTAATACCAAACAGAGAATCATGCTGTAAAGGTGCATCTAGCAATTTAGCTTTAATATGATCAGGCAAATTTTGTTCCTTTAACCACGCATGCCTCCTAATCACAGATCCAGTAACTGTGGCCCTGCAGGAGGCCTCTAAGGAATCAAAAGCATATTGCAAAGTATGCTTTCCAACTTGTTCAGCTGCATGCAATAATTCCTGCAATTCTTTATTTTCTGCACATTCTGAAATCAACATCATTTTCTGTTTCAGCAATCCCATAACATGTTGTTGGTACTTAAGCATATGAAATTGATAGTTTAAGGCCCTGATTGCAGATGTATAAACCTTTTTTCCCCATCTGTCCAGTGCCCTTGAATCTCTGTCAGAGGGTGTAGGATATTTTTGCTGTTGAGGCCTTAACTCCCTTAGGACCCTGTGAAATAGTTTCAGGGTCAGCAGAAGGGTTTCTAAATAAAAATTTATGTGAGTCAGGGACCCTGTAGTATCTGTCAGGCTTACTGGGAGCCGGAGGCAAGGAGTCGGGGGTCAAGCTGGACTCCGAAAACACATCATCCACAATGTCTAAAACAGGGGGAATGGCTAAAGGCCTGTGCTGAAGGAGAAGGAAATCCCTGAGCCTCTTTTTTGATTCTGAGAAGTCTCGACTCTCCCAGTGAAAATGCTCCCTCAAAGTACGCAAGGTTTCTCCAAATGAATAATCCTCAAGAGATGCAGATGGAATAGACTCCTCAGCATTAGAATCCTCATAGGGAGGTACAGATAATTCCTGATCAGAAGAGGAATCAGAAGAAAGAGAAACCTGATCTGAAGATTCATAATCAGTGTCTTGCCTAGGCCTCTTATGTGGAAGGGGATGGGTTCCCTGATCAAAGTAATAAGGTCTTCAGCCATTTTGATCATCTGTTTTTTAAGCATAGAGGCCTGTGCACGTGGCTCATGCGTCATTTTATTTTCGTTTTAGAAGTTGCTTTTGTCTTTGGTCTTGCAGCTGTCGTCGAAATGTTGAGGTCTGAATACACCACAGAAGCCTGTGCCTGCTCAGCGGCTCCAGACCCATCCGAGGGAGATACAGTCGTTGGTCCAATACCTTGAGTATCTTGTGGGGTGCCGGACTCCACAAGTGTCGGTAGAGGCCTGCGACTCGAAGGTAGCGGGTATCAGGGGCTGTGAAAGCGCCTCACTGAGTACCGGCGAAACGGCGACTGGCTTAGGAGAAGCTTCGTTGTTGGTTTTGGATCTCGACTGCCTTTCTCTGTCCTTTTCTTTGTGTTTTTTATGTACCCCGGTAGTCAGATTGCTATCAGACGACATTTCTGGGTAGTTAAATCTGTTTCCAAAATACTTTGATGCAAAAATATACTGATGCTTAATAGTGCGTTGGTTAAATCTAGCACAAAACTGACAGCCAGGCACGCTGTGATCAGGGCCTAGGCAACGAATACAGTATAAATGGAAATCCTTATGAGGTATTTGCTTCCCACAAGTAATACAATTATTAACTTTTTCTGACATCGGTAAAAAGCAAGAAAAAAGTTTCCCCAATGGGGTACTTGGCTTTAGTAAAAACTTCAGTTCTGAAACTCAAACTGGAATATTTCAGTAGTCGGCCGACCGGCACTTGCGAAAAGTTTCTGCTTCGGGCACCGCGCGGCAAGAAAAACGAAAGAAAATGGTGTCGGCTGCATGTTTTATACCCCTGAAGACCTGACTTCATGGAAGAGGAGACAGCAACCGACGCAGGACCCAAGACTTTGGAATTCAGGCTGACTGAGAGGAACCTGCCAGCAGATTACCCAAATGTAATGACTGCAACAGTGAAACACAAAGAACATGGGTGGAATGCATAACGTATATTCTCTAGCAAGAGAATGAAAATGTTATACACGGTAGGTTTTGAAAAAGACGATAACAGATGTGATCAGGGTGTTCCCCAAAACTGAATCAGTATCTGGAAACTCCCCTCATCCAAACTGTATACATGAGGGTCTATGTTGTTCACCTTCAAATGTCTGCTGTTGTGCTATGACGGAAAGTAATGCGCATGGGTGGTTAAGGAATGCTGAAAAGCTAACTACCTGGAGATCATAGCCGGCCTAAGCTGGGGGAAAGCACTGCCTTGCCTAGTTTATGTACCACATTTGTGCAGTGTTATATAGCTATTAGAAATTCAAGTGATTCAGGTAGTGTGAAAAAGCATAGGCCTTGCATATTTACCCTCAAGGGTACTGTTCTCCCAGAAAACTCTGAGGTGCCATTGGATACAGACCAACTTGGAGGGTAAGAAAGGCAAGGGGGACCTTAAAACTGTTTTTATTAACACTCTCCACTGTTGCAGTCGCATTATGCAAAATTTCAAACAGTTATCTGAAAAAGCAAAAAGGAGCAAATTTAAACGTGCTCAATACATAATACTGGCTTTAGGGTAACCTGCGTTCAGGGAAGCACTTTTGTGTCAACAACATTATGGAATATGAACCACTGCCCCCTGAAAAAATAGGACTGATTCCATGACTCGTAGGCTGAGCAAAGGAGAAAAAAATACAGTTGTGTACACTTACCATAAATGTAGATGTTCGAGTGTATTCACTGTTACAGTCATCACATGTGGGTTATCTGCCTGCAGGTAGCCCTCAGTCGGCCCGAATACCAGAGTCTTGGGATTTCTGCATCAGATGCTGTCGCCTCTTCCATGATGTCAGGTCGTCAGGGGAATAAAACAGGTAGCTGATGCCATTACATCAGTTTTTCTTGCCCCAGATGTCAGGAGCCTCCCAGATAGGAAGCTAGTATATGGTGTGGACCACCACCAGTAAAAAGTAAATACCACTGCCATTAAAAATGGCCATAGAGAGGAAAGGTAAAAAAAGATAGAGAAAACCAGGGGACTGGAGGGAGGGAAACCAGGACTGCAACAGTGAATACACGCGAACATCTACATTTATGGTAAGTGTCCACAACTGTACTATGTTCTTCATGTTTCACTGTTGCAGTCAATCACACTGGGGTTGATTCCCAAAAGCTGAGGAAGGGTGGAGGCAGTCAAGAAGTGTTAGGACTGGCTAGCAGCCCTTGTAAGACTGCTGTAGCAAATCCAGCTCTGGATTTAGAAAAAATAGGTAAGTGGTAATGCTTGGTGAAGGTGTGTACAGAACTCCAGGTTGCAGCTTTCAGAATGTCCCTGGGTAGGGACTCCCCTGTGAAATTCTGTAGAGGTGGAAGTAGCCCTAGTGGAATGTGTTCTGATCCCCTGTGGGGTAGGTTTTCCATGGTGCTTGTAGCAGAAATGGATGCAATGTGCTGTCCATTTGGAAATGGTTTGTTTTGAAATGGCCTTGCTCTGCCCCTTAGCTGACTAGCAGCTGGTCAGATTTTCTGAAAGATTTAGTCCTGTCAAGGTAGAACCTGAGCCGTCTGGGCACATCCAAAGAGTGCATGGTCCTTTCCCCTTTATTCTGAGGATTAGGGGAGAAGGTTGGCAAATAGACGGATTGGTTTAGAGCCACACTGGACACCACCTTAGGCATAAAGGATGGGTTAGTCCTGAAGGGAAACCCTGTCAGCATGAAAAATAATGGAAGGGTTCCACAGCCATTAGTGCCTGTAACTCAAACACTCTTCTTGCTGAAGTTATGACTAAAAGCAAGGCTGTTTTCCAAAAGAGGAATTTTAACTCTGCTGAAGCAGCAGGTTCAAAAGGGGGAAACATGAGCTTTTCCAATACAAAGTTAAGATCCCAGGCAGGGGTGGGTGCTCTCCTAGGGGGGCGTTAAGTTATTAGCCCCCTCAGGAACTGTTTGATGAGAGGGTGAGAAAATAGAGGTGGCTCAATATTATAATGAGTTGAGATGGCAGAGATAGAATCTTAACGGAGGAGGAGGATAGGCCTCTGTGGAGTAGCTCTGCTACGTAATCAAGGATTTGAGGTAAGGAGGCACTGTTGTGTCCTTTCCTTGAGATTGATTCCAAGAACAATATCTTTTCCACTTTTCTTCATAGCATTTCCTAGTACTAGGTCTTCTGGCCTCAAGAATGATGTCCATCACCTGTTTGCTGAGGGTTGCTGGTGGTGTATTCAGGGGATAAGCCAGGCTGCAAGGTTTAAAGTTTGCAACTGTGGATGCAAAATATGTCCCTCCTGCTGAGACAGCAGGGAAGGTGTCTGATGAAGGTGCCAGGGTGGCACTGTTGACAGACTGCGTAAGAGTGGATACCAGTGCTGGCGTGGCCACTCTGGGGCAATAAGAATTGCCCTTGACCTGTCCTGTTTGATCTTGAGTAGTACTTGGGGCAGAGGGGGGAAAGGCATAAATTGAGAGGTTTTCCTATTTGAAGGATATGGCATCCACCTTCCAGGCCCTGCTGTGAGGGTTCCTGGTACAGAATTTGCTCAACTGGTGGTTCACGGGGGAGGCAAAGAGGTCCAACTCCGGTGTCTCCCACTTCTGGATCAGAAGGTTGAAGGTGTTGTGCTCCAATTCCTAGACATTTTAAGGTAGATTCTTGTTTCCCTATGATGTGATTCCCCCTTACTCTGCAGTTCTTTTTTTTTATTTAAAAATAACTTTTTTGATTTTGATTTATTGAAACTGAGTCCTGAAGTCACGTGAAATGTGTCAATTAATATATCTAATTCTTCTAATGTCTCTTTTGTGTTAATGTTAGTAATATGTCATCAGCAAATAGCATTACTTTACAATTGCACTGTTCATAAACATCTATTGCTTTGATTTTTATATTGTTACGAATTGAATCTGCCAATATTTCAATAGCCAGAGCAAATAGAATTGGTGACATGGGACATCCTTGTTTAGTTCCTTTTGTAATATGTATAGATTCAGAGTTAAAGGACCTAACTTGACATACCCTAAATTATTTGTATGTATATTCTTTAGGAGATGAACAAAGGATGCAGGAACTTCAAATAGCATTAGGATTTTAAATAAATAGTCCCAATTTAGGGAATCAAAGGCTTTCTCTATATCTAAGCCAAATATGAGTGTTTATTTTCTTAACATTATAAGAGAAATCATCCTTTTAATATTGTCATGTGTGTGTCTATGATATATAAATCCAGTTTGATCATTACTTATTGTTTTGGATAGTGGTATTTTCATTCTGTTAGTTAACATTGTCATAAATATCTTATAGTCATTATTTAAAAATGATATAGGTCTATATGAGGTACAGAGGTTTGGGGATTTGTTTTCCTTTAGGATTGGTGTGATTAAGGAATATCGTCAAGAGGGTTGTATTAAAGCTTGTGACTGAATTTCTAATAGAGTTTTATGGAAGAGGGATAGTATATTTGAAGGAAAAAGTTTATATATTTCCATAATTATGCCATCTATACCTGGACCTTTATTATTTTTACCCTCTTTTATTGTATCTATAATTTCTTTGTAGGATATGGGTGCTTGCAGATCTAGTTTAAATTTTTCTGGTATTTTTTTTTATTAGAACATTTTTCATCTAGATGTACTTGATCGATATGTGCATTTTCTTTTTGGAAATGTTCCATACAGTGATTTCTATAGGGATCAAGAATGTCACCTATATCAGAGACATTTTTCCCTTTCGTTTCATGGAAGATACTTTTAATGTTATTAGCTTTTGACTGTATTTCGATTCTTGTGGATAAATTATCCAGATATTTGGGAGAAGTGGCCAAATTATTAATTTTTAGTTTTTCTAAAGCTAAACTAGTTTTATGTGTTAGAATTTTGTTGTATTTATTGTTTAATACTCCTTTCTTTTCGACTACGATGGTGGTGCTGCGGTAGCATTGTTGCCTCACAGTAAGACGTTGTCCTGTTCGATTCTTAGCTAGAGCGTCTTGTGTGTGGAGACATGCGTGAATGGGTGTACCTTCGTTGAAGGTTGTGCGTCAGGGCCGGCAATTCGGCACGTAAAAATCTACTGTCAATCATTAGCGGACCGGAGTTCCGCTGTGGCGACCCCTAACCGGGAAAAGCCAAAACACAACAACTTCTTTCTTTTTCATCTCCAAATGATTTTGATTTTTTTCAGCTTTTACTGACAAGAGTTTGGATTGCAGATCTAATACTTCAGAATCCCATTCCCTGTTTTTATACAAAGTTGGGGTTTTATCATATATGTAAGCTTTTAATGAGTCCCATATCATTATTTTAGTTATCTCTGTGGTGTAATTAATATCTAAGAAGAACTGTAATTCAGATAATAACCAGGGTTTGAACTCTAATTTTCGTTATATATGCTGGAATTCTGGAGTTAAAGATTAATGGTTTGTACCCATTTTGAAGTTTTAGTATCAATAAATTGTGGTCTGTAAAGGGGCAGGGAATGATTGAGAAAGTAATGACTGCAGAGTGTAAGTCATGGGCAGCAAATATTTTATCTATTCTAGTTTGGGTACCAAATCTGTGATCTTGATGGGAAAACAACAAAGATTTATCTTCTTTAAATTTGAAAGTATCTGAAGATGAATTGATTCTACCCACTTGTTTAAATCTTTTGATACAGCAGATTTACGCAGTGGTCATTTATTTGTAGTTTCAGAAATGACAAATATACAGTTAAAGTCTCCTTCTAATATTAAGTTGCCTTTATAATTATTGGAAATGAAATCTAAGTGTTTTTTTAACAGTACCTGTTCCAATGCCTGGGAACCAGTATAAATTGGCTAGGGTCCATATTCTGTTATTATATTTAACAGTTACTAATGCCATAAGGCCTTCTTTATCTTCATACTTGTAAATTATTTCTGGGTTAATCACATTTGTTTTCCATGTTTTCCATTGCACGAAGCATCAGAGACTATCCATGTGCAACTAACAGTGGGTAAAACTGCCTTCCAGTTTATAGCCTGCTACAGACCACCCTCCCAAACCCAGGAACCCCACTCGGCCTTCCTGAGAACACTGGAAAATATAAAGGTCTCTCCAAACACCATTATATTGGGTGACTTCAACTATCCAAACATAGACTGGGAGCATTACTCTAGCTCCAACACCCTAGCTCAAAGGTTCCTAGAATTTATAAACTCAAATGCTATGGAACAACTTGTTACCACTCCACAAGAGGAAAACATACTGGACCTGATCATCACCAACATGGGGACTCTATGCTCCAGACCAGAAGTGTATCCCTCAATGGTAAGATCAGACCATAAACTAATCTCACTGGATATTCACATCCCGACCCCACCCCCTGCCCAGAAAACTACAGTGAAAAACTTCTCTAAAGCAAATTTCACACTCCTCAAAACCGAGGTGGAATCCTTCAAAGCCCCCGGGCCTGTGGAAAATACGGCCCAGACTGCAGAATCCTTTATAAACACATTCTATGAACACCTTCAGGAATGCATGAATCATGCAATCCCAAATAAAACCAAGTCCCAATCCTCCAAAGGCAGATGTCCTGTCTGGTGGACCCCAGCCATAAACAAACTATACAATAGAAGGAGGAAGCTACTACATGATAGAGCAAAATCCCAAAAAGGGAAGGCATCTCTGATCAGTGTTAGCAAAAAACTACGGGCACTCATAAAATCGTCTAAGGCCAGCTTCGAGAGAAAAATTGCACAGGACACTAAGGATAATCACAAGGCTTTCTTTAGTTATGTTAGGAACCTGGGCGGGAATTCCTAGATATGCTCAGAATTGGTCCAAAATGACAAAAAATACACCAAACCCACAGACATTGCCAACATCCTAGCTGACAGGTTCAGCGCAAACCCCACCACCAAAAGGGCAAATATCTATCCCAGCAGAGTGCTGCCTCCCTGACATCTCAGATGCTCAGGTAAGAGCCGCCCTCTCCAAAGCAAAAAACACAGCATCAATGGGACCAGACGGTGTCCCGGGCTGCATCCTACATGAACTCCAAGAAGAGCTAAACCCAAACATAAAACTACTACTCAATCTCAGCCTTACCACAGGATATGTACCCAAAGAGTGGCGTACAGCAACAGTGGTTCCTCTCCACAAAGGTGGTGCCTCAACGGATCCTGGAAACTATCGCCCCATAAGCCTGACTAGCTTGGTCTGCAAAGCTATGGAAAGGATCATCATGGACCTCATAAAAAAAGATATTGGGGACCTACAGACACTGGATCCTACCCAGTTCGGCTTTGTTAAGGGCAGATCCTGCCTCTTAAACCTGGTTGATTTCTTTGAAACAGTCACCAAGGCCATTGACGAGGGGAAGGTGGTCCACACAGCCTACCTGGACCTCGCAAAAGCCTTCGATAAAATACCCCACTCGGGCATTATAGATAAGCTCACCAGCTTAAATATAAACCCCTATGTCACTAGATGGGTTGCAAACTGGCTCAAGGACAGAACCCACATGGTTAGAATTGCTAGAGCCATGTCAGACTCCAAACCAGTTACAAGTGGCGTCCCACAAGGCTCAGTCCTGGGACCTCTCCTGTTGGGTATATATTTCTCGGAGGTACTGACCAACACGGAGGTACTGGCCAACACGGAAGGACTGTGGCTGGCCAAGTTCGCAGATGACTGCAAACTGGGCGCTATAATCGACTCTCCAGCCGATACAAGCATCCTCCAAAAGGGCCTCATAGAAACATACAACTGGTGCCAGAGCCATGGCCTCAAGCTAAATGCCAAAAAGTGTATAGTCATCCCCTCTGGCAAAAACAAAGTGCCCACAAATTACCACATAGGTGGTAATCCATTAAGTACAGAAGAAGTAATTAGGGACCTGGGGACCCAAGTTGATAGCAATCTCTCATTTGACAACCACGTGGCCAAAGTGGTTAGAAAAACATTTTATATAGCCCACCTAATCATGAAGGGATTCACATCTAGATCAGGGGAGGTCATCATGCCTCTCTACTCATTCCTCATCAGGCCCATAATTGAGTATAATGCCCCTTTTGGGATGTACCTTACCAGACACCTGCAGCAACTGGAAAGACCCCAAAAGTACCTCACCAAGAGGATCAAAGGGCTCAAACAGATGCCATATGCTGCCCGGTTAAAGAAACTCCAGCTCTACTCAGTGGCATACCACCTGCTCAGAGGCGATCTGTGCCTGACGTATAAAGCCATGTCCAACCCGGAATTAATGGACATGCTGCACCTCAGAAAATCCAAATCCCATCGAGCTACGCGCTCGAGAGACTTGAATCTCAGCACTGAAATAAATAGGACATGCTGGAGGGACAGATTCATAACCCAGAGGCTCCCTTCACTCTGGAATAAAATCCCAGTCCAGGTTAGGTAGAGTCCCTCATTGATTCTCTTCAAGAGGAATCTTGATGAGTGGATGGGGGATCGTAGGTTTACCCCAGGTATCACTTCTGTGTCACTGTAAGACAGAGGCACAGTATACTAACCTCGAAAAAGGGCATAGCAAAATTAATTTAAAATGGGTGGCGAAAGCCAAACACACTCTGGCTAGGCTTATAAATGCCCTAGGGCGGATAGCCTAGTATGAACATATGAACCTATAAAATTCTTACCCCTTTTGTCTTTGTCTTATAAGTGGATTGCACCAATATCATATATTTTTTAGGATTCCATTTGTAATTGTCATTTGTTTTGAAATTAGTTTCTTGAAGGAAGACAGTTTGTGCTTTGTTCAGTTTTAAATATTTCAGTAGATTTGATCTCTTGTTAGGATTGTTTAAGCCAATAGTATTTAAAGATAATAAAGTTAAATCCATCTTCGGTTATTTAGACTATGTATTTATTGCTTTATTGTGACTATTAAACATTTTCCTCTCATAACTATAAAGTATATGTTTGAGCTTTTAAAGGAAATTATCAGTTTTATACTTATTATCAGTTTTATACTTAAGTGTTTACCAATAAAGTAATGTTTTGGTCAGGCATACTAAAAATGTTTTTTGTGAAATAAATTTAATTTAATAAATGTTAACAAAACGAAGATCTGCACTAGTCATGGAATGAAAATCATTCCTTATTCACAACAATAAACAGAACATGCTGGAGGGATAGATTCCTGTCACAGAGACTCCCTATGCTTTGGAACAAAATTCCAAACTACATTAGGCAGAGCCCTCACTAACATTCTTTAACAGAAACTTTGACGAGTAGATGGGCAACAGAAAATATACCCCTGGGATCACTTCATTGGCTCTGCTTGACAGAGAATCGGTTAATTAATCAATGGGGTGGCGAAAGCTGACACACTCTGGCTAGGCTTATAAATGCCCTTGGCCTAGTAACTACCTATGAACCTATAATTTCAACTCATGTGGGTCCAGGAGATTTCTGCTTAAGCCGTCTGCCAGTGAGTTTTGTTTGCCTGGCAGGAATTGAGCTTGTAGATGCACTTGGTTGCTCAAGGCTGTGTTCCACAGGGCCATGGCTAACCTGCAGAGTGGGTAAGAATGGGTTCCCCCCTGCTTGTTTATGTACCACATAACTGTGGTGTTGTCTTTTTTATCAGCAGCTGTCCTGGAAGGATTAGGTATTTGAAGGTTGTCAGAGCCTTCTGTACAGCTAGCATCTCTTTTTGATTGATGTGCACAAGATCTTGTCCTGGGCTCCACTTGCCCTGAATGCATTTGCCTGTTATGTGAGCCCCCCATGCATAGTCTGATGCATCTGTTGTCAGGGTTTGGGCAGCGAGGTGTTGAGTGAAAGGTAGTCCCTTGCTGTGGTTGCATGCTTCTGCCCACCAAAGGAACTCTGCCCTTGGACAAGGTATGATAGGAATGACTGTTTCCAGGTTCTGAGAATGTTGGCACCAAAGACTTTTTAAGTACCATTGAATTTTCCTCATATGCATTCTTGCATATGGAATTAGCAGAATGCATGAGGTCATGAACCCCAGGGCTTTCAGTATTTTCCTTGCAGATAGCTGGGTTTGGTGGCCATGTGTTTGAAGTAGTTGGTCAAAGAGAACTTTTTTTCTGGAGTGAGAAACACCATCTGGAAAGTTGTGTTCAAGCTTGCTCCCAGGAATACAATTTATTGACTGGGCACCAGTTGTGATTTCTTTTCGTTGATGGTGTACCCCAATTAAGTTAGGAGTCTTTTTACAAATGTCAGGTGCTGAAGTAGCAATTCCTGACTGTCCACCTGAATCAGAAAATCGTCCAACAATGGGAAAATTGGGACATTTCTCTGCCTGCAGTATGCAATGGCTGGAGCCAGGCACTTTGTGAATACTCTGGGTGCAGTAGATAAGCCAAAGAGAAGTGCAGAGAAAGTACAGTTGTGTACACTTACCATAAATGTAGATGTTCAAGTGTATTCACTGTTGCAGTCATTACATTTGGGTTATCTGCTTACAGTAGCCCTCAAGTCGGCCTGATTAACGAAGTCTTTGGTCCTGCGTCAGGTGTTGTCCCTTCTTCCATGACATCAGGTCGTCAGCAGTATAAAACATGCAGCCAACGTTATTACCTCAGTTTTTCTTGCCCCAGATGTCAGGTGCCCCCCTAATGGGAAGCAATTAAAACTATAATTACAAGGATATACCTCCAACAAAAAGGCAAATGCACCAAAAAGCTTTCTGAGCATAGGAAGGGAGAGTAGAGGTATAGCCAAAAGAAGTTAGGGGGCTGAAAGGAGGGTAACCAGGACTGCAACAGTGAATACACTCGAACATCTACATTTATGGTAAGTGTACACAACTGTATTAAGTTCTTCGTGTTTCACTATTGCAGTCATTAGATTTGGGTAGATTCCCAAAGCTAAGGTTGGGAGGAGGAATTTAAATAGAATTAGGACCAGACCAGCTATAAGGCCTTGCAAGACTGCAGTGGCAAAGCCAGCTCTGAATATAGAGAAAATTGGCAAATGATAATGCTTGATGAAAGTATGTACAGAACTCCAGATAGTGGCTTCTATGATGTCCCTGGTAGGGGCACCTCTGAGAAAGGCTGTAGAGGTAGATGCAGCCCTGGTTGAATGGGGTCTGATGCCCTGTGGAACAGGTTTTCCATGGTGCTTATAGCAGAAATGAATGCAGTGGCCTATCCATTTTGAAATGGTTTGCTTTGAAGTAGCTTTCCCCTCTGTCCCTGCAGCAAATGCCACCAGCAGTTGTTTAGATTTCCTTTGAGTTTTAGTCCAGTCCGAGTAAAATCTAAGTTGTCTGTGCACATCTATGGAGCGCAGTATCCGTTCCCCTTTGCTCTGTGGGTTAGGAAAGAAGGTAGGCAAATGAATTGACTTAAGAGCCACACTGGATACCACCTTTGGCATGAAGGAGGGAATGGTTCTGAGGGACACCCTGTCCGCATGAAAGATGATGAAAGGCTCCACTGCCATAAGGGCCTGTAATTCAGATACCTTTCTTGCAGAAGTGATTGCTAAAAGGAAAGCTGTTTTCCAGGAAAGGAATTTTAAATCTGCAGTAGCAGCTGGCTCGAAAGGAGGAAGAGTGAGTTTCTCCAAGACAAAGTTAAGGTCCCAGGCTGGAAATGGATCTCTCCTGGGTGGCCTTAAATTTATGGCCCCTCTGAGGAACTGGAAACTTTACCCACTGATGAAGTCTTGATAGCCAAAACCAGTTTGGAGATATTTACCACGAGAATATGCAATAAACAATTTGGAATTTTTAGGATTTCAGTGTCTTTGTATTGCACATTGCTGGCCGCTGGTGTTTGGACCCTCTGAGAAACTGCCTGAGCAGTGGGTGAGAGAAGAGGGGAGGCTCTGTGCTGTAATGAGTTGAAATGGCTGAGGCATGAATTTTGATGGAGGAAAAGGACAAGCCCTTATGAAGCATCTCAGTCAAGTATTGTAGAATATGAAGTAAATTGGGCACTGTTGCGCTCATCCCTTGAGATTGATTCCAGGCACAACATCTTTTCCATTCTGCAGCCACAACATCTTTTCCATTCTGCAGCATAAGATTTTCTAGTACTAGGTCTCCCTGCCTCTAAAATGATATCCATCACGGATTTACTGAGGGATGGTAAAGGAGAGATTAGGTAATTAGCCAGGCTGCTAGGTTCAGGGTTTGCAACTGAGGGTGCAGAATCTGGTTCACCTGCTGAGACAACAGGGAAGGAGTCTGAGGCAGGTCCCATGGGGCCAAGCGTGACACACTGCGCAAGAGGGGGTTACCAGTGTTGGTGTGGCCAGTCTGGTGCAATTAAAATCATCCTTGGCTTGTCCTGTTTGATCTTTAGTAGTACCTTGGAGAGCAGAGGCAGAGGAGGAAAGGCATAAACTGATAGGTTTTTCCAGCTGAAGGATAGAGCATCCACTTTCCAGGCTAGCTTGTGGGGAATCCTTGTGCAAAATTTGTCCAACTGATAGTTCTGGGGGAGGCAAACAGGTCTATATCTGGGCCCCCCCATTTGCTTGTCAACATGTTGAAAATCCTTGGTTCCAGTTTCCACCCGTGTGAGTCCATGAGGTTTCTGCTTAGTCCGTCTGCCAGTGTATTTAGTTTTCCTGGCAGGAATTGAGCTTGTAGATTCACTTGGTAGCTCAAGGCTGTGTTCCACAATGCCATGGCTAGTCTGCAGAGGGGCTAAGAATGTGTACCCCCCTGCTTGTTTATGTACCACATGACAGTGGTGTTGTCCGACTACCATTACTTGTCCTGGAAGAATGTGGTCCTTGAAGGCTGTCACAGCATTCTGTACAGCTAACATTTCCTTTTGATTTATGTGTACGTGCATTTGACTTGGGATCCATTTGCCCTGAATGCACTTCCCTGACAGGTGAACCCCCCATGCAGAGTCTGGTGTGTCTGTTCTTAAGGTTTGAGCAGCAGGGAGTAGTGTGAATGGTAGTCCCCTGTTTTGGTGGCAGGCCTCTGCCCACCAAAGGAACTCTATATGCGTAGGCAAGGTATGATAGGAATCATTGCTTCTAGATCCTGTGAATGTTGACACCATAGGCTTTTGAGATACCATTGTAGTTTCCTCATATGCAGCCTTACACATATGGAATTAGAAGAATGCAGGAGGCCATGAACCCCAAGACTTGCAGTATTTGTCTGCAGACAGCTGGGTTTTTGTGGCCACTTGTTTGAAGTAGGTTGTCAAATGAATCCGTTTCTCTGGCGTGAGGAAAGCCATCTGGGAAGTTGTATTCAAGCTTGCTCCCAAGAATATAATTTGTTGACAGGGTACCAGATGTGATTTCTTTTCGTTTATGGTGTACCCCAGACAAGTCAGTACCCTTTGAACAAAGGCCAGATGATTCAAAAGTATGTCCTGGCTTTCTGCCTGAATTAGACAATCGTCCAGGTATGGGTATATTTGAATATTTCTTTGCCTGCAAAATGAAATGACTGGAGCTAGGCACTTTGTGAATACCCTGGGCGCAGTAGATAAGCCAAAGGGCAGTGCAGAGAAATGATAGTATATGAAGCCTGCTTTGAAGCGGAGGTATCTTCTGCAAGACTCCCTGATAGGGATGCGCAGGTATGCTTCTTTTAAGTCTAGTGTTGCCAACCATGCCTCTTTGCTTAGCATAGGAAGCAGCTGGTGAAGAGTCAGCATTTTGAATTTTGGAATCATCAGAAAGGTGTTCAGAGTAGAACGGTCCAGGATAGGACGCCATGTATTGCCTTTCTGGGTACCAGGAAAAGTCTTGAATAGAAACCTTGTCCCTTTTCCTCTTCTGGTACCAAGTGAATAGTCCCCATGCTTAAGAGAGAGAGTACTTGACTTTGGGCATCTGCCTTCTGATTTGGGGGTAGATCTGGCCACCTGCTTGGTGTTGGTAAAGTGTGGAAGTGAAATCTGTATCCCTGGGACACTATATTTAAAACCCATTTGTCCTGGGTAATGAATTCCCAGTTTCTGGCCTGCAGACCAATCTTTCCGCCTAAAGGAGCATTCAGTTGAGAAGTGCTTGGAAGTTTTAAAGGTAAGTAACTGAGACAGTTTTCCATAGGGGGAGTCTTACTACTCACAGATTTGGGTGCGGAAATCCCCCACTGCTTAGTCCTGTGTGTCCCCTGGAACTGAAATCTGGGGTTTCTGCTGTCTGGGTTTGGCTTGAGAAGATCTGGAAGGGACTGGAAAGGACCAATTCTTAGAGGACCAATGCCTACTAAACCTAGGAGGCTGAACTTGCAAGAAATCTTTAACAGTTTGCATAGATTTAGCTTTATCTTCCATCTTTTTAAAAACTTCCTCAGCTTTGTTGCCAAACAGGCGGTCCTGATTTAAGGGAGCATCCAACAGTTTCACTTTAACATGATCAGGCTAACATTACTCCTTAAGCCAAGCATGCCTTCTGAGCATAGACCCAGTAACAGCAGCCCTGCAAGAGGCCTCTAATGAATCAAATCCACATTGTATGTTTATCAACCTGTTCAGCAGAATGCATTAAATCCTGTAATTCTTTATTTTCAGCAGTCAGGAATCAACATCATTTTCTGTTTAAGCAACCCAGTAACATGTTGTTGATACTTTAACTTATGAAACTGGCAGTTTAAAGCCCTAATGGCCAAGGTTGCAGAAGTGTAAACCTTCTTACCCCATCTACCCAGCGCCCTGGAGTCTATCAGAAGGGGTAGGATTTCTAGCAGTAGAAGCCTTAATGCCCTTGGGTCCCTGTGAAATAGTCTCTGGATCCAAAATAGGATTTTTAAAAAGAAACTTGTGTGAATCAGGAACCCTGTAATATCTGTCAGGTTTTCTGGGAGCAGGAGGCAAAGAATCAGGGGCCAAACTAGATTCCGAAAAAGCATCATCAATGTCTAGTACAGGAGGTATAGCTAAAGGCCTATGCTGAGGCAGGAGTAAGAAATCCCTAAGCCTCTTTTTAGAAACAGAAAAATCCTGGCTTTCCCAGTGGAAATGCTCCCTTACAAGTATGTAAGGTTTCACCAAAAGAAAAATCCTCTGGAGGGGAAGCAGAGGGAATAGAGTCATCTGCATCGGAATCCTCATAAGTAGATAAGGGCAAATCAATATCATCAGAAGAATCAGAAAAATCCAGAATCCTGGTCAGACGATTCATAAACAACTTCAGCCCTAGGTCTCTTAGGAGGTGGAGGCTGGCTTCCCATGATTAAAGTTATAAGATCTTCAGCCATTCTTATCATTTGACTTTTAGGCATAGAGGCCTGAGCATGCGGCCTGGGCATCGGTTTCTTAGGCATGGTTCGAGATTTAGGCCTAAAAGAAGAAGGAGGCGTCTGTTTAATATGCAAGTCCACAGGCCTGAATACACCCTCAGAAGCCGGTGTCTGCACAGCAACTCCGGACCCATCCAAGGTAAATACATCCGCAGGTTCCACAGTTGAAGCATCTCGCAGCATACCAGACTCGGAATGGGTCTCAGTAAAGGCCTGCGAATCAGAAGTAGCAGGTATCAGGGGCTGTGAAAGCACCTCACTGAGTACTGGTGACTAGCTTAGGAGAAGCGTTGGCGGCAGCTTTGGACCTAGATGGCCTGTCTCTGTCTTTATATTTACATTTTTTCGAAATCCCAGTAGTCGGATGGCTAACCGACGACATTTCTAGATAATTAAACAGAGAACCGAAATATTTAGAGGCGGAAATATACAGACGACGGATAGTGCGCTGATTAAATAAAGCACAAAACCAACAGCAAGGTATGTCATGGTCAGGGCCCAGGCAAGGAATACAGTACGAATGAAAATCTTTGTGAGGTATTTGCTTTCCACAAGTAAGGCAATTAACTTTTACTGACATTGGTAAGGAGAAAGAAAAAAAGTTTCCCCAACGGGGTACTTGGCTTTAGTTGACATCGGTTCTGAAACTCGAAAACGAAAATGACAGGAGTCGGCCAACCGGCACTTGTGAACTGCTTCTGCTTTGCACACCACACGGCAAGAAAGACGGAGGTAATGACGTCGGCTGCATGTTTTATACCCCTGACGACTTGACATCATGGAAGAAGGGACAGCATCTGACGCTGGACCCAAGACTGTTAATCAGGCCGACTGAGGGCTATTGCAAGCACATAACCCAAATGTAATGACTGCAACAGTGAAACACGAAGAACATCGAATGGTGCATAGAGCCTGCCCTGAAGCGTAGATATTTTCGGCAAAACTCCCTTATGGGGATGTGCAGATAAGCTTCTTTTAAGTCGAGAGTGACTAACCAGGCATCCTTGGCTAGCATAGGGAGAAGCTGTTGCAGGGTAAGCATTTTGAATTTTGGTACCACCAGAAAGGTGTTGAGAATTAATAGATCCAGGATTGGGCACCAGGAGCCCCCTTTTCTGGGCACCAGGAACAGTCTGGAGTAGAAACCCTGCCCCCTTTATTCTACTGGAACAGGTTGAATAGCTCTGATATTGAGCAGGGAAAGGACTTGCTTTTGAGCCTCTGCCCATTGGTTTGGAGGAAGGTCTGGAAACCCGCTTGGGGTTGACAGTGAATGGAAGTAGAATCTGTACCCCTGGGATACAATGTTTAGAACCCATCGGTCCTGAGTAATGGACATCCAGTTTTTTGCATGAAGGGCAAGTTTTCCTCCAAGGGGCGCAAGCAATTGGGCAAGGCTGGACAGGATAATTGAAAAGTCATTGTGAACTTTTTCCATAAGGGGTGGCTTACCACTTCCTGTTTTTGAGGTGGGAGCACTCCATTGTTTAGATCTCTGCATACCCTGAAGACTGTAGTCTTGGTAGTCTGTTTCCCCTGGGGGCTGAGGCGGCCTGGAAAGGACTAGTTTTTAGAAGGCCAATGCCTACTGAATGTAGGTGGTTGCACTTATAAGAATTCTTTAACAGTTTGCATAGATTTAGCTTTTTCTGCCATCTGTTTAAGAACCTCTTCTGCTTTGGTGCCAAAGAAATAGTCCTTATTTAAAGGAGTGTTTAGTAATTTTGATTTGATATGATCTGGCAAGGTTTGTTCCTTCAGCCAAGCATGCCTTCTCAGTACAGACCCAGTGACTGCAGCCCTACAAGATGCTTCAAGAGCATCAAAAACACACTGCAAAGTATGCTTACTAACTTGGTTTGCAGAATGCATTAACTCTTGTAAATCTTTAATCTTTATTTTCTGCACAATTTGGAAGTAACACCATTTTTTGTTTAATTAGTTCCATAATATGTTGCTGGTACTTCAACATGTGAAACTGGAAATTCAAAGCCCTGATGGCAAGAGTTGCAGAGGTATATACCTTCTTACCCCATCTGTCTAAAGCTCTGGAATCCCTGTCAGAAGGGGTAGGGGTTTTGGCTGTAGTAGCCGTAATACCTTTAGGCCCCTGGAAAATGGTCTCTGGATCCGCAGTAGGATTCTTAGAGAGAAATTTGTGAGAATCAGGTACTCTGTAGTACCTGTCAGGATTTCTAGGGGCCGGTAGTAAAGTGTCTGGAGTAAAAGTGGATTCCATGAAGATATCATCTACAACATCCAGGACAAGGGGTATAGCTAGAGGCCTGTGCTGAGGCAACTCTAAAAATTCTCTGAGTCTCTTTTGGGACTGAGGGTAGTCCTGGCATCCCCAGCGGAAATGCTCTTAAAATATGCAAGGTTTCACCAAAAGAAAAATCCTCTGGAGGGGAGGCAGAGGGAATGGATTCCTCTGCATCTCAATCCTCATAGGTTGATAAGGGCATGTCCTGGTAATCAGAAGGGTCAGAGTCATCGGACTCCTGGTCTGTAGAATCAGACAAACTCAGTTCTTTGTCTCTTAGCAGGGGAAGGCTGGCTTCCCCTAATTATGGTAATAAAGCCTTCAGCCATTCTAAGCATTTGTTTTTGTGGCATGGGAGCTTGAGCATGCATTTTAGTCATTAGTTTTCTAGGCGTAGTGCGTACTCTGGGCCTGAGAAACTCGGTAGTTTTAGCTAAAAACGAAGTGGTCGGTTTAATGTTAACATTGGTAGGTCAGAATACACCCTCAGAAGCCGGTGCCTGCACAGTGGCTTCAGACCCATCCAAGGTAGAGAAATCCGCAGGCTCCACAATCGAAGAAGCATCTCGCGGCATACCGGACTCCGAATGGGTCTCAGCACAGGCCTGCGAATCTGTAGAAGCGGGCAATAGGGGCTGCCTAACTGAGTACTGGTGGACTGGCAACTATCTTAACGGAAGCATCGTCGGCAGTTTTGGACCTATGCGGTCTGTCTTTATCTTTACGTTTTTTTAGATCATCGGTAGTTGGATGGCTTACTGAAGACATTTCGGAATATGGAGAATGGGAGCTAAAGAATTTAGCAACAAAGATAGCCCGACGATGAATAGTTTGGGCGTTAACCAAGGCACAAAACCGACAATGAGGGACGGTGTGGTCTGGGCCTAAACAGGTGATGCAGTAAGAATGAAAATCTCTGTGCGGTATTTGCTTTCCACAGGCAAGACAATTGTTAACTTTTTCTGACATCGGTTAGAGCACGATAAAAGGATTCCCAATGAGATACTTAGCTTTAGAAGATTTCAGGTTTGAAACTTGAAAAACGAAAATTTCAGGGAGCGGCCAACTGGCACTTACGAACTGCTTCTGCTTCTGGCTCCTTCTCAGCAAGAAAGACTGATGTAATGGCGTCGGCTTCCTGTTTTATACCCCTGACGTCCTGACGTCATGGAAGAGGCAACAGTATCTGATGCAGAAATCCCAAGACTCTGGTATTCAGGCTGACAGAGGGTTACCTGCAGGCAGATAACCCAAGTGTGATGACTGCAACAGTGAAACACGAAGAACATCCTGAGGAATACCCTTGTCAAACAGAAGTAGAAGCATTGGCTCTAAACACAGACTCTGCACAGTTTCCCCAAAAAACTTCAGATATGTTTAACTACAACTAATAACCTGAGCTTGTCTGCAAACGTTCCTGAAAATATTCAAGGATATAGCTGGGAAGGAACAGGAGTGGGCTAGCATCTTTTATAGAAACTACAAATAGTCAAGCCATGAAAATACAGGCACAAACATATGCATCATCACAAGCTGGCACTTATTCGTCATGGACACAGACGACTAGTTTTTCTCAGCATCAGAGAAGTAGGTTCCATGATTTGTAAGATACAAAGCAATATCTCTGAGTAAGTCAGATATATTTATCATTGTTTCTCAAAAAGGAAGAAATTGGCATACCTGCCTAACAGGTACTGAAGGTTATGAATCAGAATTACCATTTGTAACTGTTAACTCAGTTATGAAAATATAAATACAAACAAATAAATAAGATACAACTCAGCTTCGGTGTACAAGGGAGTCCCAAAGGCAGCTCACAACTCAATTTTTTTAAAATCTATATATAAAAACGAGAAAATCCCAATGAATAAAAGTTATGTACTCACCATAACTATGGGTCTGTGCTGTTCATTTTCATTCTTCCTCAACAAATGGCTTCGGATCCGATCCTCAGATCTGACTCAGTCACTTTACCTAGATTCTAGGATTAGACTCTCAAGCTCCTCCCCTACCCATAATGCTCCTGGCCACTAAATTACCTCAGATCGAGTTTGCTACTATTATACAATGTCACACCAAAGTATCTCAATATAGAGCTGACAGAAAAAGTGATAGATGAAAGATCAGGAGCTCAAATGGGAAAGTACAGTTTTGTACCTACCATAAATGTAGATGTTCGAGTGCTCATACAGCTGCAGTCATTACAGATGGGTTATCCTGCCGTCAGGCGGGTCCTCGGTCGGCCGAATTCCAAAGTCTAGGTCCGGCATCGGTTGTCGTCGCTTCTTCCCTGACGTCAATGCGGCAGGGATATAAAAGAGGCAGCCGACGCCATTTTCTTCAGTTTTTCTTGCCCCAGATGTCAGGTGCCCCCAGAAGGAAGGCAAAACTTTTAGTTATGTACTCACCATAACTTCAGATGTTTGGAATCCATCTCGCCTACATTCTGTACTGATGGGTTCGGAGGCGATCCCTTGGCTCCGACTCGGCACGCTTATGCTATAGAGCGAGGCCTCTTATTGGCTGAGCTATCTTTATCCCAGGATGCACCACCACTAATCCCCCAGATCTTGTTTGTCCGCATACATGCACACATGCACAACTTGATTATATAACATTGTTAGATGTTTCAAGATGAAACAACAGGATTCAGACCTTCTGATATCCTCTGATCTCCAAGGAAGGGGGAAGGAGGGTGGGTTATTAGGAATGTAGGCGAGATGGATCCCAAACATCTGAAGTTATGGTGAGTACATAACTAAAAGATGTTATGTGATCCTATCTCGCCTACATTCTGTACTGATGGGACAGCGTCCCTAGCACCTAAATCCCAGGTGGCTCATTGGAAAACACTCCTGAGCACTGTGGAACCAAATGAAGCTTGTCCTCTAGATGCCACATCTAATTTGTAGTGGGAAATGAAGGTGTGCAGGGAAGACCATGTAGCCGCAGCACAAATGTCACTAATAGCAAGCTTAGAATGAAATGCTATCAAAGTAGCCATAGCCCTTGTAGAATGAGCCTTGACAGAGGTGGAAAGCTCTTTGTTAGAATAAAAATAAGCTTGAGAAATACAGTCCCTGATCCATTTGGCAATAGTGACCTTTGTGACAGCTTTGCCCAATTTGTTATCTGCAAAAGATACAAACAACTGTTCTGTTTTCCTTGCTTGTTTGGTCCTGTCTAGATAAAAACGTAACTGTCTGTGTACATCTAGTGTGTGGAATATGAACTCCGCCTTGTTAAGAGTATTTTGGGAAAAAAAACTGGAAGCTCTAACGATTGTTGTAAGCAAAAAGTAGAACAAACCTTAGGGACAAAGGAAGGATTTGGTCTGAGGGATACTCTGTCCTTGTGAAAAACCAAGTACGGGGGTTTTACTGACAAAGCTTGAAGCTCTGAAACTCTTCTGGCAGAAGTAATCGCCACCAGAAAAGCTGTCTTCCATGATAGAAACTTTAAATCACATGTAGCTGCCGGTTCAAAGGGAAAAGAAGTCAAGGCGCGTAACACTATATCAAGATCCCATGGAAGTGCAGGATGAGAAATCGGGGGTCTCAATAGAGCAGCACCTTTTAAGAAGGTCTTGCACAATCTGTTGCTCATTAAAGGTGGGTCTATGGATTTGTGAAAATTAGAAATAGCTGCCAATTGTACCTTGATGGTAGAAACTGAAGAGCCTTGATTAAAAAGAGAAGTCAGAAATTTTAGTACTTCTGCCACGGGAATAGAAATGGGGTCCAGGCCCCGGAGTTGAGCCCAAATAGCAAATCTTTTCCATTTGCTAGAATACAGTTTCTTAGTAGCAGACTTATGGGCCGAAGATAATATGTGTACAGCGTCTGGATCCAATGTATGACTCCTGACTATCGTCGGAAGAGGAGGAGCCAAGCCGTCAATTTTAAGGTGTGTAGGGACTGGTGGAATAGTCCCGACTGATGAACCAGTAGGTCTGGTATCTGATCCAGAAACCATGGACCTTGCAGGGCATGTTTCCGAAGATAGGGGAACCACACTTGACGAGGCCAGTAAGGAGCAATTAAGATCATTTTGCTCCCCAAGAGAGATGCCTTTTGAATCACTCTGGGAAGGAGAGGAACTGGAGGGAAGGCATAAAGCAAGCCGGTGGGCCAAGGATGGACTAATGCGTCCATGGGGCTCTTCCCCGGAGCCAGGGTTAGGGAGAAGAATTATTTGCACTTCGCATTCAGAGGAGTCGCGAAGAGGTCGCAACACGGAACTCCCCATTCACTGAAAATCTGACTTGCAACTGTCATATTCAGAGACCATTCGTGAGGAGAGAGGATGGTCCTGCTCAATCTGTCGGCTATCACATTGGACTTGCCCGGTATGTGAGTAGCCACTAGGAAGCGTTTGGTGGAGACTGCCCATTCCCAAACCCTCATGGCTTCTCTGCAAAGAGGATAGGATCTGGTCCCTCCCTGTTTGTTCAGGTACCAAACAACTGACATGTTGTCTGAGTGAACGGCAATCACGCCTTGAGGGAGATAATCGTGAAGGGCTTGAAGGGATAGAAGTACTGCCCTCATTTCCAAGATGTTGATATGAAGCAAAATCTCTTCCGGATGCCATTTGCCTTGGACTGACCTGCCCAGGAATGCCCCCACCCGTCTGGGAGGTGTCCGTGGTCAAAGTGGCCGGAGGAGGTAGAACAAAGGGTCCCTGATTCAAGTTGGAGGGCACTAGCCACCAGCGAAGGTCCCGTCTGCAAGATTCCGTGATCCATACAAGGTGGTTGAGGGGGAGTTCCTGAAAGGACCACTGAGCTGAGAGGAGCCACTGGAGAATCCTCATGTGCAACCTTGCCAAGGGGACTAGAAGAACCGTGGCGGACATGGATCCCAATAGCTGCAGGACCATTCTGGCTGGGGCTTTGGATCTTGGAAGTAAGGCTCGAACTTGAGCTTGTATGGTTTGTATTCTGTCTGTAGGTAGGTAGACCCGCATTTGGTTTGAGTCTATCTCTACCCCAATGAATCTTATTCGTTGAGATGGCAGCAACACAGACTTTGGCCAATTGAAGGTGATTCCAAGGGAATTGCCCAGTGATATAGTGGCTTGTAGGCTCCGCAGAAGTAGATGCTTGGAGGTGGCAGTTAGGAGCCAGTCGTCTAGATACGGAAACACCTGGAATCCTAGACTTCTCAGGTGAGCAGTCACGACTGCCAAACACTTGGTGAACACCCTGGGGGCTGTGGTGAGACCAAAGGGCAGCGCACGGAACTGAAAATGACTGCCTCCTAGGCTGAAGTGCAGATGTCTCCTGGACGCTCGATGTACCATGATGTGATAATAAGCGTCCTTGAGATCTATGGAGCACATCCAAACACCTTTCTCCAGCAATGGGAGAATGGTTTGTAGGGTGACCATTCGAACTTGGACTTTCTGACTGAACGGTTTAGGATGCTGAGGTCCAAAATGGGCCTCAAGTCCCCGGTCTTTTGGCACCAAAAGAATCTTGAGTAAGTCCCTAATCCGATCTGGTCTGGGGACCGGTTGGATGACTCCTTTTGCAGCAGCTTTGAAACTTCTGAGGCTGCGGTATCCCGTTGACTGGGTGGCGGGTCCGGGATTTTTTTGGACTGAGGGGGGGGGGGTGAGAGAATGGGATGGAGTAACCTCCGGCGATAATCCGAAGCACCCATCGGTCCTGAGTGATACCTTCCCAGGCCTTTAGGTGCTTCGAGAAACGACCCCAGACTGGCTCCGGAGCAGCACAGCCGGGCAATCCCTCAGGGACTATGAAAGGCTGAAGAGCCACGAAAGGACTCGCGGTCTCCAGTGTTGCGAGGGCCTCTGCCGCCCCTGGGACGGCGTCTTCCGGAAGAATTTCCCCCTCCTCTGCCTCTGGAAGGGGAATCCTCCTGCTGAGAGGGATAAGGCTTCTGAGATCTACGGAACCACATTTTCCCTCCTCTTTTAGCCTTGGGATAAGGCCGAAAGGGAGTGGAAAATCGTGCCCCTATGGCAGTCAGAGTCTTACCCTCCTGTTCACAGCGGTTTAATGTGTCCTTTACCTTGGGTCCAAACAGGGAGGACCCATCAAAGGGGGCGTCGGCAAATGAAGACTTAAACGCCTCCGCGAAGTGACACAGACGGAGCCAGGCTTGTCTCCGTAGAGCAATGCCTGTACCCGCTGCTCTGCTCGCCCCTTCGCCGCATAAGAAATGAGCCTCATGGACGAGTTGAAATGGGCGACATTGTAGCCAGCTGAGAGCCAACCGTCTGGGCCAGCTCCTCAGGCAGGTTACCCAAGAGGGTATCAGATAGCTCCTTAATCAGATCCCTCTGAAACCTGGTGAAGTGCGTAAGGTAGTTCAAGGACCTCAGTGTAAAGGCCGCTGAACTGAGGTGCGCTTTCGTGCGATCCATGCTCCTAGACTCCTTATTAGGAGGATGGACGGACGTAGAAGCCTCTGCTACATCTTGCTGGGTAGCAGATGCCACCACCAAAGCATCTACAGCCACACCTTTAGTAAGGAACTCTCTATCAGGGGCCGAGAGAAATTTGTTCGGACGGCGGGCACGTTCCACAGAGTCTGGGTGTTCCCGCCCTTGACAGATCAAATCCAAGAGCTCGTCGAAGGGCGGAGACACCCAGGAGGCGGAGGGCTGAGCCCCGAAGGCCTTCAGGAACACCGACTCATCAGCAGAGGGAGGTTTGGACTGCCAGCCGCCTCGTTGTTTTAGGGCTTCCAGGATGTCTGCAAAGGAGACATCATCCGAGGACGACTTGGGGGACCCTTCTGCATCATCGAGATTGGTGTCGGATGTCAGAGACTCATCAGGGCAGTCAACGTGCTTCCTCTTGCACGATCTCTTCCTGGGAGGTTCTTCCGAAGAGGCTTCAGAAGGACCTCCAGGAGGGGGGGAAACCCCAGCGGGGGTAACCTGTGGCCCAGGGGCTCCACTGTCTAAGGACAAGGGGACTGCCAATGACCCAGTCTCCAAATGTAGGGAAGGAGCTGGGGAAACCGTGGAGGTAGCCAAGGAAGATTTGGCTAAAGCACTCCTCATAGCCCTGAAGACAGGACCACCAGAATCCTGGGAGGGTCCCACCTCCGTGGCCACAACAGTGGACGGCACTCCCGCCGCCGACGCACCAAGAGGGAGACTCGGGACCGAAAGCATCAATCCCGAAGCCTCCCCCCCAGGGCCGAAGGAAGAAGTCCGTGTACTGAACTCCGACCCAAGAGCCGGAGTTGGAGCAAGGGTCGGGCCCGACCCTAACACCTCCACAGGTTCCACCAGCACCGGCTCCAACGGTGCCGAAGCTGTTGGAGGAGGAACCACAGTAGGGGAGTGGACCATCGGCTCCGAAGCCAAATGGACTGGAGCCGAAACCATCTTTTGGAACACCGGAGACTGGAAGAGTCGAAGGAGCACCCTGTCGATGTCCGAATCAGACATCTTGGATGATCTAGAGGATACCGATCGGGCCCAAACCGATTTCTCCATCGGCTCCGAAGGGCTCGGGGGACCGGCTCCGAAAGGACTCAACAACTATCGGCTCCAAAGAAGGTTTCAAGGAAATTTCCCTTGGTGCCGATAGGGACTTCGGCTCCAAGGGGGAAGAGTCTGAGCCGGTAACCCTTATCGGCTCCAATATCAGTGGAGCCGATGAGGGTGACCCGCCTCTCGATGCCCCAGACCTCGGCTCCGAAACCAGAGGGGTCGAGGCTGGAGGCATCGAGGCAGACCGTTCCGACCTCGGCTCCGAAGTCCGTGAAGCCGATGGAGAAGTCTGCTTAGCTTTTTTAGCAGTCGGTTCCGACTGACTGGTCGGAGCCGACGCTTTCTTCTTTTTTGAAGGAGACGGAGAGGAAGATAAAGCCTCCTCGAAGGAAGGCTTGATTAATCCCTCGAGGATTAATTTGTTTTTCCTCTCCTGGAGGACTCTAGAAGAGAACGCGTGGCACACACTACATGACTCTTGTAGGTGTTTAGCACCTAAGCAATAGACGCACGAGGAGTGGTCGTCCGTTATGGACATTTTAAACCCACACCTCGTGCATTTCTTAAACCCGGAGGGTTTGTGTTCTTTAGACATAACTGTCTAATTGAAAAAACACTAGACTTAGTTAAACACAACAAGTTTTAACAAATATACAGTTTAACAAATATATTCACGATATATACATTTTTTTTTTTTTTTTTTTTAAACTAAACAGTTAGTAGACAAAGAGAGTCAAGACCCTCTAACTTAAACGGGTACTTGACCCAAGAAGATACACAAACAGCAAAGTAACAGGGGAAGGCCCCTCTAACTAAAACGGGAAACCTTCCCTGACTAAAAAAATCACGAATTTACCAACAAAAAATCATCAATCACACCAATATAACAACAATAGCTGTTAAAACAGCTTTTGGGTTCAAAATAAGGAAATTTGTGACAGGAAAAAGCCTAATAAATAGTACTTAGCCCAGCCAATGTTGAGACCACGTCTAAGCTTGTTAGTGGCAAATGAGATCTGGGGGATTAGTGGTGGTGCATCCTGGGATAAAGATAGCTCAGCCAATAAGAGGCCTCGCTCTATAGCATAAGCGTGCCGAGTCGGAGCCGAGGGATCGGCTCCGAACCCATCAGTACAGAATGTAGGCGAGATAGGATCACATAACATCATAATATTATGCAAACATGCAATGTAGATAAATCAAAAACAGTAGTTGCAAGCAAATACACCATAAAAGAATACCCCAAATAGGTTGTATGATAAAGGTGTTTGTCATAAGGCCTGTCCTAAGAGGGGATGGAGGGAGGGTAACCTGGACTGCAGCTGTATGAGCACTCAAACATCTATATTTATGGTAGGTACAAAACTGTACTATGTTCATCGTGCATACAGCTGCAGTCATTACAGATGGGTAGAATCCCAAAGCTAAGTAAGGGTGGTAGGCACTAAGTGGAACTAGGAGGGGCAAGAATGCCCTGCAGGACTGCTGTGGCAAAGCCCGCTCTAGATTTTGAGTATAGTGGAAGGTGGTAGTGCTTGGAGAAAGTGTGCACTGAACTCCAAGTAGCTGCTTCCAAAATGTCCTTGGTAGGGACCCCACTGAGGAAAGCTGCAGAGGTAGCTGTAGCCCTGGTGGAGTGGGATCTGATGTATACAGGCACAGATTTTCCATTAAATGAATAACAAAAGTGTATGCAGTGGGCTATCCATTTTGAAATTGTCTCTTTGGAAATCGCCTTTCCTTGGGCACCTGTAGCATAGGACACAAAGAGCTGCTCAGATTTCCTGAATGGCTTTGTTCTGTCCAAGTAATAACGAAGTTGTCTGTGAATGTCCAAGGGATGTAGTAGTCTCCCCTTTGTTCTGTGGATTTGGATAAAAGGTAGGTAAATGAATAGTCTGATTCAAAGCTACACTGGATACTACCTTTGGCATGAAGGTAGGGTTGGTTCGTAAGGAAACTCTGTCCTGATGGAAAATGATGAATGGTTGCACAGCCATGAGGGCCTGTAGTTCTGAAACCCTGCGTGCTGAGGTAATAGCCAGAAGGAAGCTGTTTTCCACGACAAGTATTGTAGCTCTGTTGAAGAAGCCGGCTCAAAGGGAGGCAGGGTCAGCTTTTCCAATACGAAGTTGCGGTCCCAAGCTGGGACTGGTGGTTTCCGTGGGGGTTTTATATTTTTTGCCCCTCTGAGGAACTGCCTTAACAGAGGATGTGAGAATAAAGGAGGATCTGTATTGTATTGTGCAGAAATGGCTGAAGCGTGGATCTTGATGGAGGAGAAGGAAAGGCCACTGTTTAACATCTCAGCTAGGTACTGTAAAATTTGAGGTATATTTATTACCCAAGGATTCTGGCCCTTTTCTTGATTCCAGGAACAAAATAGTTTCCATTTGGCGGAGTAGGCTTTTCTAGTAGAGGGTCTTCTGGCCTCCAAGATGACATCCTGCACCTCCTTGGAGAGGAGAGTCTGTTGGGAAATTAAGGGATTCTCCATGCAGCTAGATTTTGGGTTTTGAGCTGGCTGTGAAGGGTTTTGTAATTGTGTTGGGACAACAGAAGAGGGACTAGAGGTAGGATCCATGGTGGTGAGTGTGTCAGGCTCTTTAGGAGAGGATACCAGTGCTGTCATGGCCAGTCTGGAGCAATAAGAATCATTTGTGGCCTCTCTGCTCTGGCTTTTAACAGAACTTTGGTCAGTAGAGGAAGAGGCGGGAAGGCATAAACTGTCAATGTTGTCCAATTGAAAGAGAGTGCGTCCACTTTCCAGGCCTGTGGATGATAGGTCCTTGAACAAAATTTTTCCAACTGGTCATTTCTGTGGGTAGCAAATAGATCTATGTCTGGCTGTCCCCATGCCTGAGTTATCTTTGAAAAGACTTGAGGATGCAACTTCCATTCGTGTGGGTCTGTCATATTTCTGCTTAAGTTGTCTGCCAGTGTGTTTTCCTTCCCTGGCAGGAATTGTGCCTGTAGTTGAATTTGTAATTCCAGTGCTGTGTTCCATAGGGTCATGGCTTGCCTGCACAGGGGGTATGAATGAGTTCCCCCCTGTTTGTTTATGCACCACATGACTGTGGTGTTGTCTGTCCTTATCAATAGCTGGCCTGGATGCAGTAGGTCTTTGAAGGTCATAAGAGCATTTTGCACGGCTAGCATCTCCTTTTGGTTGATGTGTAGGTGCTTCTCTTTTTGGGATCATTTTCCCTGAATGCACTGATCTGCCATGTGTGCTCCCCAGGCGTAGTCTGAGGCGTCCGTTGTGATGATTTGAGTTGCTTGAGGTAAACAGAAAGGGAGACCTGTGTTTTTTGGCATGCTTGAGCCCACCACAAAAATTCCTTTTGAAGGCATGGAATGAGTGGTATAATTGTTTCCAAGCTGTGGCTGTGTTGAGACCATAAGCTTTTTAGGTACCATTATAGTTTCCTCATATGCAGCTTTGCAACTGGTATTAGTAGGATGCAAGATGTCATGAATCCCAGAGCCTGCAGGACTTTTCTTGCAGTTAGTCTGGTGAAAGTTGCCATTTTGTTGAAGTATTGAGACAGTTGCCCTTGTTTGTCTGGCGTGAGGCAGGCCATCTGGGTGGTTGTATTTAAGCTGGCACCCAGGAAAATTATCTGTTGAGAAGGTATTAGTTTTGATTTCTTTTTGTTCACTGTGTATCCCAGGTAGTTTACAGTTTTATTACAAACGCCAGATGCTGCAATAGAATGTCCTTGCTGTCTGCTTGGATCAGGCAGTCGTCCAGATATGGGTAGATTTGTATTCCTTGTTGTCTGCAGAAGGCAATTACTGATGCCAGGCATTTCGTAAACACTCTAGGCGCAGTAGATAAGCCAAAGGGCAATGCAGAGAATTGGTAAAGGGTTGAACCTGCAAGAAATCTGAGGTATCTTCTGCAATCTTGTCTAATAGGGACATGCAGGTATGCCTCCTTGAGGTCCAATGTTACCAGCCAAGACTCCTTGCCCAGCATGGGAAGAAGCTGCTGTAATGTGAGCATCTTGAATTTTGGCACCTGTAGATGTGTTTAGGATGGATAGGTCTAAGATGGGTCTCCAATCTTTGTCCTTCCTTGGTACCAGGAATAGTCTGGAATAAAAACCTTGACCTTGTTCTTTTGCAGGTATCTCTTGAATCGCTTTCATATCCATGACAGCGGAAATTTGTCTTTGTGCCTCTGCCCTTTGATTTTGTTGCAGGTTTGGCAAGCCTCTCATTTTTGGAAGGGTGTGAAAGTGGAACCTGTAGCCTCTGTCTATAATGTCCAGAATCCATTTGTCTTTTGTAACAATGTGCCAGTTTTTTTAAAATAATGCCAGTTTTCCGCCCAAAGGTGCTGCCAATATAGCTTTGGTTGGCAGACATAGGGGAAAGTCATTGTGTCTGTTTTCTAAATGACTGTGATCTAGCTTCTCCACCTCTTGCGGTTGGTGCTTGCCACTGTCTAGCTCTGTAAGATCCTTGAGGTTGTCCTCTACCTCTTGGGCATCTGTATCTGCTCCTTTGAGGTCTGCCCGTGGCTGGAAAGGACCAATTTTTTGAAGGCCAGTTTCTGCTGAAGCGTGGAGGTTGCACCTGCAAAAAATCTTTCACTGTTTGCATAGATTTTGCTTTTTCCTCCATTTTCTTTAGTACCTCCTCAGCTTTAACACCAAACAATACATCTTTTTGAAGTGGTGCATCTAATAACTTTGCTTTGACATGATCTGGTAAGGTTTGCTCTTTGAGCCAAGCATGTCTACGTATAACAGACCCCGTGACAGCAGCTATACATGAGGCCTCTAAAGCATCAAAACCACACTGCAAGGTATGTTTACCCACTTGCTCTGCTCCATGCAACAAATCCTGCAACTCTTTCAAATCTGGTTGTTCTGTTTGTGTCATTTTGCTTTTCAGCTGAGATAACAAAAACTGTTGGTACTTTAACATATGAAATTGACAGTTTAATGCCCTCGTGGTTAAAGTGGCAGATGTATACACCTTTTCCCCCCACCTTTCTAATGCTCTGGAATCTCTCTCTGAAGGTAAAGGGTTTTTGGCAGTAGAGGCCTTTATTCCCTTGGGACCCTGTGAAATTGTTTCTGGGTCAGCAGTATGGCTTTTATAAAGGAACTGGTGAGAATCAGGAACCCAGTAATACCTGTCTGGTTTAACAGGGGCTGGAGGTTAAGAATCTGGATTAAGACTGGCTTCTGCATACACATCATCCAAAATATCTAAAACAGGAGGGATAGCCAGGGGCCTATGCTGGGGGAGCAGTAGAAATTCCCTGAGTCTTTTCTTGGAATCTGAGTAATCTTGGCCTTCCCAGTGGAAGTGCTCCCTCAATGTATGCAGGGTTTCCCCAAAAGAGTAGTCCTCAGGGGGGGAGACCGAGGGAATAGACTCCTCAGCATCAGAGTCTTCAAAAGGGGAATAGGCATAATCCTGGCCCTCAGAATGGTCTGAGGTAATAGAAGCCTGGTCTGAGGAAGGGGGAGTCTTCCTCCAATCTGGGTCTTTTGTCAGAGGGGGGTTGAGAACCCCTGATGAGAGTTATCAAATCCTCAACCATTTTAAGCATCTGCTTTTTAGGCATGGGGCCTTGAGAGGAGGTCTGAGGACCCTGTTTTTTAGTTTTCATGGCAGCTTTAGATTTAGTGAAGGATTTTAATAGAGAAGGAGGAAGGCCTGAAGACGCCTTCAGAAATGGCAGGCCTCACTAAATTTTCAGTTTCCCCGCCAAGAGTGGCGTCGGTACCTGCAGTGGGAATGGAGACCGAGGAGCCTGTGACCTCAGGTACTGAAGTCACTGGTAAAATAGTTTCATCGGTAGTCAGAGGCTGCGTAGGCACCTCGCTGAGAACCGGAGAACCAGTAGTCGGCCTAAGCATGGTCTCTGTACTCGGTGCAGACCTCGGATGTTGGTCCTTGTCTTTGCGTCTTTTGCTTAAAACTGGTGTTGGTGTATCCGACGACATGATATAATTAAATTTTTGCCAAAATAATGAAGGGCGAACTCCACCCGGCGCTTAATAGTGCGCTTGTTGAACCTAGCACAAAAACGACAGGCCGAGACGTCGTGGTCTGGCCCTAAGCAAGGTATACAGAAAGAGTGAAAATCCTTATGCGGTATTTGCTTCCCACAAGAAATGCAATTATTAACTTTGTCTGACATCGGTCTGAGGCAAGAAAAGTTTCCCCAACGGGGTACTTAGCTTTAAAGAAGACTTCGGCTGAAATACTTTCGTAAATTTCAGGAGCTGGCCGACCGGCACTTGCGAA
The DNA here is from genome assembly GCF_019279795.1 of Protopterus annectens. NCBI lineage: Eukaryota > Metazoa > Chordata > Ceratodontiformes > Protopteridae > Protopterus > Protopterus annectens. The sequence goes on along the minus strand of NC_056751.1, from coordinate 701,953,153 downwards.
CTGCTTCTGTTTCGGGCACCGCGCGGCAAGAAAGACTGAAGAAAATGGAGTTGGCTGCCTCTTTTATACCCCTGCTGCACTGATGTCAGGGAAGAAGCGACGACAACAGACGCCGGACCTAGACTTTGGAATTCGGCCGACCGAGGACCCGCCTGACGGCAGGATAACCCATCTGTAATGACTGCAGCTGTATGCACGATGAACATCTATGGTTCCTAGCAACAATTCCGTTAGATCTCTCCCAAAGACATGGATGGGGGAAGGTGGGATGGAAGTTGAGGAAGAATGAAAAATGGACAACAAAGATGCATGGTTATGGTGAGTACATAACTTTTATATCTGATGTTGATATTTTCATTTATTCCTCAAAGAATGGGACACAGTCCCCAGCTATGGAAACCTTGGGTGTCCCTCATGGAAGGATGTTCCGGAGAACCGCATAACCAAATGCAGCACTGTTTCTGGAAATTATGTCTAACTTGTAATAAGCAATAAAAGTATGAGCATCAGACCACGTGGCAGCTGCACAAATGTAATCAGTGGAGGCTCTAGCCCAAAAGGCAGCTGATGTGGCTATTGACCTAGTTCAGTGAACTTTTGGTTGTCTTGGCAAGGTTAGGCCTCTCAAGGAATAAACATAGGAAATACAATCCATTATCCATTTAGCTACAGTAGTTTTGGAAACTGGTTTTCCCATCTTATTGCCAGAAAAGGAGAAAAACAATTCATTAGTTTTCCTAAATTCCTTAGTCCTGCGAAGGTAAAAACGAAGTTGCCCATGTACATCTAAAAGATGAAGGGTATATTCTCCTTTATTGTCAAATTTAGGAAAGAAAACTGGTAAACTAATCACTTAATTGATATTTGTTTCAGAGGCCACTGTGGTAGAAAGGAAGGATTAGTGCATAAAGTAATGACCTTTGTGAAAAATTAAATATGGTGGTTTCACTTAGAGTACTTGGGAGTTCACAGACTTGTCTTGCTAAAAAGTTATGGCCACCAGGAAGCTCATTTTCAAAGACAGAAGCTTAACATCTACTTTATTTGAACATTCAAAAGGAAAATGCATTACAGTCTGTAATACCAAATTCAGGTCCCAAGGTGGAGTGGGGTCTCTAATTGTGGGTCTAAGTAAGAGGGTACCTTTGAGAAAGGCCTTACATAATTTGGACGAAGCCAAAGCAGCAGCATTATCTCCGATGTGGTAGTTGGAGACGGCTGCTAACTGAACTTGGATGGTGGAGAAACTTGCCCTGCTTTGAAAGACAAGAGGCAAGGAAATCCAAAATAGCAGGGAATGGAGCAGTGAAATGATCCAACTGTCTCTGTTGAGACCAAAAAGAAACCTTTTCCATTTACTCTTATAAATCCTCCTAAATGAAGGTTTGAGAGATGAAAGAATTTGGCAAACTGGGGAGGAAAGCCTGGAATATCTAGCCAATACGGGAATAGGAGAAACCATGCGGTCAACTTGAGGCTTGCAATATCTGGATGACATATTACTGACTGGTGTGACAAAAAGTCTGGACTGGGATCCAGTGCCCATGGATGATATACTAGGTGATACCATAGGAAGGGAAAAGTACAGTTTTGTACCTACCATAAATGTAGATGTCCAATAGACATGCAACTGCAGTCATAACATGTGGGTTGTCCTGCCTCAGGCAGCCCTCGGTTGGCCGGATTCCAAAGTCTGGGTCCGACGTCGGCTGATGTCGCATTTCTCTCCGACGTCAGAGTGGCTGGAGTACATAAGCATCAGCCGACGCCATTTTCTTCAGTGTTTCTTGCCCCAGATGCCAGCCCCCCCCCCCCCCAAGGAAGGCTGTAATCAATTTGGAAAACAAAAACAGGATTCCAGACAAATAAATGAGCAGTAAAACAAATACACCATAACTGATATCCCCAGCTAAGAGGAACAGGGATAGGAGTGGACCCTAGGCATAGAGGGGTATGGAGGGAGGGAAAATCCGACTGCAGTTGCATGTCTATCGGACATCTACATTTATGGTAGGTACAAAACTGTACTATGTCCTTCAAGAATGCAACTGCAGTCATAACATGTGGGTAGAATACCACAGCTTAGCTGGGGGAGGAGGAATGCTCTAGGAAAAAGATGGTGTGGCAATCAAACCCTGCAGGACTGCCGAAACAAAGCCTGCTCTGGATCTGGAGTATAGAGGGAGATTGTAGTGTTTGGAGACTGTATCCACGGAGCTCCATGTGGCAGCTTCTAGAATGTCCTTAGTAGGCACCCCTCTTAAGAATGCTGTAGAGGTGGCTGTAGCTCTGGTGGAATGTGGTCTGACATTGGCTGGAACAGTCTTTCCATGAAAGGAATAACAGAATCTGATGCAATGTCCAATCCATTTTGAAATAGTCTGTTTTGAAATTGCTTTTCCTTGGACTGCAGGGGCGTAAGCTACAAATAGTTGTTCAGACTTCCTACTGGCCTTGGTTCTGTCCAGGTAGTATCAAAGTTGTCTGTGGATGTCCAAGGTGTGCAACAGTCTTTCCCCCTTATTCTCAGGATTGGGGAAGAAAGCAGGCAGATGAATGGCTTGATTTAAAGAAACCCTAGATACCACCATTGGCATAAAAGTAGGGTTGGTCCTTAATGAAACCCTGTCTCTGTGAAAAATTATGAACTGTGGTATTGCCATTAGGGCCTGTAGTTCCGAAACCCTTCTTGCTGAGGTAATTGCCAACAGGAAAGCTGTCTTCCATGAGAGAAATTGCAAGTCAACTGTAGCTGCTGGTTCAAATGGAGGTAAAGTCAGTTTTTCTAGGACAAAATTGAGGTCCCAGGCTGGCACTGGGGCCTTTCGTGGTGGCTTAATGTTCTTGATTCCCCTGAGGAATTGCCTTAGCAAGGGGTGTGAAAAAACAGGAGGATCAGTGTTATATCTAGCTGAAATAGCTGATGCATGTATCTTTATGGAAGAATATGAGAGGCCTTTCTTTAGCATATCTACCAAATATTCCAAGATGAGTGGGATGTTCAACAATGATGCATCATGTCCCTTGGTGGTATTCCAATTGCTGAATCTTTTCCATTTTGCTAAGTAAACCTTTCTGGTGGATGGTCTTCGAGCCTCTGTTAGTATCTTCTGAACTTCCTTGGAGAGAGATAGGTTGAGGTTATTTATGGGATCTCCCAGGCTGTTAGCTGCAGTGTCTGAAGGTTTGGATGCACTGTTTTGAAATTGTGTTGAGTCAAAAGTAGAGGCCATTGTGGAAGGGCCCACCTCCTGGTGTGACATATGCTCCGTAGTAGTGGATACCAGTGTTGTCTTGGCCAATCCGGGGCTATTATGATTCCCTTGGGTCTCTCTGCTTTGATCTTCAATAATACTGAGGTCATCAGTGGCAGAGGTGGGAATGCATAGATTGTTAGGAAGTTCCAGTTGAATGAGAGAGCATCTATTTTCCAAGCTTTTGGATGGTATGTCCTTGTGCAGAATTTTTGTAGAAGGTGGTTGAGGTGGGAGGCAAATAGGTCCACTTCTGGCCTGCCCCATGTCAAAGTGAGCTGTGTGAAAACCTTCGGATGTAACCTCCACTCGTGTGGATCTGTGAAATTCCTGCTTAGGCTGTCCGCCAACACATTGTCTTTGCCTGGAACAAACTGGGATTGTAACTGGATGTTTAGGCTCAGTGATTTTTCCCAAAGATGAATTGTTAGTCTGCAAAGGGGGTAAGAGTGGGTGCCCCCTTGCTTGTTTATATACCACATCACAGTGGTGTTGTCTGTCCGTATCAGTAAATGACCCTGCTGAAGTTGTTGTTGAAAGGCCTTGATGGCATGCATTACTGCCAGCATTTCCTTTTGGTTTATATGCAGATGTGTTTCCTTTGGAGACCATTGTCCTTGTATACACTTGCCTTCCATGTGCGCCCCCCATCCAAGGTCTGAGGCGTCTGTGGTCATGGTCTGTGTTATCTGTGGTTTTTTGAATGACATATCTGTGTTTGCCTGGCTCACCGAGGCCCACCATAGGAATTCCTTTTGTAGGCATGGAATGAGCGGTATGGTTGTCTCCAAGTTGTTGCTGTGTTCAGACCAAATGCTTTTTAGGTACCATTGAAGCTTTCTCATGTGTAGTCTTGCTAATGGAACCAGGAGAATGCAGGATGCCATGTAACCCAGGGCCTGTAGGAATCTCCTTGCAATCATCTGGGTGAGTTTTGCTAAACCTTTGAAATAATGAGTTAACTTCTCTTGCTTGTCTTCTGTCAGGTAAGCCATTTGAGAGGCTGTGTCTAGTTTGGCACCTAAGAAGATTATTTGCTGGGATGGTTGCAGTCTTGACTTTTGGAAGTTGACTGTGTATCCCAGAGCTTGTAGTAATCGTATGGCATAGTCCAAGTTTTTTGTCAACATCAATTTGTATGAGCTTGTATGAGGCAGTCGTCCAGGTACGGGTAAATTTGTATCCCCTGGAGCCTGCAATGAGCAATTACTGAAGCCAGGCATTTTGTGAATACTCTGGGCGCAGTAGATAAGCCAAATGGCAATGTTGAGAATTGATAATGCTCTGGCCCTGCAAGAAATCTGAGGTATCTTCTGCAGCTGTGTCTGATAGGGACATGCAGGTATGCCTCCTTGAGGTCCAGAGTAATCAGACAAGACCCCTTGCCCAGCATGGGAAGGAGTTGCTGTAGAGTCAGCATTTTGAACTTTGGTACTATGAGAAAGGTGTTTAATGCGGACAAGTCCAGTATTGGTCTCCATTGAGATTCTTTTCTTGGAACAAGGAACAGTCTTGAGTAAAACCCCTGGCCTTGTTCTTGTTGTGGAACTCTTTCTATTGCTTTCATTTGAGTCAGCAGAGTGATTTGCTTGATAGCCTCTGCCCTCTGGTTTTGTGGCAGGTTTGGAATGCCTTGTTTTCTTGGCAAGGTATGAAAATGGAACCTGTAGCCTCGGTTTATAATGTCCAAAATCCATTTGTCCTTTGTCAGTCTGTGCCAGTTTTCTGCAAACAAAGATTATTTCCCGCCCAAGGGAGCTTCTATTTGTTCCCTGGTAGGCGGAGGTAGAGGAAAGTCATTGAGATTGTGGCTGTGGGGCAGGAGAAACCCCTGCGTCACTTCTTTGGTTTCCTGGCTGCCATTGTCGTCCCCTGTAAGGGCCTCTGTATTGGCCTCTTCCTCGGCCACGTCTGTTTTTACCCCTTTGAAACTTTTCTGGGTTTGGAAAGGACCAGTTCTTTGAAGGCCAATTCCTACTGAATCTAGGGGGTTGAACCTGGAGGAAATCTTTCACCGTCTGAACTGATTTTGCTTTTTCTTCGATGGTCTTTAACACATCCTTAGCATTAGCACCAAAAAGCTTGTTCTTTTCCAAGGGTGCATCCAGAAGTTTTGCCTTTACATGATCTGGTAGAGGTTGATTTTTTAACCATGCATGCCTACGAATGACTGCCCCTGTCATAGCTGCCCTACATGAAGCTTCCAGTGCATCATATCCACACTGCAGGAAGTGATTGCTTACTTGTTGAGTGTTATGTACAGCTTCCTGCAAAGCCTTCCTGTCTAAAGGATCAGGAGTGGCTAATGTTTTTTGTAAATCTTCTAACAGGAAATCCTGATATTGTAACATATGAAAAAGGCAATTCAAAGCTCTCATAGATAAGGTAGTGGATGTGTAAACCTTTTGCCCCATCTCTAATGACCTAGCTTCCCTGTTGGAGGGCAATGGATTTTTAGAGGTGGAAGCAGAAACTCCTTTAGGCCCCTGTGAAATAGTTTCCAAATCAGCAGAATGGGCCCAGAATAAATGGGAATGTGTTTCTGGGACCCTGTAATACCTGTCTGGCTTGGCTGGAGCCGGAGGAAGAGAGTCAGGGGTAGCACTAGAGTCAGAAAATAAATCATCCAAAACATCAAGTACAGGTGGAATAGCTAAGGGCCTGTGCTGGGGCTTCTTTAAGGAAAGTCCTAAGGCATTTCCTGGAATCAGAATATTCCTGTCCTTGCCATTTGAAATGTTCCCTCATGGTATGCAGAACTTCCCCAAAAGAAATATCCTCAGGAGGGGAGGCCGAGGGAATGGAATCCTCTGCATCCGAGTCCTCATAGGTCTGGAAGAGCTCTTCCTGGCTATCAGAGTGGACAGAGCCCTCAGAATCTTCATCTGAAGGGATAGGGTCGGAGGGTTCAACCCGGGGCCTTTTATCAGAAGGAGGCTGGGATCCTCTCTCTGGATGGGCCTGTGAACCTCTAATCATAGAAATTAAGTCAGCAGCCATAGACATAATCTGTGTCTCTGGAGTAGGCTGAGGTAAGGTTTTAGTAGTAATATGCTTTGTTTTGCTGGATGTCTTAGCCCTAGTGTAGGCCTTAATAGATATGGCCATAGGAGGCCTGGCAGCTCCACATGCAGGAGTGACCTTGTCTACAGCAATGGTCTCGGGCATTTCCTCGGTTTCGGTATCCGGAGGAAAATCGATAACTGGCGGAGTGATGTCCGGAATCGGAGTCGTCGGTAATGCGGTGTCTTCAGTTCGGAGCGGTAGGATTTGGCAGAGGGAACCGGAGCACTCGCGGTAGGATTTGGCGTGGAGTCGGTGGTAGACGCGGGCCGAGGATGTCGGTCCCAGTCTTTTCACTTCTTGGGAGTTTGCGATGTCGGAAGTTCCGACGGCATGGTGTAGGCAAATTTATCGCCGAAAAAGTCTTCAGCGAACTCCGCCCGGCACCTGAGGGTGCGCTTGTTGAAGCGAGCACAGGCTACACAGGCCGAGACGTCGTGGTCTGGGCCAAGGCAAGGTAGACAGTAAGAGTGGAAATCCTTATGAGGTATTTGTTTACCACAAGAAAGACAATTGTTAACTTTTTCAGTAATTTCTGACATCGGCTGAGGCAAGAAAAGGTCCCCAACGGGGTACTTAGCTTTTTTGATGACTTCGGAATCGAAGAATACAGGAGCTGACTGACCAGCACTTGCGAACTGCTTCTAGCACCGCGCGGCAAGAAAGACTGAAGAAAATGGCGTCGGCTGATGCTTATGTACTCCAGCCGCTCTGACGTCGGAGAGAAATGCGACATCAGCCGACGTCGGACCCAGACTTTGGAATCCGGCCGACCGAGGGCTGCCTGAGGCAGGACAACCCACATGTTATGACTGCAGTTGCATTCTTGAAGGACATCCACACTTGCTGAGGCAAGGAGGAAGCAATGGGGATTACTTTTCTCCTCAACTGGAGTGCTTTCTTAAGAAATTTGTGGATTAGAGGCAGGAGAGGGCAAGCATAAAGGAGACCAGAGGGCAAAACATGGACTAGAGCATCTCTCAGTGAATGTGCTGAAGGGGAATTAGGCAAAGAACCTGCTGCATTTGCTGTTGAGCAGAGAAGTGAATAGATCGCAGCACAGCAGACCCCATTTGTGCCACTGACTGACACACACCACTCATGAGGCATCAAGATGGTCCTGCTGAACTTGTCCTCTAAGATGCTGGACTTCTAGGTATGTGCATTGCTATAAGAAAGAGGCTGGAGGATATCGCCCACTGCCAAACTCTTGTTGCTTCTTGGCAAACAGGATAAGATCTGGTTCCCCCCTGCTTGTTGATGTACTAGACTACCGAAATGTTGTCCATTTGATCAGCAATAGTTCCTAGTGGAAGAGAGCTCTGAAAGGCCTGCAATGCTAGAAGCATCACTCTCATCTCTAAGGCATTCATATGCAAATTGGTCTCTTCTAGGGACTATGTGCCTTGAATGGTCCATCCCAAGTAATCTCTCCCCCACCCTAACTGGGAGGCATCAGTGGTCAACTTGGCATTCGGGGGAGGAAGTATAAATGGACATCCTTGATAAATCTCATCGGAGTGTATCCACCACAGCAGGGATTTTCGGCAAACCTGGGATAATTTTATCAGTGTCAAAATGGATGTTGATAAGACCACTGCACTGCTAGAGTCCACTGAAGAATTCTCATATGAAGACAAGCAGTAGGTAGCAAAGTTATTGCAGCAGCCATCGACCCTAGAGCTGTGAGTACCATTTTTGCTGGGGGAGAAGGATGACAAAGAACCTGCCTGACATACGACTAAGAACTCTGTTTTGAGACAGAAGAGCTACACAATTGACTGTGTCTAGACAAGCGCCTATAAACTCAAAGACTTGAAGTGGATGAAACTGTGACTTAGCCATATTGATGTTAATTCCCAGAGTGTGAGATAGTCAGAGCAAGTAACCCCTGGCTCTTTCCAGAAGACGCCTGATTTGCATTTGGTGAACAGCCTGGGGGCTGTGGTGAGACCGAAGGGCAGTGCTCTGAACTGGTAATGACTGGCTCCCAGCCTGAAGCATAGGTATCTTTGAGGGCGCCTGTTCATTTTGATGTGATAACACACATCTTGAAGATCGATAGAATACATTCCAGCAGTCCTTCTATAGGAGAAGCAGAACGAACTGAACCGTGACCATCCGGAATTAGGAATTCTTTACAAAACGGTTCAGATAACAGATATCCAAAATGTGTGTCTCTGGTCTCCTGTTTTCTTTGGCAATAAAAAGAATCCTGAATAAATTCTGGATGCTCTTTGGTCTGGGGGGGGCCTCTTGGATGACTTTTGTCCAACAACTTTTGAATGTCTAGAGCTGCTAACTCCCTCTGATTGGGTGGAACATCAAACATTTTCTTCTCTTTTGGGGAACTTGTAAAAAGAAAATGAAATATCCTCTGGATACGACCATTTGCACCCATGAATCTTTTGTGATGGCTATCCAGGCTTTTAGGTGCAAGGACCCTGGACTGGGTCCAGAGAGAGACAGTCAGAAAACTTTCAGGAGCACTGAAAAGATCTGTCCAAGAAGGAATCCTGAGACCCTTGATTCTGCAAACTCCCTCTGCTGCGTGGGAGGCACCTTCCATTGTATCTATTCCTCCCTGCCTCAAAGGAAAAGTCTCCGTGTGACTCTTGGAAAGGTCCTTGAAATTTCTTGAACCACAACTTTTTACCATTGTGTTGATTCCTAGAATAGAGTCTCTGCGGGGTAGCAAATCAGATTCCCATGGCAGACAAGGTCTTTCCATCTTTCTCACTGCAGAAAAGCGTCACTATCTGCCGGCCCAAAGTTGATAAATCAAAGGGAGCACTGATGAATGACTCCTAGAAGGGTTCCGCAAAACCACACAACTGCAAACAGGCATGTCTCCTAATTGCTTTGCCTGAACCAATCGCCAGTGAGGAATCTTCAGCTGTATGCAAGATTAACCTCATGGATGTGCTGTTAATGGACTGCAGGGCGGCCAGTCGGGAAGAAAATTACTTTTCTTCCACTGCAGACAATGACCCAGGGGTAGAGTTACAGAGTTCCTTAACTAAGTCCCTTTGTAACCTAGTGAAATGTGCCAGGTAATTCAGCGACCATAAAGCAAAGGCTGCTGAAGCTTACACTTGCTTCCCAAACCTGTCCAATGCTCTAAACTCCCTATTAGGAGGACAGACAGTGGAGCTCTGTTCAGCTAGCTCCATTTTAGTAGCTACAGCACAAACCATGGTAACTACAGGAATTCCCTTGGTCCAGTGCTGTCTGTCAGAGGGAGCACTCAAAATCTTGTATACACATTTGGGGATCAGTTCCCCAAAATCCGGCTTTTTCCATGCCCTGTGAGAGATGAGGTCCATAAGCTCATTTGCAGGTGGGGTAATGCAAGACATAGGTGGTCCAGACCTGATGGCTTCCAAAAACACAGATTCCTCCTGGGAATGATCTCCAGGATGTCTCCAAATGACACATCCTCAGGTGTAGATCTGGGGACCCTTCCCCCTTTATCAAAATCAGTGTCATCTGTAAGGGATTTCTGTGGGAAATCCAAGTGCATTCTCTTGCATGACCTCTTCCAAGGAACCTATTCAGTGGGATGCTTTGGAAAAGTCTCTCAGAAGACGCAGACAGCTCCCTAGTGGGAACTGCTTGGAAGCTCATCCAGGTGGCTGCCCCTAAGGTGTAAGATGATTAGACTCAGACACAGGATCTGAGAAGGAAACAGGGAATGGATCTGACAGCACAAGAGTCAAAACTGTTCTGGGGTGAGAGATAACCCTCTTCATCACCTCGAAGGCAGGAGGACCAGGAGAATCCAAGGACAATCTAACTGGAGCAGGGATTTCTGGAGCAGAAGATCCAAGGCCCTCCCTGACACTCTGCTTAGACAGAGGAATCAGAGCAGAGCTGTCAAATGCCAAAGCCTCGAAGGGAACTGACTGTTCTGAAAGCTTTGGAGTCAAAGTCAACCCCCTGGATCCAACGCCAACACTTCAGCTCCGAGAACCATCATGCTCCAGAGGGGTAGGAGCCAATCGGATCAGGGAAGTCACTGGAGTGGAAGACAGAAGAATCTTCAGATCCAACGGTTCAACTCACAGGGATCTCGAATCAGAGGGCTCCGAAATGGCAGGTTGGATTGAAGAAGGAGCAATAACAGAATGGAAAGAAGATTTAAGGAAAATAGATCTGATGAGAGATGGAGCCAACAAGACCCCCATCTGGATAGGTGTTCTGAAGAATTTCTTATCATCCTATCCACCCCGCCACTGAAAAACTTCAGGAGGACCTAAAGGAGGAAGAAGTGGAAGGTGGCCTGGAAGACTTTTTAGGGGTCTCCCGAAGAATAAAAGATCTCAACCTTAGGGATACCAGCTCCGGGGGAAACCTTGGACTGTGGAGCCAAGGAAACTTGGTAACAGTAGAGGTCAAATCCAAAGACTTCAGATCTGAACTCTTTGAAACCTTCTTCGAAGTGCTGACTTATGAGATCACGCAGAGGAGCATTTTCGGTACTCTGTGGGCTCCTTTGATTTGTGAGAGGGGGTTTGAGCCCCTGATGATGAAGTATCAGAGGAAGGAGCAGAAGCTGGAAAGAGACATTTTAAGATAAGCTTGTTTCTCCTTGCGCTAATGGCCCTGGCATTAAAGGCCGCACAAAAGGAGCAGGAGGTAGCCAAGTGTGCCAGGCCCAGCCAATAAACGCACTCCCTGTGGCCATAAGAGCTGGGGATCTTATGCCCATGTGAAGTGCACTTTTTGAACCCAGTAGACACATCAGCCATACTGTAAAGCTGCAAATGACGGTGCCTACAAATAAAGGAAAAGGGAAGGAAACATTTTTTTACAGTTACACAGATATATAATACTGTTGGAAGAAAAAGGGAAGTTTTAATACTAACAACGGCATGACAGAAAATAAGTCAAAGCGCGGTAATTGAGGTAGAAGAGTTACCAACAATGGTAACTAAAATTACAAGAAAAAAACGTAATTCCCGGTAGCAAGAAAGTGTAGAAAGGAGGTAAAGGGCGGTGCAGTGGTGCAGCAGTTAGCATTGTCACCTCACAGCAAGAGGTTCTCTGGTTTGATTCTTGGCTGGTATGCCTTCTGTATGGAGTCTCCCTGTTCTCCCTGTGTTCATGTGGGTGTCCAGGTGCTTGGATTTCCACCCACATCACAAAGACATACATCTGGAGTGTTTCTCCCCAGGCCTCCGCTGAAAGTGGGCTCTGTCCCACTCAAGACTTTCCTGGTAAACAAATGTTAAATAAATAATTATAAAGAAACAAAGGTTAAAGAGAAGAAATACAAATGTATTCACAAACTAAACGCACTACGAGCTCAAGAAATCTAAATCTCATCTGAACCTGAAGGGCGGCAAACAAGATCTGAGATAACTCAAGAGTCGGATCCTAAGTGGCAGAGTCAGATCAGAGGATCGAAATCAAACCCACTCATTGATGAAGGAATGAAAATAACATCAGATCAAATAATAAATATGTTTTTGTGAGGAAGGGTTCTTCAAAGGAGGCTTATCTGTCACAGAAAAAGATGAAATGATAGCTCTTGCCCCAATGGAGACCTCTAATTTCATGAGGTGTCAAGGAAGTAATGACGTCTTAGTCACTCTGGCTGCTTATACAGTTCCCTCCAAAAGGGCTTAGCCTACAATCAGCCAGGGTGACTGTGGGAAAGGGGTTAATGCTTTGGGAAGCTGGCTGGTTGCAGTAACCTTAGCAGAATGCAACCCGAAGGCTACTGCAGCAGTGGGAATGACAGATATCTTAGTAGGTGCAGGGAATACTAAGGATGCATTTTCTAAGTCCCTGACAAGTTCTTGAACTCTTACCCTAATTTTTCTACTTGTCTGGTTTGTGTAGCATTTGTTAGAGGGACATCATATAACAAAAACATTTTCATTATTTATTTTTATTTATTTAACATTTGTTTACCGGGAAAGTCCAACTTGGAACAAAGCCAATTTTCAGAGGCGGCCCTGGGAGAAACACTCTAGATATGTCTTTGTAACAAGGGAGGAAACCCACATGAACACAGGGAGGAAATGCAGACTCCTCACAGAAGACATCCCAGCCAAGAATCGAACTGGAGAACCGCTTGCTGTGAGGTGACAACCCTACCGCTGCACCACTGTGCCATCATTACAACAGTCTGATGTTCTACAACAGACGTGTGTTCACTAATCACATGATGAATGAAGTGTCTCTAACAGCTTACTGTTACATAAAGTAGGGCCATCTTGTACCTAAACAGAATCAGTCAATGAGGCTCCATGCTCCTGTAAGTTATTTTTCAGAGATCTATCTCAAAATGCTCCCCAAAACATCATCACTCAATATGATGCACCTTGTTTCCTCAGAAGTGTGGAAACTGCTTCCACAGAGGCAACACACTAAATGACAATGAAAACATTATCTTTTCCCATGTCACCCAGTGCCCCCCCTCCCGATTGCAAGGGCATAGCTTTTTTTATTAATAAGATGAGCTGATCAACTACCCTTTTCAGGGACTCTAAGGTCTACAGCCTTATAACCCTATCTATTTAGCCTACTATTTCCCTTGGAGAATTTGCATAATTCTTCATCCAGGCACAACCGCTGTGCCTAGAAAAACAAAGTAAGGAAATGACAAAAGTGGTTGGGATATGGACTCATTGCCAGGAGAAGTGATACTTTGCAGTGTATCTCCTGAACACAGTGGTCTGGACATAACCGTAAAACATCTAAAACTTACAAGACTATTAAGTTTACGTGTAAAAGAAATACCAAACACATTTGTATTGAACTTATCTAGGTATGCAACTTTCATTTAAATACACAAAAAGGAAAAACAGACAAGACACAATCTAAACTCTGATCACTGACCTTTATGGGTAGAAACGTAAACCTTGCCGCTTTCTTCAGTTTTGGTAACACTTTTCGGTGCCATATAGCCATTCTGATTGCCACCATCTTTGTTGTCAGAGATGGAGTCCAACCCCACATGATCAGTTGCAGGGGATTTGTTTTTACTGATAACATTATCAGCAGGTGGTACAGTGTGGTGAACCTTTCTTGGTGGGAAACCTCCACTTGCTGTTTCTCTGGTACTTTCATCTGTAATCGACTGCCGAATCTCTTGATCAACTTTGAAAATGTCATATAAAGGGTCTTCCTTAATGAGGTCAGTGCAGCTCTCATCACAGTCCCAAGATTCTGTGTAAGGAAAAAATGTTAACAGTGATTATTTGCAGAAAGCTCAAAACTACTGATTTAGTACCAGCACAGCTGCCACATTACTCTGGTTTAAAGCAAGGATCTTTAGTTTCTAAACTTGTGACACCTGCTGCTAGGGGTAACTCACCCCACACCAACCCACCCCCTCATACAGATTATGACTAACTTGTGTCATGCTTGGCTTGCTCTTTTCTTTAATCAAACAACATTTAATGGAGTCACCTGAGAGTGATCACAAAAGCCACAGAACTAACACATAGCATTGCACTACATGAGTACAGCAATGTTTACCTGTTGCATTTCACACAGTAAAAAAACATTCATTCTTACTTCTACCTGCAAAAGCAGTTGCATATATATCCAGCATACTGAGGATAACCTAGCTTTACAATATGCCCTAGCACTGCCTGCAGCCACCCATTCAATAAAAACTGCAGAAAAAAAGAGAGCAAGCTGAAATAAAAAAATAAATAAATAAAAACAGTGCCAGCTGTAAAATGATGCCCGGTCCCAGAAACAGCTTCATGTACATTTTCGGGACAGAACCATTCAATGTATACAGTGACATCCAAGCACATCTTGGTGGGAAGTCTCACTGTCTAAAGTGTCTACACCTTCCTACTTGTGTACAACCACAAGCTGTCAGAAGTAAAAGGGTAGAATATTGACACCATTAGCATTGACTTGTAATTGTTTAAGCTTCAAACCTGTCTGATACCAAAAGATTAAGGTAACATTTGGGCTACACCAGGGTGTTTCAGGATGTTTTAATAAGGGTAATAATATACAAGCCTCTGCTCATCTTGATGGAGGGAACATATATATATGAAATGTACAAAATGTTCACGATTAACAGCTATAAGGATAATAGAAACCTTTGAGCAATTGCAGGAAAATGTAAGAAATACTATAATTCAAAAAAGTTAACTAATAAGATACATGTTTTTAATCTGTTTGCAAGAATTAACCAGTTATGTTACAGAAAATAAACAGTTAAAATAATTTATGCAACAGCAAGATGAAGGCCAGTCAGCTATTATTACGTCCAAGCAGTATCTGAGCTGTCAATGGACATCAAGAGCAAGTGGAGTTTTTTTTCCCCTTGCTGCAATGTTCTAAAAATAATTAGAGTAATACATTAAATGAAGGTGAACTCTGAAATCACACAGCCATAAAACAAAGGACGCAGCTAACCCCGTTCTACAGTAGCTACTGGTGCTACACCACAGGAATTTGGGGTAAAAGATGAATGGTCTGAGGTAAAACAAATGGCCACATCAGAGTCAGACATCTGCGGCAAATTGCTAGCCTGCTATTGTGGCAAAGGCTATTTGCTTAACTTTTTTTTTTTCTGTGGCTGGAAGAAAAACCGACCATGGGACAAAGTACAGTTTTGTACCTACCATAAATGTAGATGTTCGAGTGCTCATACAGCTGCAGTCATAACAGATGAGTTATCCTGCCGTCAGGTGGGTCCTTGGTCGGCCGAATTCCAAAGTCTAGGTCCGGTGTCGGTTGTCGTCGCTTCCTTCCTGACGTCAGTGCGGCAGGGGTATAAAAGAGCCAGCCGACGCCATCTTCTTCAGTTTTTCTTGCCCCAGATGTCAGGTGCCCCCAGAAGGAAGGCAAAACATAAACTTATGTAATCATGCAATGTAGAATAATCAAAAAACAGTAGTTTGCAAGCAAATACACCATAAAAGAATACCCCGAATAGGTTGTACGAGAAGGTGTTTGTCATAAGGCCTGTCCTAAGAGGGGATGGAGAGAGGGAAACCTGGACTGCAGCTGTATGAGCACTCGAACATCTACATTTATGGTAGGTACAAAACTGTACTATGTTCATCGTGCATACAGCTGCAGTCATAACAGATGGGTAGAATCCCAAAGCTAAGTAGGGGTGGCAGGCACTAAGTGGAACTAGGAGGAGCAAGGATGCCCTGCAAAACAGCTGTGGCAAATCCCGCTCTAGATTTAGAGTAAAGTGGAAGGTGATAGTGTTTGGAGAAAGTGTACACTGAACTCCAAATGGCTGCTTCCAAAATGTCCTTAGTAGGAACCCCCCCAGAGGAAAGCTGCAGAGGCAGCTGTAGCCCTTGTGGAGTGGGATCTGATGCTTGAAGGCACAGCTTTTCCATGAAATGAGTAACAAAAACGTATGCAGTGGGCTATCCATTTTGAGATTGTCTGTTTGGAGATAGCCTTTCCTTGAGCACCTGTAGCATAGGACACAAAGAGTTGCTCGGATTTCCTGAATGGCTTTGTCCTGTCCAAATAATAACGAAGTTGTCTGTGAATGTCCAAGGAATGCAGTAGTCTTTCCCCTTTGTTTTGTGGGTTAGGGTAAAAGGTAGGTAAGTGAATAGTTTGATTCAAGGCTACACTGGATACTACCTTTGGCATAAAGGTAGGGTTGGTTCGTAAGGAAACTCTGTCCTGATGGAAAATGATGAAAGGTTGCACAGCCATGAGGGCCTGTAGTTCCGAAACCCTGCGTGCTGAGGTGATAGCCAGAAGGAAGGCTGTTTTCCATGACAAGTACTGTAGTTCTGTTGAAGCAGCTGGCTCAAATTGGATGGTAGGTCCTTGAGCAAAATTTTTTCACTTGGTAATTTCTGTGGGTAGCAAAGAGATCTATGTCTGGCTGTCCCCATGCCTGAGTTATCATTGCGAAAACTTGAGGATGCAACTTCCATTCGTGTGGATCTGTCATATTTCTGCTTAGGCTGTCTGCCAGTGTGTTTTCCTTCCCTGGCAGGAATTGTGCCTGAAGTTGGATTTGCAATTCCAGAGCTGTGTTCCAAAGGGTCATGGCTAGTCTGCACAGGGGGTTATGAATGAGTTCCCCCCTGTTTGTTTATGTACCACATCACTGTGGTGTTGTCTGTCCTTATCAATAGCTGGCCTGGATGCAGCAGGTCTTTGAAGGCCATAATAGCATTTTGCACTGCTAGCATTTCCTTTTGGTTGATGTGTAAGTGCTTCTCTTTTTGGGACCATTTTCCCTGAATGCACTGATCTGTCATGTGCGCCCCCCAGGCATAGTCCGAGGAGTCTGTTGTGATGATTTGAGTTGCTTGAGGTATGCAGAAAGGGAGACCTATTTTTCTTTGGCATGCTTGAGCCCACCACAGAAATTCCTTTTGAAGACATGGAATGAGTGGTATAATTGTTTCCAAACTGTGGCTGTGTTGAGACCATATGTTTTTTAGGTACCACTGAAGTTTCCTTATATGCAGCTTTGCACATGGGATCAGCAGGATGCAAGATGCCATGAATCCCAGAGCCTGCAGGACTTTCCTTGCAGTCAGCCTGGTGAGGTTTGCTATTTTTCTGAAGTATTGAGATAGCTGCCCTTGTTTGTCTGGCGTGAGGTAGGCCATCTGGGTGTTTGTATTCAAGCTGGCACCCAGGAAAATTATTGTTTGAGAGGGTATTAGTTTTGATTTCTTTTTGTTGACTGTGTATCCCAGAGAGTTCAACAGTTTTATTACAAACGCCAAGTGTTTCAGAAGTATGTCCTTGCTGTCCGCTTGGATCAGGCAGTCGTCCAGATAGGGGTATATTTGTATTCCTTGAAGTCTGCAGAAGGCAATTACTGATGCCAGGCATTTCGTAAACACTCTGGGCGCAGTAGATAAGCCAAAGGGCA
Source organism: Protopterus annectens (assembly GCF_019279795.1). Classification (NCBI taxonomy): domain Eukaryota; kingdom Metazoa; phylum Chordata; order Ceratodontiformes; family Protopteridae; genus Protopterus; species Protopterus annectens. The sequence continues at coordinate 701,935,984 of NC_056751.1, read as the reverse complement.
ATGCAGAGAATTGATAATGGGTTGAACCTGCAAGAAATCTGAGGCATCTTCTGCAATCTTGTCTTATAGGGACATGCAGGTATGCCTCCTTGAGGTCCAATGTTACCAGCCAAGACTCTTTGCCCAGCATGGGAAGAAGCTGCTGTTATTTGAGCATCTTGAATTTTGGTACCTGTAGATATGTATTTAGGATGGATAGGTCTAAAATAGGTCTCCAATCTTTGTCTTTCCTTGGTACCAGGAATAGTCTGGAATAAAACCCATGACCTTGTTCTTTTGCAGGTACCTCTTGAATAGCTTTCATGTCCATGACAGCTGAAATTGTTTTTGTGCCTCTGCCCTTTGATTTTGTGGCAGGTTTGGCATGCCTCTCATTTTTGGAAGGGTGTGAAAGTGGAATCTGTAGCCTCTGTCTATAATGTCCAGAATCCATTTGTCTCTTGTGACAATATGCCAATTTTTTGAGAATAATGCCAGTTTTCCACCTAAAGGTGCTGCCATTAAAGCTTTGCTTGGCAGGTAAAGGGGAAAGTCATTGTGTCTGCTTTCTGAATGACTGTGATCTATCTTCTCCACCTCTTGGGGTTGGTGTTTGCCATTGTCTGGCTCTGAATGATCCTTGAGATTTGCCCTCTACCCCTCGGGCACCTGTATCTGCCTCTTTGAGGTCTGTCCGTGGCTGGAAAGGACCAATTTTTTGAAGGCCAGTTTCTGCTGAAATGTGGAGGTTGTACCTGCAGGAAATCTTTCACTGTTTGCACTGATCTCGCCTTTTCCTCCATTTTCTTTAGTACCTCCTCAGCTTTAACACCAAACAATACATCTTTTTGAAGAGGTGCATCTAGTAATTTAGCTTTGACATGATCTGGTAAGGCTTGCTCTTTGAGCCAAGCATGTCTACGTACGACAGACCCTGTAACAGCAGCTCTACATGAGGCCTCTAAAGCATCAAAACCACACTGCAAGGTATGTTTACCCACTTGCTCTGCACTATGCAACAAATCCTGCAACTCTTTTAAATCTGGTTGTTCTGGTTGTGTCATTTTGCTTTTCAACTGAGATAACAAAAACTGCTGATACTTTAACATATGGAACTGACAGTTTAATGCCCACATGGTTAAAGTGACAGAGGTATACACCTTTTTCCCCCACCTTTCCAAAGCTCTGGAATCTCTCTCTGAAGGTAATGGGTTTTTAGCAGTAGAGGCCTTAATTCCCTTGGGACCCTGTGAAATAGTTTCTGGGTCAGCAGTATGGCTTTTGTATAGGAACTGGTGTGAATCAGGAACCCGGTAATACCTGTCTGGTTTAACAGGAGCTGGAGGTAAAGAATCTGGGTTGAGGCTGGCTTCTGTGTACACATCATCTAATATATCTAAGACAGGAGGGATAGCCAGAGGCCTATGCTGGGGGAGCAAGAGAAAATCCCTGAGCCTTTTCTTGGAATCTGAGTAATCTTGGCCTTCCCAGTGAAAGTGTTCCCTCAATGTATGTAGGGTTTCCCCAAAAGAGTAGCCCTCAGGGGGGGAGACCGAGGGAATAGACTCATCTGCATCAGAGTCTTCAAAAGGAGAATATGTATATTCCTGGGTCCTCAGAATGTTCACGGGTAATAGAGGCTTGATCTGAGGAAGGGTCGTCTTCCTCTAATCTGGGTCTTTTGTCCGAGGGGGGTTGAGAACCCCTGATAAGAGTAATCAAATCCTCAGCCATTTTAAGCATCTGTTTTTTTAGGCATGGGGCCTTGAGAGGGGGTCTGAGGTCCTTGTTTTTTTAGTTTTCATGGCTGCTTTAGATTTTGTAAAAGCCTTAATAGAGAAGGAGGAAGGCCTGAAGACACCTTGAGAAGTGGCAGGTCTGTCTAAGCTCTGAGTTTCCCCGCCAAGAGTGGCGTCAGTATCTGTAGTCGGAATGGAGGCCAAGGAGCCTGCGACCTCGGGCACAGAAGACACCGGTAATGAAGTTTCATCGGTACTCAGGGGCTGCGTAGGCGCCTCGCTGAGAACCGGAGAACCTGTAGTCGGCCTTAGCGTGGTGTTAGTAGAAGTCGCGGACCTCGTATGTCAGTCCTTATCTTTGCGTCTTTTACTCAAAACAGGAGTCGGAGTATCCGACGACATAATATAATAAAATGTTTTACCAAAATAGTGATGGGCGAACTCCGCCCGATGCTTAATAGTGCGTTTGTTGAATCTAGCACAAAAACGGCAGGCCGAGACGTCGTGGTCTGGGCCTAAGCAAGGAATACAGAAAGAGTGGAAATTCTTATGCGGTATTTCCTTCCCACATGAAATGCAATTATTAACTCTGTCTGACATCGGTCTGAGGCAAGAAAAGTTTCCCCAACGGGGTACTTAGCTTTCAAGAAGACTTCGGCTGAAATATTTTCGTAAATCTCAGGAACTGGCCGACTGGCACTTGCGAACGGCTTCTGCTTCGGGCACCGCGCGGCAAGAAAGACTGAAGAAGATGGCGTCGGCTGGCTCTTTTATACCCCTGCCGCACTGACGTCAGGGAAGAAGTGAAGACAACCGACGCCGGACCTAGACTTTGGAATTCGGCCGACAGAGGACCCGCCTGACGGCAGGATAACCCATCTGTTATGACTGCAGCTGTATGCACGATGAACATCATATTCCATGGGCAACTGAAAATGGTGCTTGTTTCCATGGAAAGACGAGCAGCAAATGCTGGTAAAACTACTAGTCCAGAGAAAAACACAGTAAAAAAACAATTTCAAAACACTATGGCAGCCCCACAATGGAAAAGTGAACAGAATTTCTCCACAGAAAATGTGTTATCAGCTAGTTTACACAACTTAAAACCTGGCAGAAAAAACAAGTGCTCTGTTTAAAAGTACATTACAGTCTCCAGAGAATTTGTTAAAATACAACACTCCTACATACATACAAATATTTCAAGCATGGGCATTAATGCTCTTCTAGCTTGCCAATATACTAAAAAAAGAAGTTATGTACTCACCATAACATTCCATCTGAGTAGTTGTTCTTCATTTGTCTTCAACCTGTGGGTTATGGATCCATATCGGATCCGACTCGGCTGTATATCCAGCATCTGGTCTGAGCTCAAAGCTCCTCCCCTTAACCATAATGCCCCCGTCACCTTCCTCCCTTCAGATAAGAGTTTGCTGCCCAATCAATTACTTATACCCGACCCAAAAGGACCTTGTCACTACTAGAGAAGAAACGTTTGAGCAAAGAAAGGACAAAAGGCACCTCAAAGGTTTCCACCTTCTAGCCTTATATTGTGTGGACAAGGCCGGAGGAAGGAGGGGGGGGGGGTTGAAAATAATGAAGAACAACTACTCAGATGGAACATTATAGTGAATACATAACTTCTTTATCCGAAGTAGCTGTCTTCATTTGATCTTCAACCTGTGGGACAGAGTCCCCAGCTATTAAACACATGGGAGGCCCTCATGGAAGGATATTCCAGAGTACAGGATGCCCTGTTCCTGGATACGATATCCAATTTATAACGTGAGATGCAGGTATGAGATGAAGCCCAAGTAGCTGCAGAACAAATATCATCCAGTGAAACTCTGGACCAAAAAGCCGGTGAAGTGGCCATAGATCTGGTAGAATGTGCTTTCACCTGACCTGGCGGGGAAATTCTCCTGGTAGAATACGCCCGGATAATACACTGGGAAATGCAACGGGCAATAGTAGCTTTGGATACTGGTTTCCCTAAAAAGGATTTGGAATAAGAAAAGAAATGGTCAGATTTACAAAAAAGTTTTGTCATGTGCAAACAGAAACGTAATTGTCTATGTAAATCCAACAAATGCAATTTATGATCATCTGGTTAATGTTGGCCTCTGATGCTACCTTAGGAAGAAATAATGGGTTAGGATGCAAAGATACTCTGTCCTTATGAAAAATCATATAAGGGGCCTTGACTGATAGTGCTTGAAGTTCTGACACTCTCCTGGCAGAAGTACTGGCAACTAAGAATGCAGTCCCTCCATGACAGAAATTGCAAATCCGCCGAAGCTGCAGGTTCAAGGGTTGGATAAAACTAAAGCCTGAAGCAGTAATGTAGGATCCCATGGAGACGTAGGATCCTTCAATGGTGGTCTCAGAAGAAAGGAACCTTTAAGGAAGGTCTTGCAAAGCTTAGAGGATGCTAAGGAAGCCCTATTTTCCCCCACATGAAAATTGGAAATTGCAGCCAGCTGAACTTTAACTGTAGAGGAATTGGCACCTTGTTGAAAATTCCCTGATAAAAATTCTAACACCGCAGAAATAGGAGCAGTAAAAGGATCCAATGCAAGTTGCGAAGCCCATATAGAAAAATGTTTCCAATTGCTATAGTATACTTAAATGGTGGAAGACTTATGAGCCGCCACCAGAATTCTTTTAACAGGAAAATATAAGCTGGGATTTCTGATAATCATGGGAACTGGAGCAACCAAGCAGTGAGCTTTAGACTGTCCAGATCTGGATGGGGAATTCCTGACACATGAGAAATGAGATCCAGACCTGGATCCAGTGTCCATGAGAGAGCCAACAGATGAGACCAGAGAGAGGGAAACTAGACTTGGCGAGGCCAGAATGGGGCAATGAGGATCACAAAGTACAGTTGTGTACACAATGTAGATGTTCGAGTGTATTCACTGTTGCAGTCATTACATTTGGGTAATCTGCTAGCAGGTTGCCCTCAGTCGGCCTGAATAACAAAGTCTTGGGTCCTGCGTTGGTTGCTGTCTCCTCTTCCATGACATCAGGCCGTCAGGGATATAAAACATGCAGCCAATGCCATTTTAATCAGTTTTTCATGCCCCAGATATCAGGTGCCCCCCAAATGGGGAGCAAAAATATATAAATAAATAGTAAATATATATAAATGCACCTTAGAAACATAAAATTTACCTTCAACTAAAAGCAAATACACCACAAAGGCTTTTGAGTATAGTGAAGGAAAGAAAATGTATAGAATGGGGGATGGCAGGTGGGTTAACCCAGACTGCAACAGTGAATACACTCGAACATCTACATTTATGGTAAGTGTACACAACTGTACTATGTTCTTCGTGTTTCACTGTTGCAGTCATTACATTTGGGTAGAATCACAAAGCTATGGATGGGAGGATGGAGCTAAACAGCATTAGGGGCAACTACAAGGCCCTGCAAGACTGCAGTGGCAAAGCCTGCCCTGGATTTAGAGAAGAGAGGTAAATGGTAATGCTTTGGGAACATATGAACAGAGCTCCAAGTAGCAGCTTCTAGAATTTCTTTGGTAGGGACCCCTCTGAGAAAAGCTGCTGAAGTAGAGGCAGCCCTGGTGGAATGGGACCTGATCCACTTTGGCACAGGTTTACCATGGTGCAAATAGCAGAAAAGTACAGTTGTGTACCTATCATAAATGTAGATGTTACAGTGTATTCACTGTTGCAGTCATTACACTTGGGTTATCCTGCTGGCAGGCTACCCACAGTCAGCCTGAATTCCAAAGTCTAGGTCCGGCGTCGATGGCTGTCGCCTCTTCCCTGACGTCAGTGCACCAGGGGGTATAAAAGATGCAGCCAATGCCATTTTCTTCAGTTTTTCTTGCCCCAGATGTCAGGTGCCCCCATATTGGAAGGCTAAAAATTATGCCAATAAGTATGCATGCACAACAATAAACATTTCCTTCATCTACAAGCAAATACACCACATAGGTTGTATAGGATAGAGAAGTACAGATAAGTCCCAGCAAAGAAAAGGGGGATGGTGGAAGGGTAACCTGGACTGCAACAGTGAATACACTCTAACATCTACATTTATGGTAGGTACACAACTGTACTATGTTCATCGTGTTTCACTGTTGCAGTCATTACACTTTGGTTGAATCCCAAAGCTGAGGTTGGGTGGCTGGGTCTAAATAGGATTAGGAGAGGCTATAAGGCCCTGCAGAACTGCAGTGGTGAAGCCTGCTCTGGATTGAGAGTAGAGAGGTAAGTGGTAGTGCTTGGTAAAAGTGTGCACTGAACTCCAAGTTGCAGCCTCTAAAATGTATTTGGTTGGTACTCCTCTGAGGAAAGCTGCTGAAGTGGATGCTGCTTTGGCTGAATGTGGCCTAATGCCTTTAGGCACTGATTTGCCATGTTGTGAATAGCAGAAACAAATGCAGTGGCCTATCTATTTTGAAATAGTCTGCTTTGAGATAGCCTTTCCTTGTGATCCTGCAGCATATGCCACTAAAAGTTGCTCAGTCTTTCTGAAAGCTTTAGTTCTGTCCAAGTAGAAGTGTAGCTGTCTGTGTATGTCCAAAGAATGCAGGAGTCTCTCAACCTTATTCTGTGGGTTTGGATAAAAGGTGGGCAAATGAATTGTTTGGTTAACGGCCACACTGGACACTACCTTAGGCATAAAAGTAGGGTTTGTCCTCAGAGAAACCCTGTCTGGATGAAAAATGATAAAAGGTTCCACAGCCACGAGTGCCTGTAACTCTGAGACTCATGTTGCAGAGGTTATTGCTAGGAGCAGAGCTGTTTTCCATAATAAATTTATTTCAGCTGTGTTGGCTGGCTCAAAAGGTGGCAGTGTTAGTTTTTCCAAGACATAATTGAGGTCCCATGCAGGTATTGGTGCTCTCCTTGGGGGTCTTATATTTTTGGCCCCTCTGAGGTACTGTCTTAGCAACAGATGTGAAAAAATAGGTGGTTCCGTATTGTAATGAGCTGAAATGGCAGAGGCATGGATTTTAATTGATGAAAAAGATAGGCCTTTGTCCAGCATCTCAGTTAGGTATTGTAAAATCTGAGGAATATTTGGTACAGTCGTGTCAATTCCTTGTGCCTGGTTCCAGGCACAGAATCTCTTCTATTTTTCTGCATAAGATTTTCTGGTACTGGGCCTCCTGGCCTCCAAAATAACATCCATCACTGCTTTACAGAGAGTTGTGTTATGAATGGCTACATTATCCGCCATGCTGCCAGATATAGGGTCCCGAGTTGGCTGTGCCAAATCTGATTGTTTCGTTGAGTCAGTAAGTGAGGAATCAGAGGTAATGTCCAGGCTGGGCCTTGAGACAAGCTTTTTAGGATTGGATACCAGTGCTGGTGGGGCCAGTCTGGGGCAATCAGAATAATTTTTGGCTTCTCGTCTGACCTTTAGGAATACCTTGGGGAGGAGAGGCAGGAGAGGAAAGGCATATACTGTTAGGGTTTTCCACCTGAATGATAGAGCATCCACTTTCCATGCTTGCTTGTGATAAGTCCTTGTGCAGAATCTCTGTAGCTGGCAGTTGTGAGGGGAGGCAAATAGATCTATGTCCGGGCATCCCCATTTCTTTGTTATCATGCTGAAGACTTGTGGATCCAGTTGCCACTCGTGGGGATCTGTGAGGTTTCTGTTTAGTTTATCTGCCAGAGTATTTTTCTTTCCTGGCAGGAATTGTGCTTGATAAGTCAATGCTGTGTCCCACAAAATCATGGCTTGTCTGCAGAGGGGGTAGGAATGTGTGCCTCCCTGCTTATGTACCACATGACTGTAGTATTGTCCGTCTTTATCAGTAGTTTTCCTGGAAGAAGTAGATCCTTGAAAGCTGTCAGGGCATTCTAAACAGCCAGCATCTCTTTTTGATTGATATGAAGATGCATTTGGCTTGTGGACCATGTGCCCTGAATACATTTTCCTGCAATGTGGGACCCCCCCAGGCATAGTCTGATGCATCTGCTGTTATTGACTGGCTGGCTGGGGGTAGGGTGAATGGCTGTCCTTTGTTTTGGTGACAGGCCTGTGCCCACCATCAAAATTCCTGTTGCAGGCAAGGAATGAGGGTTATTAATGTTTCCAGGCTGTGGCAATGTTGAGTCCAAACACTTTTTAGATACCACTGTAGTTTCCTCATATGCAGTCTGGCATATGGAATTAGCAGAATGCAGGATGCCATGAAGCCCAAAGCCTGCAGAATTTTTCTTGCAGATAGCTGGGTCTTTGTTGCCAACATTTTGAAGTAAGAAGTCGGTTGCCTTTGTCTGGCGGGAGATAAGCCATCTGGGCAGTTGTATTTAAGCTTGCACCCAGGAATATTATCTCTCGAGAGGGTACTAGTTTTGATTTCTTTTCGTTTACTGTGTACCCTAGGCAAATTAGCAATCTTTTTACAAACGCCAGATGTTTCAGTAAAATGTCCTTTTTCTCTGCTTGAATAAGGCAGTCGTCCAAGTAGGGATATATCTCAATTCCTCTTTGTCTGCAGAAAGCAATTACTGGTGCCAGGCATTTTGTGAAGACCCTGGGCGCAGTAGATAAGCCAAAGGGCAGCACAGAGAATTGGTAGTGCATTGAGCCAGCTATGAATCTGAGGTATCTTCTGCAATATTGTCTGATTGGAACATGCAGGTATGCCTCTTTTAGGTCCAGAGTTACAAGCCAAGCCTTGTTGCCCAGCATGGGCAGAAGCTGCTGCAGAGTTAATATTTTGAATTTTGGAACTTCCAGAAAAGTGTTTAGAATAGACAGGTCCAGTATTGGTCTCCAGGCGTTGTCCTTTCTGGGCACCAAGAAAAGTCGTGAGTAAAATCCTTGTCCCTGCTCCTGATGTGGTACTCGCTGAATGGCCCCCATGTCCATGAGGGAAGAAACTTGCTTTTGTGCCTCTGCCCATTGATTGTGTGGCATGTCTGGCATGCCTCTTGCCTTTGGCAGGGTGTGAAAGTGGAACCTGTAGTCCTGAGACACTATATTCAAGATCCATTTGTCCTGGGTAATCATGTGCCAGTTTTGTTGAAAAAGTGCTAGTTTTCCCCCAAGGGGGCTTCCGAAACGAAAGTGCTTGGTACTGGTAAAGGAAAGTCATTGTGACTGTTTCCTATAAGGTTGAGATTTGTCTTCTCCGCTTTTGGAGGTAGAAACACCCCAATGTTTAGGCTTGTATGAGCCTTGGGGCTGGGCTCTGCCTCTAGGGCGTCTGTATCTGCCTCTTTGTGGCCTGTCTGATACTGGAAAGAACCAATTTTTTGAAGGCCAGTTCCTGCTAAATCTGGGTGGCTGTACCTGTAAAAAAATCTTTAACTGTTTGCATAGATTTCGCTTTATCCTCCATTTTCTTCAACACCTCTTCTGCCTTAACACCAAACAAAATATCATGCTGTAAAGGAGCATCTAATAATTTTGCTTTAACATGATCAGGCAGACTCTGTTCCTTTAACCAAGCATGCCTTCTAATCACAGAACCCGTTACAGCAGCCCTACAAGAGGCCTCCAAAGAATCAAAACCACATTGCAAAGTATGCTTTCCCACTTGTTCAGCTGCATGCAATAAATCCTGCATTTCCTTGTTGTCTGGACATTCAGAATTAGTCAACATTTTCTGTTTTAATAGTGACATTAAGTATTGCTGATATGTAAGCATATGAAATTGACAATTTAAGGCCCTTACGGCCAAAGTAGCAGAAGTGTAAACTTTTTTCCCCCATCTGTCCAGTGCCCTTGAATCTCTATCAGAGGGGACAGGGTTTTTTGCATTGGAAGCCTTGACACCCTTAGGACCCTGAGATATGGTTTCTGGGTCAGCCGCAGGGTTTTTATATAAAAATTTATGGGAATCTGGAACCCTGTAGTATCTGTCTGGCTTAACTGGTGCAGGGGCTATGGAGCCTGGAGACAGGCCGGACTCTGAAAAAACATCATCCACAATGTCCAGAACAGGGGGGGGGAATAGCAAGGGGCCTGTGCTGGGGAAGTAAAAGAAAATCTCTGAGCCTTTTCTTAGATTCTGAGTAATCCTGGCTCTCCCAATGAAAGTGCTCCCTCATGGTATGCAGGGTTTCCCCAAATGAGTAATCTTCAGGAGGAGAAGCTGAAGGAATAGATTCTTCAGCATCAGAATCCTCATAGGGAGGAAGAGAGTATTCTACATCAGAGGAGGAATCAGAGGAAATGGAAACCTGATCTGAAGATTTATATTCAGTCTCTTGCCTAGGCCTTTTATCAGGAGGGGGATGGGAACCCCTGATCAAAGTAATAAGGTCTTCGGCCATTTTGAGCATTTGTTTTTTAGGCATGGAAGTTTGTCCTGGAGAATGCTGTACTTGCTTCTTTGTCTTTAGAGCTGCTTTAGTCTTAGGCTTTAAAGTTGAAGATGGATTTACATACAACTGTGTTGGTCTGAAAACACCCTCAGAAGCTGATGCCTGCACAGCGGCTCCAGACCCATCTGAGGGGATTGTTTCCGAGGATCCAATACCTTGAGTTTCTGTAGGCCCAGTCGGCTCCACGTGGGAGTTGGAAGCAGCCTGTGGCTCTGACGCAGCGGGTGTCAGGGGCTGCGAAAGTGCCTCTCTGAGAACCGGCGAACCGACAACTAGCTTAGCGGAAGCCTCATTGTCGGTTTTGGACCTCGGATGCCTGTCCTTGATTTATCCTTGCGTGTTTTAGAAACTCCGATCGTTGGTTGTTCTGACGGCATAGTATAATTAAATCTTTGGCCGAAGTAATGAAAGGCAAAATCGTACCGACACTTAATAGTGCATTGGTTAAATCTAGCACAAAACCGACAACAAGTAACGTCGTGGTCTGGGCCTAGGCAAGGAATACAGTAAGAATGAAAATCCTTATGAGGTATTTGCTTCCCACAAGAAATACAATTATTAACTTTTTCTGACATCGGTCTGGAGCAAGAAAAAAAAGTTTCCCCAACGGGGTACTTAGCTTTAATGAAGACTTTGGATCTGAAATTCGATTCTGAAAATCTCAGGAGTCGGCAGACTGGCACTTGCGAACTGCTTTTGCTTCAGGCACCACACGGCAAGAAAAACTGAAGAAAATGGCGTCGGCTGCATCTTTTATACCCCTGGTGCACTGACGTCAGGGAAGAGGCGACAGCAACCGACGCTGGATCTAGACTTTGGAATGCAGGCCGACTGCGGGTAGCCTGCCAGCAGGATAACCCTAGTACAAACCCACCTCCATAGGTATCACAAGGGATAAGAAACTAAGAGTAATGCTACTCAATGCCAGAAGTCTAAACCTCAAGATGCACACACTCAAAACTCTCCTTAGCATGGAGAACATCGATATCTGCAGTAACAGAAACCTGGTTCAGGGCTCCCGAGAGCACCCCAGCACTACCAGGTTATACCTCATACCATGCTTTTCGGTCCCAAAACTTGGACCGAACAACAAAAGGAGGGGGGAGTATCGATATTCATCAAAGATACCCACACCTCCAGGTTGGTGGCAAAGCACGAAGCATCAGAGACTATCCATGTGCAACTAACAGTGGGTAAAACTGCCTTCCAGTTTATAGCCTGCTACAGGCCACCCTCCCAAACCCAGGAACCCCACTCGGCCTTTCTGAGAACACTGGAAAATATGAAGGTCTTTCCAAACACCATTATATTGGGCGACTTCAACTACCCAAACATAGACTGGGAGCATTACTCTAGCTCCAACACCCTAGCCCAAAGGTTCCTAGAATTTATAAACTCAAATACTATGGAACAACTTGTTACCACTCCCACAAGAGGGGAAAACATACTGGACCTGATCACAAACAACATGGGGACTCTATGCTCCAGACCAGAAGTGTATCCCTCACTGGTAAGATCAGACCATAAACTAATCTCACTGGATATTCACATCCCGACCCCACCCCCTGCCCAGAAAACCACAGTGAAAAACTTCTCTAAAGCAAATTTCACACTCCTCAAAACCGAGGTGGAATCCTTCAAAGCCCCCGGGCCTGTGGAAAATACAGCCCAGACCGCAGAATCCTTTATAAACGCATTCTATGAACACCTTCAGGAATGCATGGATCATGCGATCCCAAATAAAACCAAGACCCAATCCTCCAAAGGCAGACGTCCTGTCTGGTGGACCCCAGCCATAAACAAACTATACAATAGAAGCAGGAAGCTACTAAATGATAGAGCAAAATCCCAAAAAGGGAAGGCATCACTGATCAGTATTAGCAAAAAACTACGGGCACTCATAAAATTGTCTAAGACCAGCTTCGAGAGAAAAATTGCACAGGACACTAAGGATAATCACAAGGCTTTCTTTAGTTATGTTAGGAACCTGGGTGGGAATTCCCAGATATGCTCAGAATTAGTCCAAAATGACAAAAAATACACTGAACCCACAGACATTGCGAACATCCTAGCTGACAGGTTCAGCGCAAACTCCCCCCCCCACCAAAAGGGCAAATATCTATCCCAGCAGAGTGCTGCCCCCCTGACATCTCAGATGCTCAGGTAAGAGCCGCCCTCTCCAAAACAGAAAACACAGCATCAATGGGACCAGACAGAGTCTCGGGCTGCGTCCTACATGAACTCCAAGAAGAGCTAAACCCAAACATAAAACTACTGTTCAATCTCAGCCTTACTACAGGACATGTGCCCAAAGAGTGGCGTACTGCAACAGTGGTCCCTCTCCATAAAGGTGGTTCCTCAACGGATCCTGGAAACTATCGCCCCATAAGCCTCACTAGCTTGGTCTGCAAAGCTATGGACAGGATCATCATGGACCTCATAAATAAAGATATTGGGGACCTACAGACACTGGATCCTACCCAGTTCGGCTTTAAGGGCAGATCCTGCCTCTTAAACCTGGTTGATTTCTTTGAAACAGTCACCAAGGCCATTGACGTGGGGAAGGTGGTCCACACAGCCTACCTGGACCTCGCAAAAGCCTTCGATACAATACCCCACTCGGGCATTATAGATAAGCTCACCAGCTTAAATATAAACCCCTATGTCACTAGATGGATTGCAAACTGGCTCAAGGACAGAACCCACATGTTTAGAATTGCTGGAGCCATGTCAGACTCCAAACCAGTTACAAGTGGTGTCCCACAAGGCTCAGTCCTGGGACCTATCTCGTTCAGTATATATTTCTCGGAGGTACAGGCCAACACGGAAGGACTGTGGCTGACCAAGTTCGCAGATGACTGCAAACTGGGCGCTATAATCGACTCTCCAGCCGACACAAGCATCCTCCAAAAGGGCCTCATAGAAACAGACAACTGGTGCCAGAGCCATGGCCTCAAGCTAAATGCCAAAAAGTGTATAGTCATCCCCTTTGGCAAAAACAAAGTGCCCACAAATTACCACATAGGTGGTAATCCATTAAGTACAGAAGACGTAATTAGGGACCTGGGGACCCAAGTTGATAGCAATCTCTCATTTGACAACCACGTGGCCAAAGTGGTTAGAAAAACATTTTATATAGCCCATCTAATCATGAAAGCCCATCTAATCATGAAGGGATTCACATCTAGATCAGGGGAGCTCATCGTGCCTCTTTACTCATCCCTCATCAGGCCCATAATTGAGTACAATGCCCCTTTTGGGATGTACCTTACCAGACACCTGCAGCAACTGGAAAGACCCCAAAAGTACCTCACCAAGAGGATCAAAGGGCTCAAACAGATGCCATATGCTGCCCGGTTAAAGAAACTCCAGCTCTACTCAGTGGCATACCGCCTGTTCAGAGGCGATCTGTGCCTGACGTATAAAGCCATGTCCAACCTGGAATTAATGGACATGCTGCACCTCAGAAAATCCAAATCCCATCGAGCTACGCGCCCGAGAGACTTGAACCTCAGCACTGAAATAAATAGGAAATGCTGGAGGGACAGATTCATAACCCAGAGGCTCCCTTCACTCTGGAATAAAATCCCAGTCCAGGTTAGGCAGAGTCCCTCACTGACTCTCTTCAAGAGGAATCTTGATGAGTGGATGGGAGATTGTAGTTTACCCCGGGTATCACTTCTGTGTCACTGTTAGACAGAGGCACAGTATACTAACCTCGAAAAAGGGCATAGCAAAATTAATTTAAAATGGGTGGCGAAAGCCAAACACATTCTGGCTAGGCTTATAAATGCCCTAGGGCAGATAGCCTAGTATGAACCTATGAACCTATGAACAGTGAACCACGATGAACATTGAATGCAGTGGCTTATCCATTTAGAAATAGTCTGCTTTGATATAGCCTTCCCCTCTGATCCTGCAGCAAATGCTACCAGCAGTTGCTCAAACTTTCTTAGAGATTTTGTTCTGTTCAAGTAGAATCTTAGTTGTCTGTGTACATCCAATGAATGGAGAATCCACTCCCCGTTGTTCTGCGGATTTGGGAAAAAAGTTGGCAGGTGAATGGTATGGTTAAGAGCCACACTGGATACCACCTTAGGCATAAAGGAAGGATTGGTCCTGAGGGCCACCCTGTCGGGTAAAATATAATGGAAGGCTCCACTGCCATGAGAGCCTGTAGTTCTGAAACCCTTCTAGCTGAAGTGCCTGCCAAAAGAAAAGCTGTCTTCCAAGAAAGAAATTTTATATCCGCAGAAGCTGCTGGTTCAAAAGGAGGTAGGGTGAGTTTTTCCAGCACAAAATTGAGGTCCCATGCGGGAGTTGGCGCTCTCCTGGGAGGCCTTAAATTTTTGGCTCCTCTGAGATACTGTTTTAGCAGTGGATGAGAAAAGAAAGGAGGCTCTGTGTTGTAATGAGCCGAGATGGCAGAGGCATGGATTTTTATTGAGGAAAAAGATAGGCCCTTGTCGAGCATCTCAGTTAACTATTGTAAAATCTGAGGAATACTGGGCTTTGCTGTGTCTATTCCCTGGGCTTGGTTCCAAGCAGAGAATCTCTTCCATTTATCAGCATAAGATTTTCTAGTACTAGGCCTTCTGGCTTCCAAAATGACATCCTTCACAGGTTTACTGAGAGGTGTGGTTTGAATAATTAGTTGATTAGCCATGCTGCAAGACTCTGAGTTTGGAGCTGAGTGTGCAGAATTTGATAGTTCTGCTGAGACAGTAGGTGATGTGTCCGAGTTAAGTACCACGGAGGAAGGTGTGACATATTCCTTAGCAGCAGATACCAGTGCTGGCGGGGCCAGTCCGGAGCAATTAAAATCATTTTTGTTTTTTCCTGTCTGACTTTTAGTAAGACGTTGGAGAGTAGATGCAGAGGGGGAAAGGCATAGACTGATAGGTTTTTCCAGCTGAAGGATAGAGCATCCACTTTCCATGTTTTTTTTGTGATGAGTTTTCGTGCAGAATTTGTCCAACTGATAGATCTATTTGCCTCTCCCCAAAACTATGTCTGGGCTTCCCCATTTCTGTGTTAATATGTTGAAGATTTGTGGATCCAGTTTCCATTTGTGTGGGTCCATAAGATTTCTGCTTAGGTCGTCTGCCAGAGTATTTTGCTTTCCTGGCAGGAATTGAGCTTGAAGATGTATTTGGTAAGTCAAGGCTGTGTTCCACAAGGCCATAGCTAGTCTGCAGAGGGGGTAGGAATGGGTACACCCCTGCTTGTTTATGTACCACATAACTGTGGTGTTGTCTGTCTTTATCAGTAGTTGTCCTGGATGAAGTAAGTCCTTGAAGGCTGTCCGAGCATTCTGAACAGCTAGCATTTCTTTCTGGTTGATATGCAGATGCATTTGGTTTGGGCTCCATTTGTCCTGAATGCATCTCCCTGCCAGGTGGACCCCCCAAGTATAGTCTGATGAGTCTGTAGTTAGGGTTTGGGTGGCAGGGGGTAGAGTGAATGACAGTCCCTTGTTTTGGTGACATGTCTCTGCCCACCAAAGAAACTCCTGTTGTAGGCAGGGAATGAGAGGGATCATTGTTTCCAGGCTGTGACAATGTTGACCCCATAAACTTTTTAGGTACCACTGAAGTTTCCTCATATGCAGTCTCACATATGGAATTAGTAGAATGCAGTATGCCATGAACCCCAAAGCCTGCAGAATTTGTCTTGCAGATAACTGGGTTTTTGTTGCAATTTGTTTGAAGTATGTTGTCAATTGCAGTTGTTTATCTGGCTTGAGGTAAACCATCTGGACAGTTGTATTCAAGCTTGCAGTCAGGAATGTAATTATTTGAGAGGGTACCACTTGTGATTTCTTTTCGTTTATGGTGTACCCTAGGCATGCCAGGAGCCTAAAAATGCCAGATGTTGAAGAAGAGTGTCCTTGTCCTCTGCCTGAATGAGACAATCATCCAGATAAGGATAAATTTGAATGTTTCTTTGTCTGCAGAATGCAATTACTGGTGCCAGGCACTTTGTAAAGACCCTGGGTGCAGTAGATAAGCCAAAGGGCAGTGCAGAGAATTGGTAGTGCAAAACGTCTGCTTTGAAGTGAAAGTATCTTCTGCAAGATTCTCTCATTGGCTTATGCAGGTATGCCTCTTAAGTCTAGAGTTACTAACCACGTATTTTTGCCTAGCATAGGCAGTAGCTGTTGTAAAGTCAGCATTTTGAATTTTGGAATGCCCAGGAATGTATTCAGAATCGATAAGTCCAGTATTGGATGCCATGAATTGTCTTTTCTGGGTACCAAGAAAAGTCATAAATAAAATCCTTGTCCTTTTTCCTTTTCTGGTACCGGTTGAATAGCCCCCATATCAATGAGGGACATGACTTGTTTCTGGGCCTCTGCTCACTGGTCTTGTGGCAGATCCTGCCATTAGTTTAGAAATGGCAAAGTATGGGAAGGAAATCTGTACCCCTGGGATGGTATGTTTAATACCCACTTGTCCTGGGTAATTAACTGCCAATTTTGAGCATGAAGTGCTAGTTTTCCCCCCAAGGGGGCTGCCAAAAGGTAAGTGCTTGGAGATGGTACAGGAAAGTCATTTAGACTGCTTACTGTAGGGTTGTGCTTTGTTACCTCCAGATTTGGAGGTGGAGGCACCCCATTGCTTTGACCTGTAAGATCCCGGTGACTGATATCTGGAGCCTTTTGAGCACCTGGGTTTGCCCTGAGTGGCTCTGTTGGACACATGAAAGGACCAAGTTTTAGTAGGCCAGTGCCTACTGAACCTGGGTGGCTGCACTCTTTTACAGTTTGCATAGATTTAGCTTTGTCTTCCGTTTTCTTTAAAACCTCTTCTGCCTTATTACCAAACAGAGTATCATGCTCTAAAGGTGCATCCAACAATTTAGCTTTAACATGATAAGGCAGATTTTTCTCCTTCAGCCAGGCATGCCTACTTATCACAGATCCAGCAACGGCGGCCCTACAAGAGGCCTCCAAGGAATCAAAACCATATTGCAAAGTATGCTTTCCAACCTCTTCTGCTGCATGCAATAAATCCTGTAACTCTTTATTTACCACACAATCAGAAATCAACATAATTTTCTGTTTCAGTAAGCCCATACCATGCTATTGATATTTAAGCATATGAAACTGGCAGTTTAAAGCCCTGATTGCCAAGGTTGCAGACGTATAAACCTTCTTACCCAAAAAAAAAAAAAAAAAATTTTCTTATCTTATTTATCTTTTTAAATCATCTGTTTAAATTGCTATGTTTCTCATGTAACATTTTTTATGCCTTTTGTGAATTTGTACAACTTATGGAGCTTTTCTCCCCGGGCCTCTACTGAAAATGGACATATATCCAGTTGAACTAGCCCGGTCAACAAATGTAAAATAAAATAAAATAAATAAATAAAATCTAAACAGCGCCCTGGAATCTCTATCAGAAGGGGTAGCATTTTTGGCTGTGAAAGCCTCAACACCCTTGGGACCCTGAGAAATAGTCTCAGGATCAGCAGCTGGATTTTTGAAAATAAATTTGTGGGAGTCAGGAACCCTGTAATATCTGTCTGGCTTACTAGGAGCCAGAGGCAAGGAATCAGGAGCCATGCTTGATTCCAAGAACACATCATCCACAATGTCTAATACAGGAGGTATTGCCAAAGGCCTATGCTGAGGTAGAAGGAAATCCCTAAGCCTCTTCTTTGATTCAGAAAAATCCTGACTCTCCCAGTGAAAATGTTCCCTTAAAGTATACAAAGTCTCTCCAAAAGAGTAATCCTCAAGAGGAGATGTAGATGGGATGTATTCCTCTGCATCAGAATCTTCATAAGGTAGAATAGAAAATTCCTGATCAGAAGAAATGGAAACCTGATCTGAAGATTCATAATGAGTGCCTTGCCTAGGCCTCTTAGCAGGGGGGGGTGGGTGGGAACCCCTGATCAAGGTAATTAAATCCTCAGCCATTTTGATCATTTGTTTTTTAGGCATAGGGGCCTGAGCACGTAGCTCATGCATCATTTTTTTAGACA
This sequence comes from Protopterus annectens, assembly GCF_019279795.1. Lineage (NCBI taxonomy): Eukaryota > Metazoa > Chordata > Ceratodontiformes > Protopteridae > Protopterus > Protopterus annectens. The sequence goes on along the minus strand of NC_056751.1, from coordinate 701,917,956 downwards.
TACAAGTTGTTTTTGACCTTGTTTTTGTTGATGGCGTCGGTTTAATATAAAAAATGTTGAGGCCTGAAAATACCCTCAGAAGCTGGTGCCTGCTCAGCAGCTCCAGACCCATCCAAGGGAGAGATATTCGCGGGTTCAATACTTTGCGAATCTCGCGGCATACTGGACTCCAAATGGGTCTCGGTAGAGGCCTGCAACTCAAAAGTAGCGGATATCAGGGGCTGCGAAAGCGCCTCACGGAGTACCAGCGAACCAGCGTCTGGCTTAGGAGAAGCTTTGTCGTCGGTTTTGGACCTCGACAGTTTGTCTCCTTTTTCCTTGCGTTTGGTCTTAAACCAAAATATTTAGAAGCAGAAATATACCGAAGCTTAATAGTGTGTTGGTTAAATTTAGCACAAAACCAACAGCAAGGCACGTTGTGGTCAAGGCCTAGGCAAGGAATACAGTACAAATGAAAATCCTTATGAGGTATTTGCTTCCCACAAGTAATGCAATTATTAACTTTTACTAACATCGGTAAGGAGCAAGAAAAAGTTTCCCCAACGGGGTACTTAGCTTTAGTTTGAAGACTTCGGTTCTGAAACTCGAAAATGAAAATTTCAGGAGTCAGCCGACCAGCACATGCGAACTGCTTTTGATTCGGGCACCGCGCGGCAAGAAAGACCGATTAAAATGGCGTCGGCTGCATGTTTTATACCCCTGACGACCTGACGTCATGGAAGAGGAGACGGCAACCGACGCAGGACCCAAGACATTGTTATTCAGGCCGACTGAGGGCAACCTGCCAGAAGATTACCCAAATGTAATGACTACAACAGTGAAACACGAAGAACATCTCCCCAGCCTGCAAGCTTTCTGAAGAAATTTTGGTATCAAGGGTGGAGGACGATAGGCATACAGAAGACCGGGAGGCCAAGCATGAGTCAGCGTCTCTGGGGGCTTCTCCCCAAGAGGGATTCAGAGCAAAGAACTCGCTGCATTTCATGTTGGAAGGAGATGCGAAAAGATCGCAGCAAGGCTGACCCCACTTGTGAAAGATCTGTTCCGCTACTGAAGGATTCAGAGACCACTCGTAAGGCACCAGGATAGATCTGCTGAGTCTGTCCATAAGAATGTTGGACCGTCCCGGAATGTGTATTGCCACCAGAAACCAGTCAGCAGTCAGTGGAGATTGCTCATTCCCACACCCTCATGGCTTCCTGACAAAGGGGATAAGATCTGGTTCCCCCCGTTTGTTGATTTACCAGACCACAGATATGTTGCCCGTCTGGATAGCAATCATCCCTAATGGAAGATGGGCATGGAGAGCCTGCAATGCGAGAAGTACCGCCCTCATATTCAGGACATTGATATACAAACTGGTCTCAGAAGGGGACCACATGCCTTGGACTATCCTTCCCAAGCAATTCACCCCCCCCTCAGCTTAGCTGTGAGGCATCTGTGGTCAACGTGGCCCTGGGAAATGAAGGGAGAAAAGGATGTGAATGAATCCACCACTAAAGAGAGGTCTTGCACACTCGGGAGATTCGAACAGGATGAGACAATGGTAGATCTAGCAGGGACCATTGTACGGTAACAGTCAACTGGAGGATCCACATGTGAAGATGCACCAAAGGTAGGAAATTGATCGTGTCCACCATAGGCCCCAACATCCGCAGTATTACTACTGCTGTAGGAGACTGGGTTTGAAGAAGGCAAAGAACATGCAGCTTCAGACTGTGTATCCTGTCTAGAGTAAGGAAGACTTGTCTGGATAGTGTCTAACCGAGCTCCAATGAAGACTAATGTCTGAACTGGGGGCAAAGACGACTTGCTGAGATTGATGGTGATGCCTAACCTCTGGGCTAGCAAAAGGTAGGAATCCCTCGCTTGACAGAGTTGATGCTTGGAAGGGGCAGCAAGGAGATAATCTCCCAGGTAGGGGAAAGTACAGTTTTGTACCTACCATAAATGTAGATGTCCGATAGGAATGCATCTGCAGTCCTTACAAATGGGTTGTCCTGTCGTCAGGCAGCCCTTCGGTCGGCCGGATTCCAAAGTCTGGGTCCAGCTTCGGCTGGTGTCGCACTTCACCCGACGTCATCGCTGCAGTTTTTCGGGTATAAAGGCATCAGCCGACGCCATTTTCCTCAGTGTTTCTTGCCCCAGATGCCAGGTGCCCTCTTGGATGGCTAAATTTGGATAAATGCCAATGTTTCCAAATAGTAGAGAGCAAACACATAAAATAAACATGTATGTACATATATACAAACAAATACACCATAATAGATCCCCCCCAAGCTAGCTGAAGGATGGCAAATACCCTAGGAGTACCTCAGAGGGGAAGGTGGGTGGGTAATCCTGACTGCAGATGCATTCCTATCGGACATATACATTTATGGTAGGTACAAAACTGTACTATGTCCTTCAAGGATGCATCTGCAGTCCTTACAAATGGGTAGAATACCATAGCTAAACAAGGGGAGGAGGAAAAGAGTAGAGATTATGGTGTAGCTAGGATCCCTTGCAAAACAGCAGTGGCAAAACCTGCTCGGGATCTAGAGTATAAAGGTAAATTGTAATGCTTGGCAAATGTATGCACGGAGGTCCAAGTAGCAGCCTCTATAATGTCCTTGGTAGCCACTCCTCGTAAGAAAGCTGTGGTAGTGGCTGTAGCCCTTGTGGAGTGAGGCCTGATGTTCTCTGGAGTTGTCTTTCCATGGTAGGAGTAACAAAATCTAATGCAATTTCCTATCCATTTGGAGATTGTCTGTTTTGAAATCGGCTTTCCTTCCTTTCCTGTGGCATATGCTACCAGAAGCTGGTCAGTTTTTCTATTGGACTTGGTCCTGTCCAGGTAGTAGCGTAATTGTCTATGTACATCCAAGGTATGCAAGAGTCTTTCTCCCTGTTCTGTGGGTTTGGGAAGAATGTAGGTAGGTGGATAGCCTGATTTAATGACACTCTGGATACCACCTTAGGCATAAATGTAGGATTCGTTCTCATGGACACTCTATCTTGATGGAAGATCAGGAAGGGTTGCACTGCCATTAATGCCTGTAGTTCAGAGACCCTTCTTGCTGAAGTTATTGCCAGCAGGAAAGCAGTCTTCCAGGATAAGTATTGTAATTCTGCTGTTGCTGCTGGTTCGAAAGGGGGAAGTGTCAATGTTTCTAGCACAAAGTTCAAGTCCCATGCTGGCAATGGTGGTTTCCTGGGAGGTTTTACATTTTTAATTCCCCTCAGAAACTGTCTGAGCAGAGGATGAGAGAAGACAGGAGGATCCAAGCTGTATTCTGCTGAAATAGCTGATGCGTGTATCTTGATGGAAGAATAGGACAGGCCTGTATGGAAGAGCTCTGCCAAGTACTCCAGGATGTTGGCTATGTTTACCAGTGTCACATCTTCTCCCTTTGCAGTACTCCAAATGAGATATCTTTTCCATTTTGCTGCATAATTCTTTCTTGTTGAAGGTCTACGAGCCTCCAGGATTATGTCTTTAACCCTTTGGGATAAATTTGGGTTAATTGCTGTTATGTAATGTTCCAGGCAGTTAGCTGCAGAGTTTTCAGGTTTGGATGCAGGATGTTGTAGTTGTTCTGTGTTAACAGTAATGGGATCAGGGGTAGTGTCCATATTTGTTCCCGAGACATGCTCCTCAGCAATGGGTACCAATGTTGTCTTGGCCAGTCTGGAGATATCAGAATGATCCTTGGACGGTCCTCTTTGATCTTCAGAAGCACCTTGTGCATCAAAGGAAGTGGTGGGAATGCGTATGCTGTCAGGTTTTTCCAACTGAAAGATAGGGAGTCCACCTTCCAAGCAAGTGGGTGGTACGTCTTTGTGCAGAATTTCTTTAGCTGGTGATTGAGTGGGGATGCAAACAAGTCTATTTGTGGTAATCCCCATTCTCTTGTGATGGCTTTGAAGATGTCCGGATGCAGCATCCATTCGTGGGCATCTGTGGTAGTTCTGCTTAATATGTCTGCTAGAATGTTTTCTTTTCCCGGTACAAAAATTGCTTGTAACTGAATGTTGTAGCTCAGAGCCACATCCCATAGGTCCAGTGCCAGCCGGCATAGAGGATATGAATGTGTGCCTCCCTGTTTGTTGATGTACCACATAACTGTGGTGTTGTCTGTCCTTATCATCAACTGATCTTCTTGGAGAAATGGTCTGAATGACTGGATTGCCAATTTTACTGCCAGCATTTCCTTTAGGTTTATGTGTAGGCGTAGCTGGTCTTGAGTCCATAAGCCTTGTATGCACTTGCCCAGCATGTGTGCCCCCCAACCGAGGTCTGAGGCATCTGTCGTGATGATTTAGCTTGGTTGACTGTTGCAGAAGGGCAATCCTGTGTTTGATTGACAGGCCTGAGCCCACCATAGGAACTCTTGCTTCAGGCATGGGATTATTGGAATTTTGGTTTCTAGGCTGTGCTTGTGTTGGGACCACAAATTCTTTAGGTACCACTGTAGCTTTCTCATATGCAGTCTGGCATGAGGGACCAGAATTATGCAGGATGCCATGAAGCCTAGGGCTTGCAGTACTTTTCTTGCAGTTAGATGGTTCTGCTTTGTTAATGCCAAGAAGTAGAGAGGTAGTTGCTCTTTCTTTTCTGCAGTTAGGAATGTCATTTGTTTTGATGTGTCCAGCTCTGCACCCAGAAAGGTTATTCTTTGGGATGGAATCAGCCTTGACTTTTTTATATTGACTGTATATCCCAGGGCTTGCAGCAGGTAAATGACTCTTTGTAAGTCTTCTGTTAGCTTGCTTTTGTTGTCCGCTTGTATCAGGCAGTCGTCCAGGTAGGGATAAATTTGGATCCCCTGAAGTCTGCAATGAGCAATTACTGATGCCAGGCATTTCGTGAACACTCTGGGCAGTAGATAAGCCAAAGGGCAATGCTGAAAATTGATAATGCTCTGATCCTGCAAGAAATCTGAGGTATCTTCTGCAAATTGGTCGTATGGGGACGTGCAGGTATGCCTCCTTGAGATCTAGAGTTACCAGCCAAGACTCCTTGCCCAACATGGGAAGAAGCTGCTGTAGGGTCAGCATTTTGAATTTTGGAACAATGAGGAATGTGTTTAAAGCGGATAGGTCTAGAATGGGTCTCCATTTGTTTTCTTTTCTTGGTACCAGGAAGAGTCTGGAGTAAAATCCCTTTCCTTGCTCCATAGATGGTACCTTTTCCACAGCTCTCATTCTTAATAGCTGAGATATTTGCTTTAGAGCTTCTGCCCTTCGAGTAGGTGGTAGGTTTGGCATTCCTCTCTTTCCTGGTAGAGTATGGAAATGGAATCTGTAACCCTGGTCTATAGTTTGCAAAATCCATTTTTCCCTTGTGATGCAATGCCAGTTCTTTGAAAATAAGGTTAGCTTTCCGCCTAAGGGTGCTTCTAGTTGTTCCCTGGTAGGCGGTGCCACTGCCAAGTCACTGTGATTGAGTAGTTGTAGTGGTGGTGGCTGCGTCCGTGCCTCGCTGGTTGTTGCCTTGCCACTGGCGTCCCCTGTAGGCACCCCTGGATTGGTTTCTGCCTCTAGAACTCCTATTCCTGCCTCTTTGTGTCTTAGAGGAGTCCGGAAAGGACCAATTCTTGGAGGGCCAGTTCCTGCTAAACCTTGGAGGCTGAACCTGTAAGAAATCTTTCACTGTTTGTACAGATTTCGCCTTCTCTTCCATCTTTTTTAGTACCTGCTGTGCAGGTGAACCAAATAAATTGACCTTGTCCATGGGTGCATCCAAAAGCTTTGATTTGACATGGTCTGGTAATGCCTGATCTTTCAACCATGCATGTCTCCTGATAACTGTGCCAGTCATGGCTGATCTAAAGGAAGCCTCCAGTGCATCATAGCCACATTTTAAAGAATGGTTACTAACCTGTTGTATGTTATGTACCATTTCCTGAACATATTTTTTATCTAAAGATTCTTCAGAGGACAGCTTTTTAGTTAACTGGTCAAGCATAAACTCTTGATATTGAATCATGTGAAATTGGCAGTTCAAAGCCCTAGCTGACAAAGTAGCAGAAGTGTAAACTTTTTTACCCCATCTCTCTAAGGACCTGGATTCCCTTTCAGAGGGGAGGGGCTTTTAGTAGAAGTAGCTGCTACAGCTTTAGGGCCCTGGGAGATAGTCTCTGGATCTGCAAGAGGAGCCTTGTATAAATGGTGATGAGTGTCCGGGACCCTGTAGAACCTATCGGGCTAAGCAGGAGCCGGAGGTAATGAATCAGGAGCAGTGCAAGCATCATTAAAAGCATCATCTACAACAGAAAGAACTGGAGGTATAGCTAAAAGCCTATGTTGTGGCAAATGTAGAAAGGTTCTAAGCCTTTTTCTGGAATCTGAGAAATCTTGCCCTGCCACTGAAATTGTTCCCTCATAGCATGCAAGGTTTCCCCAAAGGAAAATTCCTCAGGTGGAGAGGCTGAAGGAATGGACTCTTCAGCATCAGAGTCTTCGTAAGGGGAATAAGGAGCCTCAGGAGGGTCTGTATGTTCTGAGTCATCAGAGGAATCATCTGCGGATACTGGCTCAGGGGGCTCTGCTCTAGGCCTCTTTTCTGGAGGTGGGAAGAGAGGTCCTGTCTGGATGAGGCCTGGATCCACGAATTAAAGAAATTAGATCCTCAGCCAAAGAAAGCATATGGGAGCTGGTGCTGGGCCTGTGTGGGGGGGGGTTTGGCAGGCACCGTTTTTGAAGCTGTGGCTGCTTTAGCCCTGGCAAAGTTCTTAATAGACATGGCTGCAGGAGGCCTAGCAGCTCCACGTGCAGGGGTTGAAATATCCAGGGGAATAGTGTCTGATAATTCCTGAGAAACCACAACAGAAGGTTGGATTTCAGAAGCCGATTCTACCAGGTTAGAGGAGGCCTCGGTAGAAGGCATGGTTTCAGCTGAAGAAAGAACCGCTTGCTCGGTTTCGGCCGAAACCGAGACACTCGCGGTTTGCTTAATCGCGGTTTCGGCCGAAACCGCAGACCGCGAGTGTCGGTCCTTTTCTTTGCGTTTTTTGGTAATTTGCGTTGTCGGAGGATCCGACGGCATAATATAGGCAAAATCAGAGCCAAAAATCTGTTCAGCGAACTCCGACCGGCGTCTAAGCGTCCGTCGGTTAAAAGAAGCACAGGCTAGACAAGCTGCTACGTCGTGGTCTGGGCCTAAACAATGTATACAGTAGGAGTGGAAATCTTTATGAGGTATTTGTTTCCCACAAGATAAACAGTTATTCACTTTCTCTGACATCGGCTGAGGCAAGAAAGAGTCCCCAACGGGGTACTTAGCTTTTTAGAAGTCTTCGAAGTAGTATTCGGTAATAGCAATCTCTGGATCTGACCGACCGGCACTTGCGAACAGCTTCTGCTTCGGGCGCCACGCGGCAAGAAAGACTGAGGAAAATGGCGTCGGCTGATGCCTTTATACCCGAAAAACTGCAGCGATGACGTCGGGTGAAGTGCGACACCAGCCGAAGCCGGACCCAGACTTTGGAATCCGGCCGACCGAAGGGCTGCCTGACGACAGGACAACCCATTTGTAAGGACTGCAGATGCATCCTTGAAGGACATCAACTGAATGCCCTGAAGTCGCAGGTGAGCTGCTACTACTGCCATCATTTTGGTGAATACCTTGGGGGCTGTGGAGATATCAAAGGGGAGCGTTCTGAATTGATAACGATTGGCTCCCAGCTGGAAGTGGAGAAACCTTTGAGAGTGCCTGTCCATCTTGATACGATAGTAAGCATCTTGGAGGTTGATCAAGCACATCCAATCATTCTCCTGCAGGAAGGGCAGGATAGACTGAAGGGTGAACATCCGGAATTTTGTCCTGGCCACTGACAGGATCAAGTTGGAAAGATCCAGAATATGTCTTAGTTCCCCCATCTTCTTTGGCACTAAAAAGAACCTGGAATAAATGTCTAATCTGGACTAGTCTTGGGGAACGTGTTGGATGACCAGTTTTTCTAGCAGCTTTGCTATTTCCAGTGCTGCATCCTCCTTGTGCGCAATTGGAACATCCGGGAGGTGTTTTGGTGGAAGAGGTGGCTCGAGGAATGGGACCGAATAACCTCTGGATATAGTCTTCAACACCCAATGAAGGACTCCCACTCTGTTAGGTGTAGTGATAACCGGTCCCCGAATGCCTCCAGAGACGGACAGTCGGGCAACCCTTCAGGGCGCAGGTCTGTCCGAGAAAGGTTCTCGAGACCGGTAATTTCTCAGACTCCCTCTGCCACTAGGGTGACATCTATTGTATCCCCCTCTGCCCCTGCGGGAAGGTGAGTCCTGAGTATCTTGGCAAAATGCCGGACACTTTCAGAACCACATCTTCTTAGCCTCTTGCGGATTCCTAGAAAAGGATGTTTGAGGGGCGGAGAAGCAGATCCCGACGGCAGACAGTCTTCCCGTCCTTCTCACTCTGGACCAAGGTCTCACGTAACAACTTTCCAAACAGGGAGGAACCGTCGTATGGGGTGTTGGTGAGTGATGTCTTAAAAGGTTCCGAAAACTGACAGAGCTGGAGTCAGGCATGTTGCCTGATGGCAACACCTGTACCAGCTGCCCTAGCGACTCCCTCGGTATCATAGGAGAGGAAATGCACAGAGGTGTTTGCAACTGACTTTAGAGTGGCCATACGAGCAGAAAACTTCTTGTCCTACGCCGACATGGACTCAGGGGTTGACTCAGTGATATTCACTAGGTCTCACTGCAGCTGAAACACATCTGCCACATAATTCAGTGCTCTTAATGAAAAAGTCGCTGAAGCGTACACCCGCTTCCCAAATCAGTCCATCATCTTTGACTCTCGGTCAGGAGGATGAACCGTAATGCTCTCCTGAGCGAGCTCTTCCCTAGTGGCAGCTGCCACCACCATAGCATCAATCGAGGACTCCTTGTTCCGTGGGCTACGAACTTTATCCAGATGCTTTGGGATGGGCTCCACCATGTCCAGATCCTTCCACGCCCAGGATGTTATCAGGTCCACAAATGGATGCAAGAGAGGGGATACCCAGGAAGTAGAGGGGCCTGCTCCAAATGCCTCGAGGAACACCGATTCGTCCAAGGTAGGCTTCTGGACAGAGCACCCCCCTCCACCTCTGGTGGAGGAGTTCCATGATGTCTCCAAAGGAGACATCTTTGGGAGGTGATCTAGGGGAACCTTCCCCTTCCTCCAAATCGGTGTCTTCGGTGAGTGACTCCAGAGGGGAGTCCAAGTGCCTCCTTTTGCACGTATGTTTGCAAGGAACTTCCTCACTGGGAATCTCTGGGGAGGACTCGCCGATGCCTGCTGCTCCAAAACGGTAGCTTCCTACGGCAAAACGGCAGCAGGCTGTCCCTGAGATGGCAGGATGGTTGGAACCATACACAAAATAGAGGAAGTCGTGGCAGAGTCAGAGGACGAGATGGTCTAGGGTCTCGACAAAATCGAGAGAACCCTCTCCACCACATCAAAAGCCGAAGGAGAATGGACATCATGAGAAAGGCCAGTAGGAGCCATCCCCCCTCTGCCCTGACAGTGGAGCCAATGCTGAGCCTCCAAGCGGCGAGATACTGAGAGGAAGACTGTGTTCTGACGCACTCTAAGCCAACAACATCCCCTCGGATCTGGCACAGAGGCTACAGCTCTGACAATCTGTTGGATCCGACATGCTCAAGGCTGTAGCTGGTGCCGAGGTACAAGGTACTGTCAGCACTGACCCCTCGACCCCAAGGGTTCTCGGATCCAAGAGATCCAAAACCGAAGGTCAGATCGGAGAAGGAGTAATCAAGGTAAAGAAAGACTGAGTGCTCCCCACTCCACAGGGAGAGGGGGAAAGTAAGAATCCCATCCGAATTTGGGTGTGGATGAACTTCGACATCATCCTGTCCATCTCCGCTTCACTACGGCTCAGGGTGAAGCAGGAGGAGGAGGCGACCAACTCCAGCCTGAAGGACGGTGAGGGGAAGCCTGCACTGGAGACTGGATCTGGGGCTCCTCCAGCTCAGGGGAAAACTGAGGAGAGCGGAGCTGGGGAGTCTGGTTTGGTAACTGGTCTAGTCTTAGGTGGAAGGCCGGCCAGAGCCAAACGGTCAGGTTACCGCTTTCTTGGCATTTCGTTTTTAGATTTCACCCTTCCCCGGACCTCTTAGTAGGAGTTTGAGTCCCAGAGGCCGGGGAGGTGGAAGCAGGTGAAAATTAAGCTGGGGGTGCCGGGACTATAGTCCCTGAATGAAGAAGGAGGCCCTTTAGAATTAGTTTATTCCTCCTGTCCTTCAGTGCCCCGGGATTGAACCCAGCACAGATGGAGCAGGAGGTTTGAAGGTGGGCCGTCCCCAGACACACCACGCACAGAGTGTGGCCATCGGCTGGGGAGAGTTTATGGCCACACACTGTGCACTTTCTGACACCTAGCTATGGAGTTTTGGACATAATCCCAGGTCACACTATGGAAAGGAAAGGTAGAGAAAGCTTTTTTTTTTTTTTTTTTTTTTTTAAAAATCGATGACCACACAGAGGGGAGGATAGAAAGTAGGGAGAGAAATTACAGAAGAGAGAGAGATTTGTTTGTGTCTTTCGGCTTTTCCCGGTTAGGGGTCACCACAGTGGAACTCTGGTCCGCTAATGATTGGTAGTTGATTTTTACGTGCCGAGTTACCAGCCCTGACGCACAACCTTCAACGAAGGTACGCCCATTTACGCATGTCTCTACGCAGAAGATGCTCTAGCTGAGAATCGAACCGGACAGCATCTTACTGTAAAACCCCAAAAAACACTCATTTATCAAAAACAGAGCAGAGAGCTCAGACCACGATGCGGGCTTTGCAGGCAGCAAACAAGATCGGGGGGGTATTATGGGTAAGGGAAGGAGCTTTGAGCTCGGATCAGATGCTGGATATGCGGCTGCGTTGGATCTGATATGGATCCGATATGGATCCGTAACTCACATGTTGAAGATCAAATGAAGACAACTACTTCAGATCACTCACTCCCATAATAAGTGTCTAGGCTGTTCTTAAAAATATCCAAACCAGTGCTTGCTTTAATGTAATTTGGTAGTGTGTTCCATGCATCAGCTGCTCTCTCAAGAGTACCAATTAGTACACTTCTCACTCTTACAGAATCTTCTACATAGGCTGTTTGATGATTCTCTACTACTTCTTGCTAACACCAAAAAGTTGTCTCTATATGCCCTACATACCTGAATAAGATCTCCTCTTAGATATCTATGAGACACTCTACAAGTGCAGATATTCCAGTCTTTCACAACAACTTAAATTTTCACATCTATGGATGCCCTTGGTATACCATCCGCTGTATTCTTTCCAGTTTACTCATGCTTGTTTTCATATAAGGTTTCCATATTGTTATTCCATACTCAAGTCTGGGTCTAATGTAACAAATATTTCCTAGACTTTATAAATCTTTTTATACAACCTACAGTTCTGTAACTATCATTAACCACCAAATGGTTAATATGATTAGAAAAATTGAAATATGGATCTAGCCATATATCCAGGTCCTTAAATGACTCTACAGTTTCAATCACTGTGTGCTGTATTAAATATTCACCTTTCAGTTTATGTCTCCCAAATCTAATATGCTTAGTTTTTATCATATTATTATTCTCTGTCCAAATGGTCAATTTACTCAAGCTATTCTACAGACATGCCCTATCTGTAACACATGTAATCAGTTTACCCAATTTCAGATCGTCTGCATACAGACTGTAGAACACTACAGATGAAAAAGATAGGTCTGAAAGATACAATATAAACAAGTAAGGGCCTAGGACAGAGCCTTGCTGGACACCCTGACTGCATACCTCTCAATTGTCCAGATTTCGGCAGGATGCCCAGATTTTTGCCTCATATTTTTGGTCTGTTCCTCATAAATAAGAAGTTATGTACCTACCATAACGTTCCATGTTAGTTGTCTTCTCTCGCCTTCTTTCTTGCTTGATGGGTTCGGAGCCGATCCCTCGGCTCCGACTCGGCACTTGCTAAGCTCGAGAGTCACTTTTACCAGCTCGAGGCAGCCCCATATCCCATGATGCAAGGCGGTAAGTACCCAGATCTCGTTTGATGACAAAGGGCAATAGCACCAAGCATAAAATACTTCCCAAAGGAAGAAAGAAAAACTTACAGATGGAAGAAGGACCAGGTCTGAATGGTCTTCAGCATAACAGTTTCTTATAACAAGGTCTGTCCAGGCCAGGGGAAGGAAGGAGGGTCGAAGAAAGAAGGCGAGAAGACAACTAACATGGAGCGTTATGGTAGGTACATAACTTCTTAATGTTAAGTTGTCAATCTCGCCTTCATTCTTGCATGATGGGACCGCCCTAGCACCTCTATCCTGGGTGGCTCAATGGAACAAACTCTTGAGGACTGTAGAGCCAAAACTGGCTCTGTCCCTGGAGGCCAAGTCCAATTTGTAATGGGAAACAAAAGTGTGAGGAGTGGCCCAAGTGCTGCACAAATAGTGTCTAAAGGAAGTCTAGCTTGAAAAGCTGTAGAAGTAGCTAAGCTCCTAGTTGAATGTGCTTTAGGTTTTGAGCACAGCTGTTCTCCCCTGAGCAGATAAATTTCAGAGATGACCGAAGAAAGCCATCTAGACAAAGTCACTTTAGAAACAGGAAGGCCTTTTTTATTATCCGCATAGGAAACAAAAAGTTGATCAGATTTTCTAAATTTTTTTGTTCTGTCCAAATAATATCTAAGTTGACGGTGGACATCAAGATAATGTAGCTTTTGTTCAGCTCTATCTGAATAGTTAGGAAAAAACAGGAGATCAATGGATTGATTCAAATTGTTCTTTGAAGCGACCTTAGGCAAAAAGGTTGGGTTAGTTCTCAAAGATACTCTGTCTTTGTGAAAAACCAAATAGGGGGGTCGAACCGAAAGAGCATGAAGTTCAGACACCCTCCTGGCCGATGTAATAGCCACTAGGAATAAAGTTTTCCAAGAAAGATATTTCAGGGAACAAGAAGCAGCTGGCTCAAAGGGGGGAAGAATCAAGGATGTCAGCACTAAATTTAGATCCCACTGAGGAGGAGGATTCCTGATTGGAGGTTTTAGTAGGAAAATTCCTTTCAAGAAGGCCCTGCAGAGCCTATGGGACATAATATTATGATCTGCTATCCCGACATGAAAATTGGAAATAGCAGCCAATTGAACTCTGACTGTGGAAGAAGAGGAGCCTGCATGAAAAATCTCTGCTAAGAAGTCCAGGACTGCCTGAACAGGGGCAGTAAAAGGATCGATATTCTTGGCCTTAGCCCAATAAGAGAAACGTTTCCATTTGCTTGTATAAATCCTCCTGGTAGAGGATTTTAGCGAAGCTACTATGATGTCTCTAACTGGGTTAGAGATCAAAGGAAGCCTGGCTAAGGAAGGAAGTGGAGCAACCATGCTGTGAGGTTGAGAGAAGGGATTGACCGGTGCAGCTGACCGGATTGGTGAATCAGAAGATCTGGCACTGGGTCCAGATGCCACGGCTGCACCAAAAGGTGATGATGGAGGAACGGAAACCAAACTTGTCGAGGCCAGTAAGGGGCAATGAGAAGCGATTTGGCTCTCAAAGCGGTAGCTTTCTGGATAACCTGAGGGATCAGAGGAAATGGAGGGAAGGCATAAAGAAGTCCCTGGGGCCAATCCTGGGTCAGAGCGTCTCTGGGGGGATGGCCTGATAGAGGGAAGAGGCTGAAGAAGTCTGGACATTTGCTGTTTTGGGGAGTAGCAAAAGATCGCAACATGGACGACCCCATTCCAGAAAAATCTCTTCCGCTATAGATTGCTTGAGAGACCACTCGTGAGGCATGAGAATAGCTCTGCTCAATCTGTCCGCTACAATGTTGGTTTTCCCAGGGATATGCGTTGCTACCAGAAACCGATGAGAGGAGATCGCCGATTGCCATAGTCTGAGCGCTTCTCGACACAAGGGGTAGGACTTGGTTCCGCCCTGTTTGTTGATATACCAAACTACAGACATGTTGTCTGTGTGGACTGCAATTGTCCCTACGGGAAGAAAGTCGTTGAGGGCTTGCAACGTTAAAAGCACTGCTCTCATCTCCAGGACATTTATGTGCAGATGGTACTCGAACGGCTGCCACGTCCCATGAACCATCCTGCCCTGATAATGACCCCCCCACCCGATCAGGGAGGCATCCGTGGTGACAGTGGCTATCGGGGATGAGGGTACAAAGTACCTGCCTTGGTGAACCTGAGGAGATGTGATCCACCAAGCAAGATGCTCTTTGCATGTCTGTGTCACCAGAATCTGGTGACGCATTGAAGTTGCTGGTATGACCATTGTGTGAACAGCATCCACTGAAGAAGGCGCATGTAGAATCGAGCCAGGGAAGAAGAGTAATGGCCGCAGCCATGAGACCTAATACCTTTAGAACCATTCTGGCCTGTACTTTCTTGTTGGCCAGAATGATCCTGACATGACTCTGAATGTCTGAAACTCTTTGATCTGTAAGGGTAGCTGACATCCGAATAGTGTTTAAGTTTGCCTATGAAGGTAATAGACTGGCAGGGCGATAAGGATGACTTTTGAAGTTGATTGAGATGCCCAAATGAGAACAAAGGTTTATTGTGTAATCCCTGGCTTGTATAAGCTGATGCCTGGTGGTGGCTGACAGGAGCCAGTCGTCGAGATACGGAAACACCTGGAATCCTTGACGTCTCAGGTGAGCCGTGACCACTGCCATGCATTTGGTGAACACTCTGGGGGCTGTAGTGAGACCAAAGGGCAGGGCTCTGAACTGGAAATGACTGGACCCCAGCCGAAAGCGGAGAAATCTCCTGGAGCGTCTGTGAATTTTGATGTGATAGTACGCATCCTGAAGATCTATTGAGCACATCCAGTTGTCCTTCTGTAAGAAGGGCAGAATTGACTGAAGAGTGACCATTCGGAATCTTGTCTTCCTGACATACTTGTTGAGTCTGCTGAGATCCAATATTGGTCTCCAGTCTCCCGTCTTTTTGGGGACCAAAAAGAATCTTGAGTAGATTCCGGGCTCTGAATGGTCTATTGTAACTGGCTGAATGGCTCTTTTTTGCAGTAGTTTTGAGACTTCTAACTCTGCAATTTCCCTTAGACCGGGTGGTACATCTGGAAGGGAATTTGAAGGGAAGGGACTTTCCTCGAAAGGAATTATGTAACCCTTGGATATGATCGACTGTACCCATCTGTCGAGTGAGGGAATGCCAGGCTTCTGGGTACAGTGATAATCTTCCCCCGACTGCCTCCAAGGAGGGACAGCCGGGCAACATCTCAGGCCTGCTGAAAGGGCTTGTCAGAGAGAGGCTCTCTGTTTCCCTGGTTTTTCGGACCCCCTCTGCCTCTAGAGCGTCTGTTGTTGTTACCCCTCTGCCTCTAGGGGTAAACTGACCACGTGAATCCGGCGTGACTCCTTGGGATTTACGGAACCACATTTTCCCACCTTTCTGTCCTTTGGGATAAGCTCTAGAAGGGGTGGAAAAACGGACTCCAACAGCAGAAAGAGTCTTGCCGTCCTGTTCGCACCTGGTCAAGGTTTCCTTCACCTGAGGGCCAAACAAACCTGACCCATCAAAGGGAGAATTTGTGAAGGACGCCTTAAAGGGATCCGCAAAATCACATAGCCGCATCCAGGCTTGGCGTCTAAGAGCCACACCTGTACCTGCGGCTCTACTCGCTCCATCCGCAGCATAAGATATTAGCCGCATGGAGTAGTTTGCAATGGAATTGAGGGTTCCTAGCTGCGAAGCAATTTTTTCTTGAGCCCCTGCAGCTGTAGGATCCTGAACTACTTCACCCAGCTCCTTAAGGATATCCCTCTGGAGTCTGGTGAAGTGACATAGGTAATTCAGCGAATGCATAGCAAAGGTCGCTGAGGAAAACATCCGCTTACCGTACCTATCCATGGTCCTAGAGTCCTTATTAGGAGGATGGACGGGCACGGAAGGATCTGCAAGTTCCTTTTTGGTGGCCACAGCCACCACCATGGCATCAGCGGGGACACCCTTGGTGAGGAATTGCTTGTCACACGGGGCAGTGATAAATTTTGAAGGCCTCCTAGGGACTGGCTCTACAGAGTCAGGAGCTGCCCACGCCTTCGTGCAATAACCTGCATAAGGGGGTCGAAAGGCGGAGACACCCAGGAGGTGGAGGGCCGAGATCCAAACGCCTCTAGGTATACTGACTCATCCTCAGAGGGATTGTTGGTGGGCCAGTTTCCCCTCTGTTTAAGGAGTTCTAGGATGTCTGAGAAGGAGACATCCTCAGAGGGGCATCTAGGGGATCCCTCTGACTCATCAAAGTCAGTATCCGAAGTGACAGACTCGCCGCAGTCTACATGTTTCCTCTTACAAGTCCTCTTCCTAGCACGATCTCCCGAAACATCAGGAGAATCCTCGGAAGAGGGGGAAATTCCCAATGGGGAAACCTGAGGCGGAGGATCTCTGGGTCCTGTAGCAAGAGAAGTGGCAGAGATGTCAACAGGTACTATAGAGGGAGGAGCTACGGGAACAGACTGCTGACTGATACCAGTGGCCAGCACACTCTTCATCACCTCGAATGCTCCCCTCCCAGGCAAGTCCGAGAGAACCCGTTCCGAAGAGCTAGGAACTCCAGGGACCACCGAAGGGAAGCCTCCGAGGCGGATGTCGGAGCCGACCCGACCAAGGCCGAGGCTCCAAGGGGAAGAGCGGGTTCGGAGAAGGGCCCGATGCCACTCACCCCTCGGAGGAGACCATGGAAGCCCGACCACGAATCCCTCTAAGGAAGGTCTCAAGAGGAGATAAGAGTAGAGGCTGAAGGAACAGAAGGGGTATCCGTCCTCCAGCCGTAGCAGTAACCATTCCGAAGACTCCAACTCCAAGCTCTGGGGTAGAGTTGAAGGAGGAACTGTAACGGGTGTGGACCAACAGTCGTCTGTTGAGACGGACTATGTAACATTTGGGCCAGTACCTGTGACTTAAGTAATCTACTGACCACTCTCTAGGTCATGATCTGACAGTCTGGATGACCTTGAAGATCGGCTCCGATGGCTCCGTTCGAAAGAAGAGGTGAAGCCGGGCGAAAGTATCGGCTCCAAGGAAGGAGACCTCGACCTCTTCCTGGAATGAGCCATCGGAACCGATACTATAGATCCTGTCGGAGCCGACTTCGGAGCCGACAGGAAGCCTCGATGTATCGGCTCCAGCCGGAGCCGATACAGCCACAAAGTAACGGTGTCGGAGCCGATCGGGCCGACACCGATGCATGTGCCACATGGGGGTCGGAACCGATCGGAGCAGACACCGAAGTGGTCGATGCAGATTCAGCACCGAGAGGCATCGGTGCCGAAGGCTGTTAAGCCAGAATCGGCTCCAGCCGAGCCGATCTCGACTGAACGAGTCGGAGCCGAGGCCGCAGGCTTAGACACAGAAGCCTGGGCCTTGGAAGATTTAGCTGTTTTTGATGGAGCCGACTTGGCGGAGAGCCCTCCGGCTTAAGAAGGCCCCTAAGTATCAGCTTGTTGCGTCTTTCCTGCAGGACTCTCTGGCTGAAGGAATGACAAATAGCACAGGGGTCCTGCAGGTGAAGAGGCCCCAGGCAATACAGGCAAGAAGTGTGACCGTCTGTCAGAGACATCTTCTGACAGCACGAGTCACACTTCTTAAAACCTGAGACCCTCTCCTTTGACATGGTGCTTCACAAAAAACACACACACACACCAGTCAAAAATTTAAATTAAAGAAAATACCAAAAAGGTATTCCTAAAAACAAACACACCCTAACAGGGAGGGGATGGGATGGGTAAAGTTTGACTAAAAAAATTTAAAAGAGACAGGGATTTTCTGTCAGGAAATCTAAATAATTAACTTATAACTAACAATAAAAGGTTTTTTTAACAAAAAGGGGCTTTAATATCAATAAAGAGAATCATTTACCAGGAGCTGGTAAAAGGAGGACCTCATAAGCGAAGCGGCAAACGAGATCTGGGTACTTACCGCCTTGCATCATGGGATATGGGGCTGCCTCGAGCTGGTAAAAGTGACTCTCGAGCTTAGCAAGTGCCGAGTCGGAGCCGAGGGATCGGCTCCGAACCCATCAAGCAAGAATGAAGGCGAGATTGACAACTTAACATAGTTGTGGTTTTCTATAAAATCAGTGAGGATTGAAATCACTAAATGACAGAATCTGTCTTTGTCCCCCCTGTTATTTTTGCCTTTATTCAGATTTCTTGTGCTAAAAGGTTGAGAGGTATGATTGACTGTAACCAAGTATTTCACATGTCCAATTGCTGTATACTTGCCATGTCCTATTTGTAAGCCATGCAGCTGTCCATCTTATCAAGAGTACATCAATACCTATTTGTTCTAATTTATTGATCAGTGTTTTGTGTATAACCCTGTTAAATGGTGAAGTTAAATCTATATAAATTACATCACAGTGCAATTTTTCATTCATAGTTAT
Source organism: Protopterus annectens (assembly GCF_019279795.1). Taxonomy (NCBI): domain Eukaryota; kingdom Metazoa; phylum Chordata; order Ceratodontiformes; family Protopteridae; genus Protopterus; species Protopterus annectens. The sequence goes on along the minus strand of NC_056751.1, from coordinate 701,899,550 downwards.
TACATTATAGAACATCATGTTACAGGTAGTAATAGAGCTATTTTCAACATAGCATATTGACATATGGTTTCAAGTCCCAACCTATCCGATTCTGAAAATAACTTATGCTTATTATTTTTCCACAACATGAAGTAGACTTAAGGCTTTATATGACTCGAGTTTGCCCTACTCCCCTTTCTCTTAAAGACAGGTTTAATAAGCATGTCTCCAGTCTTGTGGAATCTCCCCATATTTATATGACCTAGTAAGTAATAGATATAATGGTACTGTAATTTCTTGCTGAAGCACTCGGGTCATTATTACTAATTATACCATGATCCCCCCAAAACGTGCACGCTGATTGGCCAGCGTGCCCGTTGTAAATCGAGTTATACTAATGGAAAAAGGTCCGGTCGCCCGGACTTTTTTCCATTAGTATAACTGATTTTAAACACTGTCTCGCTATGTTAAATGGGTTTAACATAGCGAGACAGCTTTAAAATAAGCAACGGAGATCTCAGTTGCTTATTTTAAAGCTGTCTCATGTTAAACCCATTTAACATAGCGCAGACAATGTTTAAAAACAACGGAGAAAGCAAGATCTTCGTTGCTTTTTTGAGTCTCGCTATGTTAAATGAGTTTAACATAGCGAGACAGTTTTAAAATAAGCAATGGAGATGTCCGTTGCTTATTTTAAACTGTCTCGCTATGTTAAACTCATTTAACATAGCGAGATTAAAGCAACGGAGATCTTGCTTTCTCCGTTGCTTACAACTCTGATGTACTGCGCAGGCGCAGTACATCAGAACTGCCGGATGCCAGACATCTGCGGAAGGGCAGTAAACAGGCATTATACTATGCCATTATTTAAGAAAAGTAACAGTTTCTTTTCTTAAATAATGTCATGGTATAATAGCAATAACCCACTTCTGGGTGTGGGTAATGGTAAATTTACCCACGGTTGGCTTTGTTTGGTCCCTCGACCAAACCACGCCAACCGTGGGTAAATTTAGCATTACCCACACCCAGGCGTGGGTTATTGCTATATTCATTCTCCTCCCTGTGCTTTATTGGGTCCAGTCTGCACAGTTCTGTTTCAATATAATCTAAACTTGATTCTAGTATCTCAGGTTACTTGGATGTCACTAGGGCAACTTGCCACCCCCCTTTGTGGAGCCAAATTGTTTTGCATAAGATTTTGTAAATATATCTGTAATCTGTTGAGCCTGAGAAAAAAAAGTTATGTACTCACCATAACATTCCACGTGAGTTGTTTATCTCTCCTTTATTCTCACTGACGGGTTCGGAGCCGATTCTCAGCTCCGACACGGCCGATAGCAAAGCTCAAGGTTTGCCAGTAGCTCGAGACCAAGCCCCTTATCCCATGATGCACTGCTGGAATCACCTCAGATCTTGTTTGCTGCGTGTATATAAACCCCTGTAAAGGGTGCACTCCCCAAGAAGGAGGAAGTAGTATTGAACAACCAGGATGATACTACCTTCTAGGTCAACTGTCAGCCAGGAGGGGGATGAAGGGAGGGACGTGACAAAGGCAAGATAAACAACTCACATGGAACGTTATGGTGAGTACATAACTTCTTTATGTGAAGTTGTTAAATCTCGTCATTTATTCTCACTGATGGGTAGCGTCCCTAGCACCTGCAATCCTGGGTGGCTCACGGGAATACATTTTTCAGGACCATAGAACCAAAAGAAGACCTGTCCCTGGAAGCCTTATCTACTTTGTAATGAGTGATAAAGGTATGAGGCTTAGACCAAGTGGCTGCAGCACAAATGTTATCAAGGGGCAATTTAGCTTGAAAAGCAGAAGACATAGAAACGGCTCTGGTTGAATGAGCCTTTGCTTTGTCTGGTAAAGGTATTTTATCATTTGCATGAACAAATGAGATAAAATCCAATAACCATTTTGAAAGGGTTGTTTTAGCCACTAGTCTACCTTTTCTGGCCTCCGAAAAGGATACAAAGAGTTGATCTGATTTTCTAATATCCTTAGTTCTATCGAGATAATATCTGAGCTGGCTGTGTACATCAAGTTTGTGCAGCATGTTTTCCAATTTGTTGGAATGTTTGGGAAAAAAAGACTGGCAACTCAATGACCTGATTGATATTAGACACAGAACAGACTTTAGGCAAAAAGGAGGGGTTTGTTCTGAGAGATACTCTATCAGCATGGAAAATCATATTAGGAGGTCTGATAGATAATGCTTGAAGTTCTGACACTCTGCGGGCAGAAGTAATGGCCACTAGAAAAATTGTTTTCTAGGACAAAAATTTGAGATCACAAAATGATGCTGGTTCGAAGGGGAGAAGAATTATTTGAGATAGTACAATATTCAAATTCCAAGGAGAATAAGGGATTTTGACAGGAGGTCTCATGTGAAAAAACACCTTTGAGAAAAACCTTAGATAACTTATGGGCCATAACATTTAACCCATCCAATCCAAGGTGGAAATCAGATATGGCGGCTAACTGAACCCGAACTGTGGCAGCTGCTGCTCCTTCCTTAAAAATCATTGCAAAAACTCTAAAATGGACGACAAAGGAGCTCGGAAAAAGTCATTTTTTTGTATACTGGCCCAAATGGAGGACCTTTTCCACTTACTGAGATATAGTTTCCTGGTGGATGGCTTATGAGAAGACAATAGAATTTGTCTTGTGTCATCTGAGAGTGAATGAAGCCTGGCTATTTGGGGAAGTGGATCAGCAAAGCAATCAGCTTTAGAGACTGCAATGAAGGATGGAGGTCCCCTGACGGGTGTGTCAGGTCATCTGGAACTGGGTCCAGGATCCATGGATCCTCCAGCAGATGATGGTGAAAAGGGAACCAAATCTGTCGAGGCCAATAGGGGACTATAAGGATAAAAGTCCTTCCCAGCAATTTTGCTTTCTGTAAAAACCTGGGTATCAATGGAATTGGTGGGAATGCATATAGGAGACCCGGAGGCCAATTGTGTACGAGTGCATCTCTTGGGGGATGCCCTGGAGGTGGTATTAGGGCAAAGTAGCTTCTGCATTTGGTACTGATGTGACTGGCAAAGAGGTCGCAGCAAGGCTGGCCCCATTTGCGGAAAATCATATTCGTAACGTGTTGGTTGAGAGACCACTCGTGAGGCAACAGGTTTGCCCTGCTCAGCTTGTCCGCTATCATGTTGGATTGTCCCGGGATGTGCATTGCTACCAGAAATTGCTGGGATGACACAGCCCATTGCCATACCCTGAGGGCTTCTCGACAAAGGGGATAAGACTTGGTTCTGCCCTGTTTGTTCAAGTACCAGACCACTGACATGTTGTCTGTCTGAATTGCAACTGTCCCTAGAGGAAGAGAGTCCTGGAAGTACTGCAACACCAGAAGTACTGCTCTCAACTCCAGAACATTGATATGCAGATGTGACTCTTGATCCGTCCACGTGCCTTGGCAGTCTTTCCCTGAAAATGCCCCCTCCACCCTATCAGGGAAGCATCCGTGGTCACAGTGGCTACTGGGGGGGAAGCACAAAGGGCCTTCCTATTGTGACATGAAGAGACGTCAAACACCACCGAAGGTCTCTCTTGCAAAAGTTTGTGATGAGAATCATATGGTTCATTGGCAATTTCTGGTAAGACCACTGAGCGAACAGGAGCCATTGAAGAATTTGCATATGCATCCTTGCGAGTGGAATGGCTAGAATTGCTGCCACCATCAAACCTAGTGCCTTCAAGACCTCTGCAGCTGTAGCTCTGTTCCTTGACACCAATGAGTTGACGAAGAAGTGACACTCTTTCGACTGGAAGACGTAGAGTGGTGGTTGAGGTATCTAACTCTGCTCCTATCAAGACGGTATGCTGCGATGGCGACAAGGCAGACTTTTCGAAGTTGACTGTAATGCCTAAGTGGTGGCAGAGTGTCAGAGTAGATTGTGTTGCCTGAATCAATTGATGCCTGGTGGTAGCGGTGAGAAGCCAATCGTCTAGATATGGAAACAACTGGAATCCTAGATGCCTCTGGTGAACACTCTGGGGGCTTTAGTGAGACCAAAGGGCAGGGCTCAAAATTAGAAGTTATGTCCTTACCATAACATTCCATGTGGAGTGTTCATCTCGCCTTTGTTCTTACACATGAGTTCGGAGCCGATCCTCGGCTCCGTGTCGGCCGCTTGCAAGCTCTGCATCGAGAAGAAGCTCGAGACCAACCTAACTCCCACAATCCCCCTCTGCCTTTACCTCAGATCTAGTTTGCAAGCAAACCAGCAGTCAGAGAGAGAACACACTCATGCAAAAACTACATAACTGCAAGAACACTTATAGCTATATATACATATGTACATACATATATATACACAACAACTGCGAATGCCGAAGCAGAATAACCCAGACCAGGCACCAAACTGTACGTTCTTCCTGAGGGTGGGAGGGTGGGAATGTAAGAACAAAGGTGAGATGAACACTCCACATGGAACGTTATGGTAAGGACATAACTTCTAAATGTGAGAGTGTTCGATCTCGCCGTTTGTTCTTACACATGGGTAGCGTCCCTAGCTCCATGTTCCTGAGGAACTCATGGGAGAACGTTCTTGAGCACAGTGGAACCAAAGGATGCTCTGTCCCTAGAAACCCTGTCCACCTTGTAATGAGAAATGAATATATGTGGTTTAGACCAAGTGGCAGCTGCACAAATAGTGTCTAATGGTAAGCGAGCTGCATGAGCCAGGGATGTAGATACTGATCTTGTAGAGTGCCCCTTGGGTTTGGCAGGTAAAGTTTGTTCTGAAGTAGCATAAACAAACATAATGCAATCAGTTAGCCATTTGGAAAGGGTTCGTTTAGTAACTGCTACACCTTTCCTGCTGTCCGCAAAGGCTATAAAAAGTTGATCTGATTTCCTGTGATCCTTTGTTCTATCCAAGTAAAATCTAAGTTGTCTATGAACATCTAACTTGTGTAACATATACTCCAACTTATTGGAGTGATTTTTGAAAAAGGTAGGGAGTTCAATGGATTGATTAATGTTATTAATAGAGCAGACTTTGGGGAGGAAGGATGGATTAGTGCGAAGAGATACTCTGTCAGAGTGAAAGATCAGATAAGGGTGTTTAACAGATGTAATGGCCACCAAAAAGAGGGTCTTCCACGACAAATACTTCAATGGACAAGAGGAAGCCGGTTCAAACGGAGGCAACATCAATTTAGACAACAAAAGGTTCAGATTCCACGGAGATGTAGGAGTTCTAACTGGTGGTCTAATATGGAAAGATCCTTTTAAAAAGGCCTTACAAAGTCTGTGAGCCATAATAGGTGCCCCACATTCTTCCACATGAAAGTTGGAAATGGCAGCCAATTGTACTCTTAAAGTGGCAGGAGAAGCTCCTTGGTGGAACAACTCTGTTAAAAACTCCAAAATCTTGTTTAAAGGAGCTATAACAGGATCCAAATGCTGTGTATGTGCCCAGAAAACAAAGCGCTTCCATTTACTAGTGTAGGTCTTTGTAGTGGAAGCTTTATGAGAAGCCACTAGTATATTCTGAACTGCAGGTGAAAGAAGATCAGACCTGGCTAAGTAGGGAAGCGGAGCAACCAAGCTGCTAGATGGAGTGACAAGAGCGAGGGGTGGGGAGCCCCTGACGAGTGGGTCAGTAGATTTGGCTCTGGGTCCAGGATCCAGGGTCCCCGAATACGGTGTGCCAGAAGAAAGGGAAACCAAATTTGACGAGGCCAGAATGGGGCAATGAGGATAATCGTCCTTTGCAGGTTGTTGGCTTTCTGCAGAAACTTTGCAATCAGGGGAAAGGGAGGAAAAGCGTACAGGAGACCCGGGGGCCAATCGTGAACCAGCGCGTCCCTGGGGACTTCCCCTGGAGGGGGTAATAGGGCAAAGTAGCTCCTGCATTTGGCGTTCATTGGAGACGCAAAAAGATCGCAGGAAGGCTGGCCCCACTTGCGAAAAATCTTCTTCGCAACTGACTGTTTTAGGGACCACTCGTGAGGCAACAGGATTGCTCTGCTCAGCCTGTCGGCTATGACGTTGGATGACCCCGGGATGTGCGTTGCTGTCAGAAAGCGACCCGTGGACTCCGCCCATTGCCAGATTCTCATGGCCTCTCTGCATAGCTGATAGGACTTGGTTCCTGGTTCCCCCTTGTTTGTTTATGTACCAGACTACGGACATGTTGTCCGTCTGAACTGCAATAGTCCCTAGAGGAAGAAGGGGAGCAAAGTGTTGCAACGTTAGAAACACTGCCCTCAACTCTAGAACATTGATGTGCAGATTGTACTCTAAATTGGTCCATTCGCCTTGGACTGTCTGTCCCTGAAAGATGCCCCCCCCACCCTATCAGGGAAGCGTCCGTGGTCACCGTAGCTGTCGGCGTGGGTAGCACAAATGGTCTTCCGCTGGAAAAGTTGCAAGTCCGAAGCCACCAGGCTAGGTGAGATTTGCATGTGTTTGTGATCAGAATTTCGTGTGTCAGAGGTAGCTGTTGGAACGACCATTGTGCAAACAGTAGCCATTGTAGAACTCTCATGTGCAGTCTTCCCAATGGTATCGCAATGAGAAAAGTTGCCATGAGACCCAAAACCTTCAGAACCAGTTTTGCTGGGGACTTTCTGGATGACAGAAGGAGAGAAATGTGGCTTTGTAATGAGGCTATCCCTTCTGGAGGAAGTCTTAGAATTAAATGATACGTATCCAATTCTGCTCCAATGAATGAGATATGCTGTGATGGCTGTAGTGAAGATTTTTCGAAATTTACGGAAATTCCGAGATGAACACAAAGCTGTAGTGTGTAATCCCTGGCCTGAATGAGTTGACGCTGGGTGGTGGCAGAAAGGGAGCCAGTCGTCCAGATACGGAAACACCTGGAATCCCAGGCGTCTCAGGTGAGACGCCACCACTGCCATGCATTTGGTGAAGACCCTGGGGGCTGAGGTCAGACCAAAGGGCAGGGCTCGAAACTGAAAGTGGCTGGCTCCCAGCCAGAAGCGCAAGTGATCCCTGGACGCCCTGGCCATTTTGATGTGGTAGTATGCGTCCTTCAGATCTATTGAGCACATCCAGTCATCCTTCTGTAAAAATGGAAGGATCGATTGAAGCCTGACCATTCGGAACTTTTCTTTCTTGATGAAGGTATTGAGGTTGCTTAGGTCCAGAATCGGCCTCCAGTCCCCTGTCTTCTTTGGAACTAAAAAGAACCTTGAGTAAGTTCCGAATCCTATTTGGTCCGCTGGGACTGGTTGGATGACTCTTTTTTCTAGCAGCTTTGAAATTTCTATAGCTGCAGGGTCTCGCAGATGGGGCGGCACATCTGGGAGTCTTCTCTTTGGAATTGGGGGCAATAGGAAGGGTATTCTGTAGCCTCTGGTAACAACGCTTTTTACCCAGTTGTCTGATGTAAGATTTTGCCAGGCCTGAGGGTATAAAGCTAGCGACCCGACTGCCTCCAGAGCAGGACAGTCGGGCCTCCTCTCAGGAGTGCTGGAAAGGTTTCCCAGGGGGTGTATCCCTGTCACCTTGGTTTTGCGGACCCCCTCTGCCGCCAGGGCGGCATCTTCCACCTCTGCCCCCTCCTCTGCCTCTAGAGGGGGCATCACCCTGTGTGCATGGGAAAGATCCTTGGGGTTTTCGAAACCACATTTTTCCACCACGTTGCCCTTTGGGGTACGGTCTGGATGGGGTGGAAAAACGGACTCCGACAGCAGACAGAGTCTTTCCCTCCTGCTCACACCGGGTAAGGGTCTCCTTTACTTTGGGGCCAAAGAGAGTGGCACCATCTAATGGGGCGATAGTAAAGGAAGACTTGAAGGCTTCATAAGCGAACATAAGCGCATCCAGGATTGTCTACGAAGAGCAATCGCTGAAGCTGCTGCCCTACTCGATCCTTCGGCTGCGTATGAGATCAGCCTCATGGACGAGTTTACAATGGATGTAAGGGTATTGAGATGTGCTGTAACTTTCTCTGAAACAGCAGCATCTGTAGTACCCTGGAGGGTACCTCCCAACTCTTTGATTAGATCCCTCTGTAGCCGTGTGAAGTGGGTCAAATAGTTCAGTGATCGCATAGAAAAAGCCGCTGAACTAAAAATGCGCTTCCCGTACCTGTCCATAGTCCTAGAATCTTTGTTAGGCGGATGGACAGATGAGGAAGATTCCGACATCTCCTTTTTCGTGGCCGCTGCCACCACCATAGCGTCCACTGGTACTCCCTTTGTTAGATAAGCCTTATCCTGAGGGGCAGTAATATACTTGTTAGGCTTTCTAGGGACCGACTCCACCGTGTCAGGCGTCTCCCACGCCCTTCGAGCAATCAGCTCCATCAACTCATCGAAGGGCGGAGTGACCCAGGAGGAGGAAGGGCGAGCACCGAATGCCTTCAGCAAGACTGACTCATCCTCAGAAGGGGGAAGGGATTGCCAATCACCTCTCTGCTTTAGGATCTCCAGGATGTCAGAAAAAGAGACATCCTCTGAGGGTGACTTTGGGGACCCTTCTGAGTCATCCAAGTCAGTGTCCGATGTCAATGATTCTTGTGGAGAATCTAAGTGTCTCCTCTTACACAATCTTTTCCTAGGGACTTCTTCGGGGGGAGCATCCGAAGAAGCCTCCGAGGAAGAGGGGCACCCTCAGGGTGGCTGAGACACAGGTGCTCGACGCTTAGATGTAGCCGTGGGTGCAGAGGAGGATAACGGTCCTTTATGGGGAGGAGAAGCTGTTTCTGCTGATGTGGTTGTCTGGGTAGACAACACATTCCTCATGAGGTCGAAGGCCCCCGGGTCCCGAGTCGAGGTATCTCCGGTTCGAAGAAATGGGAAGAATCCCGAGACAGGCACGAAGGCATCGATCCGAGGCCGGCGCCGAGTCGATCCCAGCCGAGGCCCGAGAGGGAGCGTCGGAACCGAAACATCGGTCCGACTCTCGGTCCCGGAACCAAGGATGGATCTTCGGCTCCGAGACTCCAGTACCGGATCCGACGGAGTCAAGGTGAACGGAGCCGACCGAGAGAAGGACGGTTCTGGCACCGAGGGCTCCACAATCAGCAGGTCAGCCTCTTCCGGCTCCGAAGACTGGACAGGTCTCGGAGGAGGAACAGATGGAGATAAGGGAAGGCCTTCGAGTCTTGACACCAACTGAGAGGAGACCGAGATGAGTTTGGATAAGGCCGTATTCTCCATTAACTTCTGCACCACGCGGTCTACATCGGTGTCGGAGAGGGGTCTGGAAGAGCGCGTCGAAGGAATCGAAGACGGAGCCAACCTCAACAGTGTCGGGGGAGGGAGCTCCGTCACCGGTTCCAAGACTCGAGGCTCGGAAACTGACAACAGTTGAACACTCGGTCCCGAAGTCTGTGGAACCGGTGATCGAACCTTAACTGAAGAGCTCGGAGCCGATGACCTGGGCTCCGACGTCTTCGATTCCTTCGAGGATTTGGATGCCTGGTCTGAAGCATCCAGAGCCTCCTGAAAAGTAGGTTTTAAAAGACCCCTATCCATAAGTTTCCTGCGCCTATCTGTCATGACCCTTCCACTGAAAGAATGACAAATTGAACAGTCTTCTTGCAGATGGAGAGGGCCAAGACAGTAGAAGCAGGAACTATGATTGTCAGTCACTGACATCTTTTGCCCACATTGGCAACGTTTAAACCCAGATTTAGCTTTCTCAGACATTTTAAGTTAGAAACAAGTCAAGTCCAGTAAGAAATGTCAATTCCGGTAAATTAGTCAAATCCAATAAAAGGGTCAATCCGGTAGTCAATCCAGTAAAGGGTGGAGTTAGGCCCCGAGGGAAAACTCTAACAAAGTTTAAATAACTTTATGGAACCGAGGATTCCTCGAAACTATAACACACACACACACAGTCTCTCAAATAACTTTTTAGCAAAAAGAAATTCTTAGAAATACAAGAAAAAAATATATAAATCTTAGCTTAAGGTTGCTCGAGCTCATCAAAGTGATGCGAACGCTGCAGCGGCAAACTAGATCTGAGGTAAAGGCAGAGGGGGATTGTGGGAGTTAGGTTGGTCTCGAGCTTCTTCTCGATGCAGAGCTTGCAAGCGGCCGACACGGAGCCGAGGATCGGCTCCGAACCCATGTGTAAGAACAAACGGCGAGATCGAACACTCTCACATCTGGTAGTGATTGGCTCCCAGCCAGAAGCGCAGGTGATCTTTGGAGTGTCCGTCCATCTTTATGTGGTAATACGCGTCCTTGAGATTGATGGAGCACATCCAATCACCTTTCCCTAGAAAGAAAAGAATGGCCTGAAGCGTGACCATTCAGAATTTCTCTTTTTTACAAATTGGTTGAGTCTGCTGAGGTCCAAGATAGGTCTCCAGTCCCCTGTTTTCTTTGGAACCAAAAATAATCTTGAGTAAGTTCTGAATCCAATTTGGTCTGCTGGGACTGGCTGGATGACTCTTTTTCTAGCAACTTGCGGACCTCTATAGTTGCTTGTTCCCTGAGACTGGGTGGAACATCCAGGATTCTGTTTGTAGGAGTGGGAGGGGAGGAGAACGGTATGAAGTACCCTTTGGAAATGATGCTTTGTACCCAGGTATCGGATGTTATGCTTAGCCAGGCTTCTGGGTACAAAGATAAGCGACCCCCGACTGCCTCGTCTCCTTTCAGGAGCGCTGGTAGGGCTGACCAGAGAACTGGCCTCTGTCACCCTGCTGTTGCGGACCCCCCCCCGACACGTGGGCGGCATCTTCCATTATAACCCAATCCTCTGCCTCTAGAGGGGGTTTCTTCACGCGTGTCCTGAAAGGCTCCCTGTGCTTTTTGGAACCACATCTTTCCGCCCTTAGGGCCCTTGGGATAGGGCCGAGTAGGGATAGAAAAACGGACTTCAACGGCAGATAGAGTCTTGCCTTCCTGCTCACACCTGGTTAAAGTTTCCTTTATCGTGGGCTCAAACCGGGATATGCCATCAAATGGGGTGTTGATAAAGGAAGACTTGAAAGGCTCCGCAAAGGAACAGAGGCGCATCCAGGCTTGTCTATACAGGGCAATGCCTGAACTAGCGGCTCTACTCGAACCATCAGCTGCGTAAGATACGGGACTCATGGACGAGTAGTTCACAATAGAGTTTAAGGTAGCGAGCTGTGTGTTAACTTTGTCGGCAACCAATGCAGCTACCGTACCCTGGAGAGTATCTCCTAGCTCGTTCAGATCATCTGTTTGTAGTCTTGTTAAATAGTTCAGTGATCGAAGGGAAAAGGTCGCTGAACTAAACATGTGTTTCCCATATCTATGCATGATCCTAGAATCTCTGTTAGGAGGATGGATAGATGAGGATGTCTCAGACGTTTCCTTTTTGGTGGCTGCCACCACCACCACCATGGCATCAACAGGCACTCCCTTAGTCAAAAAGGCTTTGTACACTGGGGCAGAGATCAACTTATTTGGCTTCCAAGGGACAGGTTCCATGGCCTCCGGAGACTCCCACGCCTTAAGAGAGATCAGCTCCATGAGCTCATTGTAAGACAGAGACACCCAAGAAGTGGAAGGTTGAGACCCAAAATCCTTCAAGAGCACTGACTCGTCTTCAGTAGGGCTTTTGTACTGCCAACCGCCCCTCTGATTAAGCATCTCTAATATCTCCGCAAAGGAGATATCCTCAGAGGGGGATCGAGGGGACCCTTCTGACTCATCCAAGTCAGTGACATATCAAAGACTCCTGTGGGGAGTCCAAGTGCCTCTTCTTGCACAGTCTCTTCCTGGATACCTCCTTAGTGGGGGGATTTGCGAAGGTCTCAGAAGAGCAGGGGGTGACCTGTGGGGCTACTTGAGGCTCAGGGTCTCTACGCTTGGGTGGACCGGTAGAAGCAGGACTGGACACAGGCGCTTGATGGGAGGAGGAAGCCAGACCTGATGCTGATGATGTCTTTGGAGACCGGACTCTCCTCATGGCATCGAACGCACCATGGCTCCGAGAAGGGGTAGACTGATCCGAAGGGACCTCCTGCACAGAGACCATATGCTCCGAGCCCGAAGTAGGAGCCGAGCTCATCCGAGCCGAAGCCACGAGAGGAAGAGTCGGCACCGACAAATCGGTACGACTATCCTCTCCGGACCCGACAGGAGAATGTCGGCTCCTAGAGTCCCCCGGTCGGTGCCAAGCACGTCCGAGTAGATGGAACCGATAACACTGGAGCAGGTCTCGGCTCCACAGGCTCAACAACCATCAGGTTGGGCTCTTTCGGCTCCAAAAGTCCAGTATGGCTCGGAGGAGGAATTTTCAAGTCTGGGTTAATGGTCTTCGGCTCTGAAAGGCAAGGCCTGGTGCCCGTAAAAGCTTCTGCACCAACCGGTCGATATCCAGATCTGAGAGGCTGACAGAAGACTTCGAGGAGTGCACAGATGGTGCTGATTGGAGCAGAGGAGATGAGGGAATCTCAGAAACCGTCTCCAAAGCTGTGAGCTGGCTCCGAACAGAAGGGACACTCTGTTCCAAGGACAGTGGAACCGATGACCCTACATCCTCTATTTGTTTTAGCCTTTTTCGATGCTTTCGAGTCACCTGAAGACTTGGATGACTTTAAGGATCTACTAGCACCATCCTGGTCACCCAGTGCTTCCGAGAAAGGATACTGAAGTAAACCCCTATCCACTAATTTCCTCCTTCTCTCAAAGTATCCTGGAAAAGAAGGAGTGACAGATGCTACAAGAGTCTTGAAGGTGTAATGCCCCCAGACAAACACACTTAACATGCCCATCAGTGAATGACATTTGTTATCCACAATCCAGACATTTTGTGAAGCCAGATTTAGGATGTGGTTTCTCTTTCTCATCAGACATCTCTATTATAAATTTAGACAAATTTAAACACTTGAAACAACACACTCGAGAAATTATCTAGCAAACTACTCCTAAGAATGTGGTTAAATACAAGGCCAACTACTTGGCCAACTCTATAGAAAAAAACAAGCCAACACAGGGCACTTATCTAAAACTAAATCTAAGTCTAAAACTAAATAGATTTTATTATATATATATATATATATATATATATATATATATATATATATAGATAGACATATGTGTGTATCTATATATATATATATATATATATATATATATATATATATATATATATAAACTATCCTAACAAGAAAGTCAAGAAAAAAGTTTTTCTTGCAAATAGATGAATCTATTGAAAAATACTGGTCCGAGCTATCTGGAGCACCGAGATCTGTACCGCGGCAAACTAGATCTGAGGTAATTCCAGCAGTGCATCATGGGATAAAGGGCTTGGTCTCGAACTACTGGCAAACCTTGAGCTTTGCTATCTCCGAACCCATCAGTGAGAATAAACGGTGACATTTAACAACTTCACATTAAATTTTAGAATCTGCAAATTAGTATGTCTTTACTCCTTTCACATCTTATGTATCTATAGAAAGGTTGCCTATTATGTCTTCAGATTTTTCTTGAGCTTGCCTCACACTATGCTTAATTTGCCTGTTCAGCTTGTTTATTTCAGTTTTCAAAGTTGTAGTTCAACCTCTCTTCCATTTCTTATATTTTTTGTCTTTCAGCTTAATCAGGTGTCTTGTTCTTCCCCTGCCGTTGCATGCCTAGATACCGATGTTAAATATTTTTTGATTTTTTTTTTTTTTTTTGCACTCAAATGATTTTTCTTTCAAAACTTTCCACATTCCATCTGCAGTTTTTACAGTGAACATGTCACTCCAGTTGGTTTTACAGTGACTGTTTTGCTTCAATATAATATGTAGTTAATCTTCTGTGCATTAGTTTACATTTCAGTTTGTCAGAATTATCTAGCAACAAATTAACCTTTATAACCCCATGATCACTGCAATCAACATTGGGAAAACTTGACTTGAACTAACAGTAATTTCTTTAGGAACAAAAACAATGTGTAGTATGTTCCCTGGTAGTTTGTTTTTTTTTTTTTTTTTTTTTTTACAAACTGAAGCAATTATGTTACAAATAATTTCCTTACTAATGTTGTTTAATCAACATTATTCCAGTCTGTCTCTGGTAAATTTAACTCCCCAGCTAATACAGTAGAGAGTTGATTATTCAAACTAATTGGGACATAGGGTAGTTCAGATAATCAGATTGTTCAGATAATCAAACATATAACTGAACCAGATAAAAAAAAAACTTCTGTTTCTGAATTTCATAAACAAGAACAATAAAACAAATAAGTACAAAACTGTACCATATATTGTGGTAAAATATTTATTTGCCAAATTACAGCACAATTGATACCAAACAGGACACAATCACATATAATCCACTATAAAAAAATAATCATGAATTATTTTCTGAACCAAATTCGATAGTCTTTCTTGGCAGCTAAATCACACATTCTTTTCAACAGCAGAAGTTGAGTAGGACAGATTTCTTCTTCTTGCTCATACCAGGACAATGCTGTAAAAGCCTCTTTACAACTTGGTCCACTTTTTCTGTTTTCTTCACCATCCTCATCTCCAACATCTTCATTGATCACTGCCTTTTCTTCTTCTTGCACAAATGACAAAATGTCATTATTCAAAATTTGAAAACTAGGATCACTGTTCTTTCTAACATCATTTGTACACCATCTATGTCACACTCGGAAAATCCTGGGATTGCCTGGAACATGTTCACAAATTCGTTTAGGTCCTCACTGGCATCCACATCAATTGTCTCATTTTCTCCTGTTTACTTGAGCAATCTATTACAACCATTTTTATTATTATCTTGTGATAATCTGTTCCACGCATCAGCCACCTATATAACAACAATCTTTAAGATTACACCTTTTTTGAAAAAGCCACCACACTTTCCTCATCTTCCACCAATAATAAACGACATAGGACTTGCTTCTTGTACACCATGTTAAGCTTTTCTATAACACCTTGATCAACTGGATGAATTAATACTGTTACACTTGGAGGCAAAAAAAATCGCTTCAACATTTTCATCAACTGTATTCAATTCCTCCACTCCTGGATGTGATGGTGCATTATCCTGCAGAGAAGTACTTTCCCACTTTTCTTCTCTTTCTCTCTGAACCTGTTTACATTTGGGGTATACTCATTTGTATACAATCAAGAAATATTTCACAATTCATCCAAGCACTCTTCTGTGCTCTGTAACACATTGGCAGACATGTCACATTTTTTAAACAATGGGGCTTTTTGGCTTTGCCAGTCATTAGTGGGGATAAAAGATGACTTCCACTGGCATTTGCAGTTACCATAACTGTTACTCGCTCTTTGCTAACTTTAAAACCAGGGGCCACCGTTTCTCACCTAGATGCAAGTGGTCAATGATTTCCAGTATAAACCAGCCTCATCGGCTCATGTCATCAAGTGAACAGCCTTTTTCCAAAAGGGCCAAGAATGTTTCTTTAAATTTCTCAGTGGCAGGAGAATCACCAGATAAAGATTCCTCTTGAACCTCTAATTCTCATATGCCTTGAAGAGAATTAAAGTTCTTTAACCGGCCAATGCTAGCCTTAAATTCTGATGGACCACTGAGCTTACTGTTTTAATTCAAGTGCTTTTTCATACAATAGCGGACCAGAGATAGGTTCCCCTTTGCTTCTTCTTTGCACAAACCATAAACACACAGCCTTTTCTAATTTTTTGGTTTTTCTTCTTTTCGACCCATGTTCACTATCCAAATTCAATGCAAACTTCAAAACAAAGTAGTTCTGTCTTACCATAATGTTCCATTTGTGTTGTTGATCTTCATCTATTCTTGACTTGCGGTTTATGGTTCCAATCCTCGGAATCAATACGGCAGATATACAGCTTGCGTCAGCCAAAAAATCTCTCCAGCTGCAAGTCTACCCATAATGCCCCCCCTTCTCCACATTACCTCAGTTCAAGTCTGCAATCAGATAAAGAAGAGATTCTAATATATGTTAGAAAACTGGTCCAAGACATACTTAACAATAAGAACCCAGGACAGAATGTCACTCCACCAGAAGTCTAAGGGGGGGGGGGCAGGTGGGAGGGATGCAAGAATAGATGAAGATCGACAACACAGATGGAAAGTTATGGTAAGACATAACTTATTAATCTGATGTTGTCAATCTTCATCTATTCTTGACTTGTGGGACAAAGTCCCAGCTACCTTAGATCCTGGGTGGCCCTATGGAAGAATATTCCTGAGAACCAAAGAACCAAAAGAGGCTCTCCCCCTCCAGACAATATCCAACTTGTAATGAGAAATAAATGTATCTGGCATTACCCAAGTTGAAGCTGTGCAAATTTCTGACATGGAAGCATTAGAATGAAAAACAGCTGAAGTTGCCATAGATCTGATAGAACATGCCTTCATTGGCATAGGGAGTCTTAGTTTTTGTTTTATGCAAATGAAAGACATTCAAATTCCTTAACCATCTGGACAGAGTAACCTTAGACACAGGTTTGCCCAAAGTTGTACTTGCAAAGGATACACATCACTGTTCTGATTGTCTAAATTGCTTAGTTCTATCCAGAAAGAAACATAATTGCCTATGCACATCCAAAAGGTGCAGGCCAGTACTCTGCTTTATTAGAAAAAAATCGGAAAAAAATACAGGCAAGTCTATGGACTGGTTGATATTGGTCTCTGAAATCACTTTAGGAAGAAAGGTCGAATTTGTTCTGAGTGATACTCTGTCTTTATGGAAAACTAAATAAGGTGCTTTGGAGCACAGAGCTTGTAATTCAGAGACTCGCCTTGCTGAAGTGATGGCTAATGTGTTCCAAGAAAGGAATTTTAGGTAGCTGCAGGTTCAAACGGAGGTGAAGCAAGTGATTGTAATACAACAGTCAAGTCCCATGGCGGTAGTGGCGCTTTGAAATGAGGCTTCAAATGGATGGTGCCATTAAGAAAAACCTTACAGAGCATGTGAGAGATCAAAGGCTGGATCCCGATACTTTTATGGAAATCTGAAATAGTTGCTAGGATAACCCTGACTGCAGAAGCTCCTTTACCAAAGACGGCAACTAGAAACTCCAGAACTTTTCTACTGGTGCTGAAAAGGGGGTCTAGACCATTATCAGATGCCCAAATAGAGTATCTCTTCCACTTACTAAGGTAGAGTCTCCTGGTGGATGGTTTACTGGATGCCAACAAAATGTGTTGCATGGGAGAAGGATTATTAATATGCCTGGCGACTAACAGAACTGGGAAAACCAAGCAGTCAGCTTGAGATTCTGAAGGTTGGGGTGCACTAGTTTGAGATGGGACACAAGGTCCGGAACTGGGTTCAGAATCCATGGGTGGTGAAGTAGGTGAGGCCAGAGGAAGGGAAATCATATCTGTTGAGGGCAGTAAGGAGCAATGAGTTTCACTTTGCTTCTAAACCAAGCTACTTTCTTGAGAAAAA